>NW_026870944.1:0-300000 GCF_033118175.1 Dama dama
TGGGAACAACGGGCATGAGTGCTTGCAAACCGGCCTTTGGAGGCAGCCGGGGACGTCTTCCAAGGGCCCGGAGAGAGCACCACCCCAAAGCGCTTTTCTCCCGGGCTTGGGAGCATTGTGCGCGGCTGGTGGGAACAACGGGCATGAGTGCTTGCAAACCGGCCTTTGGAGGCAGCCGGGGACGTCTTCCAAGGGCCCGGAGAGAGCACCACCCCAAAATGCTTTTCTCCCGGGCTTGGGAGCATTGTGCGCGGCTGGTGGGAACAACGGGCATGAGTGCTTGCAAACCGGCCTTTGGAGGCAGCCGGGGACGACTTCCAAGGGCCCGGAGAGATCACCACCCCGAAGCACTTTTCTCCCGGGCTTGGGAGCATTGTGCGTGGCTGGCGGGAACAGCAGGAAGGAGTCCTTGCAAACCGGCCTTTGGAGGCAGCCGGGGAGGTCTTCCAAGGGCCTGTAGAGAGCACCACCCCGAAGCGCTTTTCTCCCGCGCTTGGGAGCATTCTGCGCGGGTGGCGGGAACAGCAGGCAGGAGTGCTTGAAAACCGTCCTTTGGAGGCAGCCGGGGAGGTCTTCCAGGGCCCGGTGTGAGCACCACCCCAAAATGCTTTTCTCCCGGGCTTGGGAGCATTGTGCGCGGATGGCGGGAACAGCAGGAAGGAGTCCTTGCAAACCGGCCTTTGGAGGCAGCCGGGGAGGTCTTCCAAGGGCCTGTAGAGAGCACCACCCCGAAGCGCTTTTCTCCCGGGCTTGGGAGCATTGTGCGCGGGTGGCGGGAACAGCAGGCAGGAGTGCTTGAAAACCGTCCTTTGGAGGCAGCCGGGGAGGTCTTCCAGGGCCCGGTGTGAGCACCACCCCAAAATGCTTTTCTCCCGGGCTTGGGAGCATTGTGCGCGGATGGCGGGAACAGCGAGTCGGAGTGCTTCCAAACCGGCCTTTGGGGGCACCCCGGGAGGTCTTCCATGGGCACGGAGAGAACACCACCCCGAAGCGCTTTTCTCCGGGGTTTTGGAGGATTGTGCGTGGCTGGCGGGAACAGCGAGTGGGAGTGCTTGCAAACCGGCCTTTGGGGGCAGCCAGGGAGGTCCTCCATTGGCACGGAGAGAACACCACCCCGAAGCGCTTTTCTCCCGGGCTTGGGAGCATTGTGCGAGGCTGGCGGGAACAGCGGGCGGGAGTGCTTGCAAACCGGCCTTTGGAGGCAGCTTGGGAGGTCTTCCAAGGGCCCGGAGAGAGCACCATCCCGAAGCACTTTTCTCACGGAATTGGGAGCATTGTTCGCGGCTGTCGGGAACAGAGGACATGAGTGCTTGCAAACCGGCCTTTAGAGGCAGCCGGGGAGTCTTCCAAGGGCCCGGAGAGAGACCACCTCAAAATGCTTTTCTCCCGGGCTTGGGAGCATTGTGTGCGGCTGGCGGGTCAGCGGGAGGGAGTTCTTGAAAACCAGCCTTTGGAGGCAGCCGGGGAGGTCTTCCAAGGGCCGGGAGAGAGCACCACCCCGAAGCGCTTTTCTCCCGGGCTTGGGAGCATTGTGCGCGCTTGGTGGGAAGAGTGGGCGGGAGTGCGTGCAAAACGGCCTTTGGAGGCAGCCGGGGAGGTCTTCCAGTGGGAGAGGCCCGGTTGTGCTCAGAGGCCCCACAGGCCAGGGGCAGGACCCAGCAGGTCCCCTGCCCTGGTCAGCCTTGCCCAGACCTTCCTGGCCTCCAGGGGTACTGCCCCACCAAGGGGCAGGCTGCGGGGACTGGGTCCAGACATGCCCGGGCGCCTCCCCAGGCTCATCCCCGCTGGTGCCTTTCCCCTGGGCCTAGGCCTCGGTTGAGGCCTCATTGGAGAGGAGGTTGCTGGCAGGGGCTGTCTCCACACTGCAAGGTGCTGGAGCTCAGAGGGCCTCGTCAGAGGGAAGGGACCAGCAAGGGGCTGGATGCCCAAGACCTCTTTGGCCCAGCAGCCTCAGGGCAGCAGGGAGAGGAAGAGGCCCAACTTGCCCCTAGGTCGGCTCTGCCCCTTCCCACACAGGCGGCCAGCCCAGCAGCTGCCTGACAGACTCTGGCTCCCCCGAGCTCTCTGCCGGTGCAGGGGTCAGGAACAGACGTGTGCATGTGGTTCTGCCTTGGTCTGGGAGTGTGGACCCACTGCCTGGCCCCCAGGCTCAGGGGCAAGGGCCCGGAGAGAGCACCACCCCGAAGCGCTTTTCTCCCGGGCTTGGGAGCATTGTGCGAGCCTGGCGTGAACAGCGGGCGGGAGTGTTTGCAAACAGGACTTTGGAGGCAGCTGGGGAGGTCTTCCAGTGGGAGAGGGCCGGTTGTGCTCAGAGGCCTCACAGGCCAGGGGCAGGACCCAGCAGGGACCCTGCCCCTGGCCAGCCTTGCCCAGACCTTCCTGGCCTCCGGGGGTACTGCCGCACCAAGGGGCAGGCTGCGGGGACTGGGTCCAGACATGTCCGTGCGCCTCCCCAGGATCATCCCCGCTGGTGCTTTTCCCCTGGGCGTAGGCCTCGGTTGAGGCCTCTTTGGAGAGGAGGTTGCTGGCAGGGGCTGTCTCCACACTGCAAGGTGCTGGAGCTCAGAGGGCCTCGTCAGAGGGAAGGGACCAGCAAAGGGCTGGATGCCCAAGACCTCTTTGACCCAGCAGCCTCAGGGCAGCAGGGAGAGCAAGAGGCCCAACTTGCCCCTAGGTCGGCTCTGCCCCGTCCCACACAGGCAGCCAGCCCAGTAGCAGCCTGGCAGTCTCTGGCTCCCCCGAGCTCTCTGCCGGTGTAGGGGGCAGGAACAGACGTGTGCATGTCGTTCTGCCTTGGCCTGGGAGTGTGTTCCAACTCCCTGGCCCCCAGGCTCAGGGGCAAGGGCCCGAGGAGAGCACCACCCCGAAGCGCTTTTCTCCCGGGCTTGGGAGCATTGTGCCTGCCTGGCGGGAACAGCGGGAAGGAGTGCTTGCAAACCGGCCTTTGGAGGCAGACGGGGAGGTCTTCCAGCGGGAGAGTGCCGGTTGTGCTCAGACGCCCCACAGGCCAGGGGCACGACCCAGCAGGGCCCCTGCCCCTCGCAGCCTTGCCCAGACCTTCCTGGCCTCCGGGGGTACTGCCCCACCAAGGGGCAGGCTGCGGGGACTGGGTCCAGACATGCCCTTGCGCCTCCACTGGCTCATCCCCGCTGGTGCCTTTCCCCTGGGCCTAGGCCTCGGTTGAGGCCTCCTTGGAGAGGAGGTTGCTGGCAGGGGCTGTCTCCACACTGCAAGGTGCTGGAGCTCAGAGGGCCTCGTCAGAGGGAAGGGACCAGTAAGGGGCTGGATGCCCAAGACGTCTTTGGCCCAGCAGCCTCAGGGCAGCAGGGAGAGGAAGAGGCCCAACTTGCCCCTAGGTCGGCTCTGCCCCTTCCCACACAGGCAGCCAACCCAGCAGTTGCCTGACAGACTCTGGCTCCCCCGAGCTCTCTGCCGGTGCAGGGGTCAGGAACAGACGTGTGCATGTGGTTCTGCCTTGGTCTGGGAGTGTGGACCCACTGCCTGGACCCCAGGCTCAGGGGCAAGGGCCCGGAGAGGGCAACACCCCGAAGCGCTTTTCTCCCGGGCTTGGGAGCATTGTGCGTGCCTGGCGGGAACAGCGGGCGGGAGTGTTGGCAAACCGGCCTTTGGAGGCAGCCGGGGAGGTCTTCCAGTGGGAGAGGGCCGGTTGTGCTCAGAGGCCCCACAGGCCAGGGGCAGGACCCAGCAGGGCCCCTGCCCCTGGCCAGCCTTGCCCAGACCTTCCTGGCCTCCGGGGGTACTGCCCCACCAAGGGGCAGGCTGCGGGGACTGGGTCCAGACATGCCCGTGCGCCTCCACTGGCTCATCCCCGCTGGTGCCTTTCCCCTGGGCCTAGGCCTCGGTTGAGGCCTCCTTGGAGAAGAGGTTGCTGGCAGGGGCTGTCTCCACACTGCAAGGTGCTGGAGCTCAGAGGGCCTCGTCAGAGGGAAGGGACCAGCAAGGGGCTGGATGCCCAAGACCTCTTTGGCCCAGCAGCCTCAGGGCAGCAGGGAGAGCAAGAGGCCCAACTTGCCCCTAGGTCGGCTCTGCCCCTTCCCACACAGGCGGCCAGCCCAGCAGCTGCCTGACAGACTCTGGCTCCCCCGAGCTCTCTGCCGGTGGAGGGGGCAGGAACAGACGTGTGCATGTGGTTCTGCCTTGGCCTGGGACTGTGGATCCCCTGCCTGGCCCCCAGGCTCAGGGCCAGGGGCCCGGAGAGACCACCACCCCGAAGCGCTTTTCTCCCGGTCTTGGGAGCATTGTGCGCGCCTGGCGGGAACAGTGGGCGGGAGTGCTTGCAAACCGGCCTTTGGAGGCAGCCGGGGAGGTCTTCCAGTGGGCAAGGGCCGGTTGTGCTCAGAGGCCCCACAGGCCAGGGGCAGGACCCAGCAGGGCCCCTGCCCCTGGCCAGCCTTGCCCAGACCTTCCTGGCCTCCGGGGGTACTGCCCCACCAAGGGGCAGGCTGCGGGGACAGGGTCCAGACATGCCCGGGCGCCTCCCCTGGCTCAACCCCGCTGGTGCCTTTTCCCTGGGCCTAGGCCTCGGTTCAGGCCTCCTTGGAGAGGAGATTGCTGGCAGGTGCTGTCTCCACACTGCAAGGTGCTGGAGCTCAGAGGGCCTCGTCAGAGGGAAGGGACAAGCAAGGGGCTGGATGCCCAAGACCTCTTTGGCCCAGCAGCCTCAGGGCAGCAGGGAGAGCAAGAGGCCCAACTTGCCCCTAGGTCGGCTCTGCCCCTTCCCACACAGGCGGCCAGCCCAGCAGCTGCCTGACAGACTCTGGCTCCCCCCAGCTCTCTGCCGGTGCAGGGGTCAGGAACAGACGTGTGCATGTGGTTCTGCCTTGGCCTGGGAGTGTGTTCCCCCTGCCTTGCCCCCAGGCTCAGGGGCAAGGGCCCGGAGAGAGCACCACCCCGAAGCGCTTTTCTCCCGGGCTTGGGAGCATTGTGCATGCCTGGCGGGAACAGCGGGCGGGAGTGTTGGCAAACTGGCCTTTGGAGGCAGCCGGGGAGTTCTTCCAGTGGGAGAGGGCCGGTTGTGCTCAGAGGCCCCACAGGCCAGGGGCAGGACCCAGCAGGCCCCCTGCCCCTGGCCAGCCTTGCCCAGACCTTCCTGGCCTCCGGGGGTACTGCCCCACCAAGGGGCAGGCTGCGGGGACTGGGTCCAGACATGCCCGGGCGCCTCCCCAGGCTCATCCCCGCTGGTGCCTTTCCCCTGGGCCTAGGCCTCGGTTGAGGCCTCCTTGGAGAGGAGGTTGCTGGCAGGGGCTGTCTCCACACTGAAAGGTGCTGGAGCTCAGAGGGCCTCGTCAGAGGGAAGGGACCAGCAAGGGGCTGGATGCCCAAGACCTCTTTGGCCCAGCAGCCTCAGGGCAGCAGGGAGAGCAAGAGGCCCAACTTGCCCCTAGGTCGGCTCTGCCACTTCCCACACAGGCGGCCAGCCCAGCAGCTGCCTGACAGACTCTGGCTCCCCCGAGCTCTCTGCCGGTGCAGGGGGCAGGTCAGACGTGTGCATGTGGTTCTGCCTTGGCTTGGGAGTGTGGACACCCTGCCTTGCCCCCAGGCTCAGGGGCAAGGGCCCAGAGAGAGCACCACCCTGAAGCGCTTTTCTTCCGGGCTTAGGAGCATTGTGCCCGCCTGCTGGTAACAGTGGCCGGGAGCGCTTGCAAACCGGCCTTTGGAGGCAGCCGGGGAGGTCTTCCAGTGGGAGAGGGCCGGTTGTGCTCAGAGGCCCCACAGGCCAGGGGCAGGACCCAGCAGGGCCCCTGCCCCTGGCCAGTCTTACCCAGACCTTCCTGGCCTCCGGGGGTACTGCCCCACCAAGGGGCAGGCTGCGGGGACTGGGTCCAGACATGCTCGGGCGCCTCCCCTGGCTCATCCCCGCTGGTGCCTTTCCCCTGGGCCTAGGCCTCGGTTGAGGCCTCCTTGGAGAGGAGGTTGCTGGCAGGGGCTGTCTCCACACTGCAAGGTGCTAGAGCTCAGAGGGCCTCGTCAGAGGGAAGGGACCAGTAAGGGGCTGGATGCCCAAGACGTCTTTGGCCCAGCAGCCTCAGGGCAGCAGGGAGAGCAAGAGGCCCAACTTGCCCCTAGGGCGGCTCTGCCCCTTCCCACACAGGCGGCCAACCCAGCAGCTGCCTGACAGACTCTGGCTCCCCCAAGCTCTCTGCCGGTGCAGGGGACAGGAACAGACGTGGGCATGTGGTTCTGCCATGGCCTGGGAGTGTGTTCCCCATGCCTTGCCCCCAGGCTCAGGTGCAAGGGCCCGGAGAGAGCACCACCCCGAAGCGCTTTTCTCCCGGGCTTGGGAGCATTGTGCGTGCCTGGCGGGAACAGCGGGCGGGAGTGCTTGCAAACCGGCCTTTGGAGGCAGCCGGGGAGTTCTTCCAGCGGGAGAGTGCCGGTTGTGCTCAGACGCCCCACAGGCCAGGGGCAGGACCCAGCAGTGTCCCTGCCCCTGGCAGCCTTGCCCAGACCTTCCTGGCCTCCGGGGGTACTGCCCCACCAAGGGGCAGGCTGCGGGGACTGGGTCCAGACATGCCCGGGCGCCTCCCCAGGCTCATCCCCGCTGGTGCCTTTCCCCTGGGCCTAGGCCTCGGTTGAGGCCTCCTTGGAGAGGAGGTTGCTGGCAGGGGCTGTCTCCACACTGAAAGGTGCTGGAGCTCAGAGGGCCTCGTCAGAGGGAAGGGACCAGCAAGGGGCTGGATGCCCAAGACCTCTTTGGCCCAGCAGCCTCAGGGCAGCAGGGAGAGCAAGAGGCCCAACTTGCCCCTAGGTCGGCTCTGCCCCTTCCCACACAGGCGGCCAGCCCAGCAGCTGCCTGACAGACTCTGGCTCCCCCGAGCTCTCTGCCGGTGCAGGGGGCAGATCAGACGTGTGCATGTGGTTCTGCCTTGTCCTGGGAGTGTGGACACCCTGCCTTGCCCCCAGGCTCAGGGGCAAGGGCCCGGAGAGAGCACCACCCTGAAGCGCTTTTCTCCCGGGCTTGGGAGCATTGTGCACGCCTGCTGGGAACAGTGGGCGGGAGCGCTTGCAAACCGGCCTTGGAGGCAGCCGGGGAGGTCTTCCAGTGGGAGAGGGCCGTTTGTGCTCAGAGGCCCCACAGGCCAGGGGCAGGACGCAGCAGGGCCCCTGCCCCTGGCCAGCCTTGCCCAGACCTTCCTGGCCTCCGGGGGTACTGCTCCACCAAGGGGCAGGCTGCGGGGCCTGGGTCCAGACATGCCCGGGCGCCTCCCCAGGCTCATCCCCGCTGGTGCCTTTCCCCTGGGCCTAGGCCTCGGTTGAGGCCTCCTTGGAGAGGAGGTTGCTGGCAGGGGCTGTCTCCACACTGCAAGGTGCTGGAGCTCAGAGGGCCTCGTCAGCGGGAAGGGACCAGCAAGGGGCTGGATGCCCAAGACCTCTTTGGCCCAGCAGCCTCAGGGCAGCAGGGAGAGCAAGAGGCCCAACTTGCCCCTAGGTCGGCTCTGCCCCTTCCCACACAGGCAGCCAACCCAGCAGCTGCCTGACAGACTCTGGCTCCCCCGAGCTCTCTGCCGGTGCAGGGGTCAGGAACAGACGTGTGCATGTGGTTCTGCCTTGGCCTGGGACTGTGGATCCCCTGCCTGGCCCCCAGGCTCAGGGGCAAGGGCCCGAGGAGAGCACCACCCCGAAGTGCTTTTCTCCCGGGCTTGGGAGCATTGTGCGTGCCTGGCGGGAACAGTGGGCGGGAGTGTTGGCAAACTGGCCTTTGGAGGCAGCCGGGGAGTTCTTCCAGTGGGAGAGGGCCGGTTGTGCTCAGAGGCCCCACAGGCCAGGGGCAGGACCCAGCAGGGCCCCTGCCCCTGGCCAGCCTTGCCCAGACCTTCCTGGCCTCCGGGGGTACTGCCCCACCAAGGGGCAGGCTGCGGGGACTGGGTCCAGACATGCCCGGGCGCCTCCCCAGGCTCATCCCCGCTGGTGCCTTTCCCCTGGGCCTAGGCCTCGGTTGAGGCCTCCTTGGAGAGGAGGTTGCTTGCAGGGGCTGTCTCCACACTGCAAGGTGCTGGAGCTCAGAGGGCTTCGTCAGAGTGAAGGGACCAGCAAGGGGCTGGATGCCCAAGACCTCTTTGGCCCAGCAGCCTCAGGGCAGCAGGGAGAGCAAGAGGCCCAACTTGCCCCTAGGTCGGCTCTGCCACTTCCCACACAGGCGGCCAGCCCAGCAGCTGCCTGACAGACTCTGGCTCCCCCGAGCTCTCTGCCGGTGCAGGGGGCAGGTCAGACGTGTGCATGTGGTTCTGCCTTGGCCTGGGAGTGTGGACACCCTGCCTTGCCCCCAGGCTCAGGGGCAAGGGCCCAGAGAGAGCACCACCCTGAAGCGCTTTTCTTCCGGGCTTAGGAGCATTGCGCCCGCCTGCTGGTAACAGTGGCCGGGAGCGCTTGCAAACCGGCCTTTGGAGGCAGCCGGGGAGGTCTTCCAGTGGGAGAGGGCCGGTTGTGCTCAGAGGCCCCACAGGCCAGGGGCAGGACCCAGCAGGGCCCCTGCCCCTGGCCAGTCTTACCCAGACCTTCCTGGCCTCCGGGGGTACTGCCCCACCAAGGGGCAGGCTGCGGGGACTGGGTCCAGACATGCTCGGGCGCCTCCCCTGGCTCATCCCCGCTGGTGCCTTTCCCCTGGGCCTAGGCCTCGGTTGAGGCCTCCTTGGAGAGGAGGTTGCTGGCAGGGGCTGTCTCCACATTGCAAGGTGCTGGAGCTCAGAGGGCCTCGTCAGAGGGAAGGGACCAGTAAGGGGCTGGATGCCCAAGACGTCTTTGGCCCAGCAGCCTCAGGGCAGCAGGTAGAGCAAGAGGCCCAACTTGCCCCTAGGGCGGCTCTGCCCCTTCCCATACAGGCGGCCAACCCAGCAGCTGCCTGACAGACTCTGGCTCCCCCAAGCTCTCTGCCGGTGCAGGGGACAGGAACAGACGTGGGCATGTGGTTCTGCCTTGGCCTGGGAGTGTGTTCCCCATGCCTTGCCCCCAGGCTCAGGGGCAAGGGCCTGGAGAGAGCACCACCCCGAAGCGCTTTTCTCCCGGGCTTGGGAGCATTGTGCAAGTCTGGCGTGAACAGCGGGTGGGAGTGTTGGCAAACAGGACTTTGGAGGCAGCCGGGGAGGTCTTCCAGTGGGAGAGGGCCGGTTGTGCTCAGAGGCCCCACAGGCCAGGGGCAGGACCCAGCAGGTCCCCTGCCCCTGGCCAGCCTTTCCCAGACCTTCCTGGCCTCCGGGGGTACTGCCCCACCAAGGGGCAGGCTGCGGGGACTGGGTCCAGACATGCCTGGGCGCCTCCCCAGGCTCATCCCCGCTGGTGCCTTTCCCCTGGTCCTAGGTCTCGGTTGAGGCCTCCTTGGAGAGGAGGTTGCTGGCAGGGGCTGTCTCCACACTGCAAGGTGCTGGAGCTCAGAGGGCCTCGTCAGAGGGAAGGGACAAGCAAAGGGCTGGATGCCCAAGACCTCTTTGGCCCAGCAGCCTCAGGGCAGCAGGGAGAGCAAGAGGCCCAACTTGCCCCTAGGTCGGCTCTGCCCCTTCCCACAAAGGTGGCCAGCCCAGCAGCTGCCTGACAGACTCTGGCTCCCCCGAGCTCTCTGCCGGTGGAGGGGGCAGGAACAGACGTGTGCATGTGGTTCTGCCTTGGCCTGGGAGTGTGGACCCCCTGCCTGGCCCCCAGTCTCAGGGGCAAGGGCCCGGAGAGAGCACCACCCCGAAGCACTTTTCTCCCGGGATGGGAGCATTGTGCGCGCTTGGTGGGAACAGTGGGCGGGAGTGCGTGCAAAACGGCCTTTGGAGGCAGCCGGGGAGGTCTTCCAGTGGGAGAGGGCCGGTTGTGCTCGGAGGCCCCACAGGCCAGGGGCAGGACCCAGCAGGTCCCCTGCCCCTGGTCAGCCTTGCCCAGACCTTCCTGGCCTCCAGGGGTACTGCCCCACCAAGGGGCAGGCTGCGGGGACTGGGTCCAGACATGCCCGGGCGCCTCTCCAGGCTCATCCCCGCTGGTGCCTTTCCCCTGGGCCTAGGCCTCGGTTGAGGCCTCCTTGGAGAGGAGATTGCTGGCAGGTGCTGTCTCCACACTGCAAGGTGCTGGAGCTCAGAGTGCCTCGTCAGAGGGAAGGGACCAGCAAAGGGCTGGATGCCCAAGACGTCTTTGGCCCAGCAGCCTCAGGGCAGCAGGGAGAGCAAGAGGCCCAACTTGCCCCTAGGTCGGCTCTGCCGCTTCCCACACAGGCGGCCAGCCCAGCACCTGCCTGAGAGACTCTGGCTCCCCCGAGCTCTCTGCTGGTGTAGGGGGCAGGAACAGACGTGTTCATGTCGTTCTGTCTTGGCCTGGGAGTGTGTTCCCCCTGCCTGGCCCGCAGGCTTAGGGGCAAGGGCCCGGAGAGAGCACCACCCCGAAGCGCTTTTCTACCGGGCTTGGGAGCATTGTGCGTGCCTGGCGGGAACAGCGGGCGGGAGTGCTTGCAAACCGGCCTTTCGAGGCAGACGGGGAGGTCTTCCAGCGGGAGAGTGCCGGTTGTGCTCAGACGTCCCACAGGCCAGGGGCAGGACCCAGCGCTGTCCCTGCCCCTGGCAGCCTTGCACAGACCTTCCTGGCCTCCGGGGGTACTGCCCCACCAAGGGGCAGGCTGCGCGGACTGGGTCCAGACATGCCCGGGCGCCTCCCCAGGCTCATCCTCGCTGGTGCCTTTCCCCTGGGCCTAGGCCTCGGTTGAGGCCTCATTGGAGAGGAGGTTGCTGGCAGGGGCTGTCTCCACACTGCAAGGTGCTGGAGCTCAGAGGGCCTCGTCAGAGGGAAGGGACCAGCAAAGGGCTGGATGCCCAAGACGTCTTTGGCCCAGCAGCCTCAGGGCAGCAGGGAGAGCAAGAGGCCCAACTTGCCCCTAGGTCGGCTCTGCCCCTTCCCACACAGGCGGCCAGCCCAGCACCTGCCTGAGAGACTCTGGCTCCCCCGAGCTCTCTGCCGGTGTAGGGGGCAGGAACAGACGTGTTCATGTCGTTCTGTCTTGGCCTGGGAGTGTGTTCCCCCTGCCTGGCCCGCAGGCTTAGGGGCAAGGGCCCGGAGAGAGCACCACCCCGAAGCGCTTTTCTACCGGGCTTGGGAGCATTGTGCGTGCCTGGCGGGAACAGCGGGCGGGAGTGCTTGCAAACCAGCCTTTCGAGGCAGACGGGGAGGTCTTCCAGTGGGAGAGTGCCGGTTGTGCTCAGACGTCCCACAGGCCAGGGGCAGGACCCAGCGCTGTCCCTGCCCCTGGCAGCCTTGCACCGACCTTCCTGGCCTCCGGGGGTACTGCCCCACCAAGGGGCAGGCTCTGGGGACTGGGTCCAGACATGCCCGGGCGCCTCCCCAGGCTCATCCCCGCTGGTGCCTTTCCCCTGGGCCTAGGCCTCGGTTGAGGCCGCCTTGGAGAGGAGGTTGCTGGCAGGGGCTGTCTCCACACTGCAAGGTGCTGGAGCTCAGAGGGCCTCATCAGAGGGAAGGGACCAGCAAGGGGCTGGATGCCCAAGACCTCTTTGGCCCAGCAGCCGCAGGGCAGCAGGGAGAGCAAGAGGCCCAACTTGCCCCTAGGTCGGCTCTGCCCCTTTCCACACAGGCCGCCAACCCAGCAGCTGCCTGGCATACTCTGGCTCCCCCGAGCTCTCTGCCGGTGCAGGGACCAGGAACAGACGTTTGCATGTGGTTCTGCCTTGGCCTGGGAGTGTGTTCCCCCTGCATTGCCCCCAGGCTCAGGGGCAAGGGCCCGGTGAGAGCACCACCCCGAAGCGCTTTTCTCCCGGGCTTGGGAGCATTGTGCGTGCCTGGCGGGAACAGCGGGCATGAGTTCTTGCAAACTGTCCTTTGGAGGCAGCCGGGGACGTCTTCCAAGGGCCCGGACTGATCAGCACCCCAAAATGCTTTTCTCCCGGGCTTGGGAGCATTGTGCGCGGCTGTCGGGAACAGCGGACATGAGTGCTTGCAAACCGGCCTTTGGAGGCAGCCCGGGAGGTCTTCCAAGGGCCCGGAGAGAGCACTACCCCAAAATGCTTTTCTTCCGGGCTTGGGAGCATTGTGCGCGCGTGGCGGGAACAGCAGGCAGGAGTGCTTGCAAACCGGCCTTTGGAGGCAGCCGGGGAGGTCTTCCAAGGGCCCGGAGAGAGCACCACCTCGAAGCGCTTTTCTCTCGGGTTTTGGAGCATTGTGTGCAGCTGGTGGGACAGCGGGAGGGAATTCTTGCAAACCGGCCTTTGGCGGCAGCCAGAGAAGTCTTCCAAGGGCGCGGAGAGAGCACCACCCCGAAGCGCTTTTCTCCGGGGTTTTGGAACATTGTGTGTGCCTGGCGGGAACAGCGAGTGGGAATGCTTGCAAACCGGCCTTTGGGGGCAGCCGGGGAGGTCCTCCATGGTCCCTGAGAGAACACCACCCCGAAGCGCTTTTCTCCCGGGCTTGGGAGCATTCTGCGCGGCTGTCGGGAACAACGGACATGAATGCTTGCAAACCGGCCTTTGGAGGCAGCCCGGGAGGTCTTCCAAGGGCCCGGAGAGAGCACCACCCCAAAATGCTTTTCTCTCGGGCTTGGGAGCATTGTGCGCGGCTGTCGGGAACAACGGACATGAATGCTTGCAAACCAGCCTTTGGAGGCAGCCCGGGAGGTCTTCCAAGGGCCCGGAGAGAGCACTACCCCAAAATGCTTTTCTTCCGGGCTTGGGAGCATTGTGCGCGCGTGGCGGGAACAGCAGGCAGGAGTGCTTGCAAACCGGCCTTTGGAGGCAGCCGGGGAGGTCTTCCAAGGGCCCGGAGAGAGCACCACCTCGAAGCGCTTTTCTCTCGGGTTTTGGAGCATTGTGTGCAGCTGGTGGGACAGCGGGAGGGAATTCTTGCAAACCGGCCTTTGGCGGCAGCCAGAGAAGTCTTCCAAGGGCGCGGAGAGAGCACCACCCCGAAGCGCTTTTCTCCGGGGTTTTGGAACATTGTGTGTGCCTGGCGGGAACAGCGAGTGGGAATGCTTGCAAACCGGCCTTTGGGGGCAGCCGGGGAGGTCCTCCATGGTCCCTGAGAGAACACCACCCCGAAGCGCTTTTCTCCCGGGCTTGGGAGCATTGTGCGCGGCTGTCGGGAACAACGGACATGAATGCTTGCAAACCGGCCTTTGGAGGCAGCCCGGGAGGTCTTCCAAGGGCCCGGAGAGAGCACCACCCCAAAATGCTTTTCTCTCGGGCTTGGGAGCATTGTGCGCGGCTGTCGGGAACAACGGACATGAATGCTTGCAAACCAGCCTTTGGAGGCAGCCCGGGAGGTCTTCCAAGGGCCCGGAGAGAGCACCACCCCAAAATGCTTTTCTCCCGGGCTTGGGAGCATTGTGCGTGGCTGGCGGAAGCAGCGGGCATGAGTACTTACAAACCGGCCTTTGGAGGCAGCCGGGGAGGTCTTGAAAGTGCCCGGAGAGAGCACCACCCCGAAGCGCTTTTCTCCCGGGCTTGGGGACATTGTGCGCGGCTGGCGGGAACAGCAGGCAGGACTGCTTGCAAACTGGCTTTTGGAGGCAGCCGGGGAGGTCTTCCAAGGGCCCGGAGTGAGCACCACCCCAAAATGCTTTTCTCCCGGGCTTGGGAGCATTGTGCGCGGCTGGTGGGAACAACGGGCATGAGTGCTTGCAAACCGGCCTTTGGAGGCAGCCGGGGACGTCTTCCAAGGGCCCGGAGAGAGCACCACCCCGAAGCGCTTTTCTCCCGGGCTTGGGAGCATTGTGCGCGGCTGGCGGGAACAGCAGGCAGGACTGCTTGCAAACTGGCCTTTGGAGGCAGCCGAGGAGGTCTTCCAAGGGCCCGGAGTGAGCACCACCCCAAAATGCTTTTCTCCCGGGCTTGGGAGCATTGTGCGTGGCTGGCGGGAACAGCAGGAAGGAGTCCTTGCAAACCGGCCTTTGGAGGCAGCCGGGGAGGTCTTCCAAGGGCCTGTAGAGAGCACCACCCCGACGCGCTTTTCTCCCGGGCTTGGGAGCATTCTGCGCGGGTGGCGGGAACAGCAGGCAGGAGTGCTTGAAAACCGTCCTTTGGAGGCAGCCGGGGAGGTCTTCCAGGGCCCGGTGTGAGCACCACCCCAAAATGCTTTTCTCCCGGGCTTGGGAGCATTGTGCGCAGATGGCGGGAACAGCAGGAAGGAGTCCTTGCAAACCGGCCTTTGGAGGCAGCCGGGGAGGTCTTCCAAGGGCCTGTAGAGAGCACCACCCCGAAGCGCTTTTCTCCCGGGCTTGGGAGCATTGTGCGCGGGTGGCGGGAACAGCAGGCAGGAGTGCTTGCAAACCGGCCTTTGGAGGCAGCCGGGGAGGTCTTCCAAGGGCCCGGAGAGAGCACCACCTCGAAGCGCTTTTCTCTCGGGTTTTGGAGCATTGTGTGCAGCTGGTGGGACAGCGGGAGGGAATTCTTGCAAACCGGCCTTTGGCGGCAGCCAGAGAAGTCTTCCAAGGGCGCGGAGAGAGCACCACCCCGAAGCGCTTTTCTCCGGGGTTTTGGAACATTGTGTGTGCCTGGCGGGAACAGCGAGTGGGAATGCTTGCAAACCGGCCTTTGGGGGCAGCCGGGGAGGTCCTCCATGGTCCCTGAGAGAACACCACCCCGAAGCGCTTTTCTCCCGGGCTTGGGAGCATTGTGCGCGGCTGTCGGGAACAACGGACATGAATGCTTGCAAACCGGCCTTTGGAGGCAGCCCGGGAGGTCTTCCAAGGGCCCGGAGAGAGCACCACCCCAAAATGCTTTTCTCTCGGGCTTGGGAGCATTGTGCGCGGCTGTCGGGAACAACGGACATGAATGCTTGCAAACCAGCCTTTGGAGGCAGCCCGGGAGGTCTTCCAAGGGCCCGGAGAGAGCACCACCCCAAAATGCTTTTCTCCCGGGCTTGGGAGCATTGTGCGTGGCTGGCGGAAGCAGCGGGCATGAGTACTTACAAACCGGCCTTTGGAGGCAGCCGGGGAGGTCTTGAAAGTGCCCGGAGAGAGCACCACCCCGAAGCGCTTTTCTCCCGGGCTTGGGGACATTGTGCGCGGCTGGCGGGAACAGCAGGCAGGACTGCTTGCAAACTGGCTTTTGGAGGCAGCCGGGGAGGTCTTCCAAGGGCCCGGAGTGAGCACCACCCCAAAATGCTTTTCTCCCGGGCTTGGGAGCATTGTGCGCGGCTGGTGGGAACAACGGGCATGAGTGCTTGCAAACCGGCCTTTGGAGGCAGCCGGGGACGTCTTCCAAGGGCCCGGAGAGAGCACCACCCCGAAGCGCTTTTCTCCCGGGCTTGGGAGCATTGTGCGCGGCTGGCGGGAACAGCAGGCAGGACTGCTTGCAAACTGGCCTTTGGAGGCAGCCGAGGAGGTCTTCCAAGGGCCCGGAGTGAGCACCACCCCAAAATGCTTTTCTCCCGGGCTTGGGAGCATTGTGCGTGGCTGGCGGGAACAGCAGGAAGGAGTCCTTGCAAACCGGCCTTTGGAGGCAGCCGGGGAGGTCTTCCAAGGGCCTGTAGAGAGCACCACCCCGAAGCGCTTTTCTCCCGGGCTTGGGAGCATTGTGCGCGGGTGGCGGGAACAGCAGGCAGGAGTGCTTGAAAACCGTCCTTTGGAGGCAGCCGGGGAGGTCTTCCAGGGCCCGGTGTGAGCACCACCCCAAAATGCTTTTCTCCCGGGCTTGGGAGCATTGTGCGCGGATGGCGGAACAGCGAGTGGGAGTGCTTGCAAACCGGCCTTTGGGGGCACCCCGGGAGGTCTTCCATGGGCACGGAGAGAACACCACCCCGAAGCGCTTTTCTCCGGGGTTTTGGAGGATTGTGCGTGGCTGGCGGGAACAGCGAGTGGGAGTGCTTGCAAACCGGCCTTTGGGGGCAGCCAGGGAGGTCCTCCATTGGCACGGAGAGAACACCACCCTGAAGTGCTTTTCTCCCGGGCTTGGGAGCATTGTGCGAGGCTGGCGGGAACAGCGGGCGGGAGTGCTTGCAAACCGGCCTTTGGAGGCAGCTTGGGAGGTCTTCCAACGGCCCGGAGAGAGCACCATCCCGAAGCACTTTTCTCACGGAATTGGGAGCATTGTTCGCGGCTGTCGGGAACATTGGACATGAGTGCTTGCAAACCGGCCTTTAGAGGCAGCCGGGGAGTCTTCCAAGGGCCCGGAGAGAGACCACCCCAAAATGCTTTTCTCCCGGGCTTGGGAGCATTGTGTGCGGCTGGCGGGTCAGCGGGAGGGAGTTCTTGAAAACCAGCCTTTGGAGGCAGCCGGGGAGGTCTTCCAAGGGCCGGGAGAGAGCACCACCCCGAAGCGCTTTTCTCCCGGGCTTGGGAGCATTGTGCGCGGCTGGCGGGAACAGCGGGATTGAGTGCTTGCAAACCGGCCTTTGGAGGCAGCCGGGGAGGTCTTCCAAGGGCCGGGAGAGAGCACCACCCCGAAGCGCTTTTCTCCTAGGCTTGGGAGCATTGTGCGCGGCTGGCGGGAACAGCGGGCATGAGTGCTTGCAAACCGGCCTTTGGAGACAAACGGGGAGGTCTTCCAAGGGCCCGTAGAGAGCACCACCCCGAAGCGCTTTTCTCCCGTGATTGGGAGCATTGTGTGCGGCTGGCGGGACAGCGGGAGGGAGTACTTGAAATCCAGCCTTTGGAGGCAGCCGGGGAGGTCTTCCAAGGGCCGGGAGAGAGCACCACCCTGAAGGGCTTTTCTCCTGGGCTTGGAGCATTTGCACGGATGGCGGGAACAGCGAGTGGGAGTGCTTGCAAACCGGCATTTGCGGGCAGCCCGGGAGGTCTTTCTTGGACCCAGAGAGAACACCACCCCGAAACGCTTTTCTCCCGGGCTTGGGAGCATTGTGCGCGGGTGGCGGGAACAGCAGGCAGAAGTGCTTGCAAACCGGCCTTGGAGGCAGCCGGGGAGGTCTTCCAAAGCCCGGAGTGAGCACCACCCCAAAATGCTTTTCTCCCGAGCTTGGGAGCATTGTGCGCAGCTGGCGTGAACAGCGGGATTGAGTGCTTGCAAACCAGCCTTTGGAGGCAGCCGGGGAGGTCTTCCAGCGGGAGAGTGCCAGTTGTTCTCAGAGGCCCCACAGGCCAGGGGCAGGACCCAGCAGTGTCCCTGCCCCTGGCAACCTTGCCCAGACCTTCCTGGCCTCCGGGGGTACTACCCCACCAAGGGGCAGGCTGCGGGGCCTGGGTCCAGACATGCCCGGGCGCCTCCCCAGGCTCATACCCGCTGGTGCCTTTCCCCTGGGCCTAGGCCTCGGTTGAGGCCTCCTTGGAGAGGAGGTTGCCGGCAGGGGCTGTCTGCACACTGCAAGGTGCTGGAGCTCAGAGGGCCTCGTCAGAGGGAAAGGACCAGCAAAGGGCTGGATGCCCAAGACCTCTTTGACCCAGCAGCCTCAGGGCAGCAGGGAGAGCAAGAGGCCCAACTTGCCCCTAGGTCGGCTCTACCCCGTCCCACACAGGCAGCCAGCCCAGCAGCAGCCTGGCAGTCTCTGGCTCCCCCGAACTCTCTGCCGGTGTAGGGGGCGGGAACAGACGTGTGCATGTCGTTCTGCCTTGGCCTGGGAGTGTGTTCCCCCTGCCTGTCCCCCAGGCTCAGGGGCAAGGGCCCGGAGATAGCACCACCCCGAAGCGCTTTTCTCCCGGGCTTGGGAGCATTGTGCGTGCCTGGCGGGAACAGCGGGCGGGAGTGCTTGCAAACCGGCCTTTGGAGGCAGCCGGGGAGGTCTTCCAGCGGGAGAGTGCCGGTTGTGCTCAGACGCCCCACAGGCCAGGGGCAGGACCCAGCAGTGTCCCTGCCCCTGGCAGCCTTGCCCAGACCCTCCTGGCCTCCGGGGGTACTGCCCCACCAAGGGGCAGGCTGCGGGGACTGGGTCCAGACATGGCCGGGCGCCTCCCCAGGCTCATCCCCGCTGGTGCCTTTCCCCTGGGCCTAGGCCTCGGTTGAGGCCTCCTTGGAGAGGAGGTTGCTGGCAGGGGCTGTCTCCACACTGCAAGGTGCTGGAGCTCAGAGGGCCTCGTCAGAGGGAAGGGACCAGCAAGGGGCTGGATGCCCAAGACCTCTTTGGCCCAGCAGCCTCAGGGCAGCAGGGAGAGGAAGAGGCCCAACTTGCCCCTAGGTCGGCTCTGCCCCTTCCCACACAGGCGGCCAGCCCAGCAGCTGCCTGACAGACTCTGGCTCCCCGAGCTCTCTGCCGGTGCAGGGGTCAGGAACACACGTGTGCATGTGGTTCTGCGTTGGTCTGGGAGTGTGGACCCACTGCCTCGCCCCCACGCTCAGGGGCAAGGGCCCGGAGAGAGCACGACCCCGAAGCGCTTTTCTCCCGGGCTTGGGAGAATTGTGCGCGCCTGGCGGGAACAGCGGGCGGGAGTGTTGGCAAACCGGCCTTTGGAGGCAGCCGGGGAAGTCTTCCAGTGGGAGAGGGCCGGTTGTGCTCAGAGGCCCCACAGGCCAGGGGCAGGACCCAGCAGGGCCCCTGCCCGTGGCCAGCCTTGCCCAGACCTTCCTGGCCTCCGGGGGTACTGCCCCACCAAGGGGCAGGCTGCGGGGACTGGGTCCAGACATGCCCGGGCGCCTCCCCAGGCTCATCCCCGCTGGTGCCTTTCCCCTGGTCCTAGGCCTCGGTTGAGGCCTCCTTGGAGAGGAGGTTGCTGGCAGGGGCTGTCTCCACACTGCAAGGTGCTGGAGCTCAGAGGGCCTCGTCAGAGGGAAGGGACAAGCAAGGGGCTGGATGCCCAAGATCTCTTTGGCCCAGCAGCCTCAGCGCAGCAGGGAGAGCAAGAGGCCCAACTTGACCCTAGGTCGGCTCTGCCCCTTCCCACACAGGCGGCCAGCCCAGCAGCTGCCTGACAGACTCTGGCTCCCCCGAGCTCTCTGCCGGTGCATGGGGCAGGAACAGACGTGTGCATGTCGTTCTGCCTTGGCCTGGGAGTGTGGACCCCCTGCCTGGCCCCCAGGCTCAGGGGAAAGGGCCCGGAGAGAGCACCACCCCGAGGCGATTTTCTCCCGGGCTTGGGAGCATTGTGCGCCCTTGGTTGGAACAGCGGGCGGGAGTGTTGGCAAACCGGCCTTTGGAGGCAGCTGGGGAGGTCTTCCAGTGGGAGAGGGCCGGTTGGGCTCAGAGGCCTCACAGGCCAGGGGCAGGACCCAGCAGGGCCCCTGCCCCTGGCCAGCCTTGCCCAGACCTTCCTGGCCTCCGGGGGTACTGCCCCACCAAGGGGCAGGCTGCGGGGACTGGGTCCAGACATGCCCGGGCGCCTCCCCAGGCTCATCCCCGCTGGTGCCTTTCCCCTGTGCCTAGGCCTCGGTTGAGGCCTCCTTGGAGAGGAGGTTGCTGGCAGGGGCTGTCTCCACACTGCAAGGTGCTGGAGCTCAGAGGGCCTCGTCAGAGGGAAGGGACCAGCAAGGGGTTGGATGCCCAAGACCTCTTTGGCCAAGCAGCCTCAGGGCAGCAGGGAGGGCAAGAGGCCCAACTTGCCCCTAGGTCGGCTCTGCCACTTCCCACACAGGCGGCCAGCCCAGCAGCTGCCTGACAGACTCTGGCTCCCCCGAGCTCTCTGCCGGTGCAGGGGGCAGGAACAGACGTGTGCATGTGGTTCTGACTTGGCCTGGGAGTGTGGACACCGTGCCTTGCCCCCAGGCTCAGGGGCAAGGGCCCGGAGAGAGCACCACCCCGAAGCGCTTTTCTCCCGGGCTTGGGAGCATTGTGCAAGTCTGGCGTGAACAGCGGGTGGGAGTGTTGGCAAACAGGACTTTGGAGGCAGCCGGGGAGGTCTTCCAGTGGGAGAGGGCCGGTTGTGCTCAGAGGCCCCACAGGCCAGGGGCAGGACCCAGTAGGTCCCCTGCCCCTGGCCAGCCTTTCCCAGACCTTCCTGGCCTCCGGGGGTACTGCCCCACCAAGGGGCAGGCTGCGGGGCCTGGGTCCAGACATGCCCGGGCGCCTCCCCAGGCTCATCCCCGCTGGTGCCTTTCCCCTGGTCCTAGGTCTCGGTTGAGGCCTCCTTGGAGAGGAGGTTGCTGGCAGGGGCTGTCTCCACACTGCAAGGTGCTGGAGCTCAGAGGGCCTCGTCAGAGGGAAGGGACAAGCAAAGGGCTGGATATCCAAGACCTCTTTGGCCCAGCAGCCTCAGGGCAGCAGGGAGAGCAAGAGGCCCAACTTGCCCCTAGGTCGGCTCTGCCCCTTCCCACACAGGCGGCCAGCCCAGCAGCTGCCTGACAGACTCTGGCTCCCCCGAGCTCTCTGCCGGTGCAGGGGTCAGGAACAGACGTGTGCATGTGGTTCTGCCTTGGCCTGGGAGTGTGTTCCCCCTGCCTGGCCCCCAGGCTCAGGGGCAAGGACCCGGAAAGAGCACCACCCCGAAGCGCTTTTCTCCCGGGCTTGGGAGCATTGTGCGCACTTGGTGGGAACAGTGGGCGGGAGTGCGTGCAAAACGGCCTTTGGAGGCAGCCGGGGAGGTCTTCCAGTGGGAGAGGGCCGGTTGTGCTCAGAGGCCCCACAGGCCAGGGGCAGGACCCAGCAGGTCCCCTGCCCCTGGTCAGACTTGCCCAGACCTTCCTGGCCTCCAGGGGTACTGCCCCACCAAGGGGCAGGCTGCGGGGACTGGGTCCAGACATGCCCGGGCGCCTCCCCAGGCTCATCCCCGCTGGTGCTTTTCCCCTGGGCCTAGGCCTCGGTTGAGGCCTCCTTGGAGAGGAGATTGCTGGCAGGTGCTGTCTCCACACTGCAAGGTGCTGGAGCTCAGAGGGCCTCGTCCGAGGGAAGGGACCAGCAAAGGGCTGGATGCCCAAGACGTCTTTGGCCCAGCAGCCTCAGGGCAGCAGGGAGAGCAAGAGGCCCAACTTGCCCCTAGGTCGGCTCTGCCCCTTCCCACACAGGCGGCCAGCCCAGCACCTGCCTGAGAGACTCTGGCTCCCCCGAGCTCTCTGCCGGTGTAGGGGGCAGGAACAGACGTGTTCATGTCGTTCTGTCTTGGCCTGGGAGTGTGTTCCCCCTGCCTTGCCCGCAGGCTTAGGGGCAAGGGCCCGGAGAGAGCACCACCCCGAAGCGCTTTTCTCCCGGGCTTGGGAGCATTGTGCGTGCCTGGCGGGAACAGCGGGCGGGAGTGCTTGCAAACCGGCCTTTGGAGGCAAACGGGGAGGTCTTCCAGCGCGAGAGTGCCGGTTGTGCTCAGACGTCCAACAGGCCAGGGGCAGGACCCAGCACTGTCCCTGCCCCTGGCAGCCTTGCACAGACCTTCATGGCCTCCGGGGGTACTGCCCCACCAAGGGGCAGGCTGCGGGGACTGGGTCCAGACATGCCCGGGCGCCTCCCCAGGCTCATCCCCGCTGGTGTCTTTCCCCTAGGCCTAGGCCTCGGTTGAGGCCTCATTGGAGAGGAGGTTGCTGGCAGGGGCTGTCTCCACACTGCAAGGTGCTGGAGCTCAGAGGGCCTCGTCAGAGGGAAGGGACCAGAAAGGGGCTGGATGCCCAAGACCTCTTTGGCCCAGCAGCCTCAGGGCAGCAGGGAGAGGAAGAGGCCCAACTTGCCCCTAGGTCGGCTCTAACCCTTCCCACACAGGCGGCCAGCCCAGCAGCTGCCTGACAGACTCTGGCTCCCCAGAGCTCTCTGCCGGTGCAGGGGTCAGGAACAGACGTGTGCATGTGGTTCTGCTTTGGTCTGGGAGTGTGGACCCACTGCCTGGCCCCCAGGCTCAGGGGCAAGGGCCCGGAGAGAGCACCACCCCGAAGCGCTTTTCTCCCGGGCTTGGGAGCATTGTGCGAGCCTGGCGTGAACAGCGGGCGGGAGTGTTTGCAAACAGGACTTTGGAGGCAGCTGGGGAGGTCTTCCAGTGGGAGAGGGCCGGTTGTGCTCAGAGGCCTCACAGGCCAGGGGCAGGACCCAGCAGGGCCCCTGCCCCTGGCCAGCCTTGCCCAGACCTTCCTGGCCTCCGGGGGTACTGCCCCACCAAGGGGCAGGCTGCGGGGACTGGGTCCAGACATGTCCGTGCGCCTCCCCAGGATCATCCCCGCTGGTGCTTTTCCCCTGGGCGTAGGCCTCGGTTGAGGCCTCTTTGGAGAGGAGGTTGCTGGCAGGGGCTGTCTCCACACTGCAAGGTGCTGGAGCTCAGAGGGCCTCGTCAGAGGGAAGGGACCAGCAAAGGGCTGGATGCCCAAGACCTCTTTGACCCAGCAGCCTCAGGGCAGCAGGGAGAGCAAGAGGCCCAACTTGCCCCTAGGTCGGCTCTGCCCCTTCCCACACAGGCGGCCAGCCCAGCAGCTGCCTGACAGACTTTGGCTCCCCCGAGCTCTCTGCAGGTGCATGGGGCAGGAACAGACGTGTGCATGTCGTTCTGCCTTGGCCTGGGAGTGTGGACACCCTGCCTGGCCCCCAGGCTCAGGGGAAAGGGCCCGGAGAGAGCACCACCCCGAGGCGATTTTCTCCCGGGCTTGGGAGCGTTGTGCGCCCTTGGTTGGAACAGTGGGCGGGAGTGCTTGCAAACCGGCCTTTGGAGGCAGCCGGGGACGTCTTCCAGTGGGAGAGGGCCGGTTGTGCTCAGAGGCCCCACAGGCCAGGGGCAGGACCCAGCAGGTCCCCTGCCCCTGGCCAGCCTTTCCCAGACCTTCCTCGCCTCCGGGGGTACTGCCCCACCAAGGGGCAGGCTGCGGGGACTGGGTCAATACATGCCCGGGCGCCTCCCCAGGCTCATCCCCGCTGGTGCCTTTCCCCTGTGCCTAGGCCTCGGTTTAGGCCTCCTTGGAGAGGAGGTTGCTGGCAGGGGCTGTCTCCACACTGCAAGGTGCTGGAGCTCAGAGGGCCTCGTCAGAGGGAAGGGACCAGCAAGGGATTGGATGCCCAAGACCTCTTTGGCCAAGCAGCCTCAGGGCAGCAGGGAGGGCAAGAGGCCCAACTTGCCCCTAGGTCGGCTCTGCCACTTCCCACACAGGCGGCCAGCCCAGCAGCTGCCTGACAGACTCTGGCTCCCCCGAGCTCTCTGCCGGTGCAGGGGGCAGGAACAGACGTGTGCATGTGGTTCTGACTTGGCCTGGGAGTGTGGACACCGTGCCTTGCCCCCAGGCTCAGGGGCAAGGGCCCGGAGAGAGCACCACCCTGAAGCGCTTTTCTCCCGGGCTTGGGAGCATTGTGCACGCCTGCTGGGAACAGTGGGCGGGAGCGCTTGCAAACCGGCCTTTGGAGGCAGCCGGGGAGGTCTTCCAGTGGGAGAGGGCCGGTTGTGCTCAGAGGCCCCACAGGCCAGGGGCAGGACGCAGCAGGGCCCCTGCCCCTGGCCAGCCTTGCCCAGACCTTCCTGGCCTCCGGGGGTACTGCCCCACCAAGGGGCAGGCTGCGGGGACTGGGTCCAGACATGCTCGGGCGCCTCCCCTGGCTCATCCCCGCTGGTGCCTTTCCCCTGGGCCTAGGCCTCGGTTGAGGCCTCCTTGGAGAGGAGGTTGCTGGCAGGGGCTGTCTCCACACTGCAAGGTGCTGGAGCTCAGAGGGCCTCGTCAGAGGGAAGGGACCAGCAAAGGGCTGGATGCCCAAGACGTCTTTGGCCCAGCAGCCTCAGGGCAGCAGGGAGAGCAAGAGGCCCAACTTGCCCCTAGGTCGGCTCTGCCCCTTCCCACACAGGCGGCCAACCCAGCAGCTGCCTGCCAGACTCTGGCTCCCCCAAGCTCTCTGCCGGTGCAGGGGACAGGAACAGACGTGGGCATGTGGTTCTGCCTTGGTCAGGGAGTGTGTTCCCCGTGCCTTGCCCCCAGGCTCAGGGGCAAGGGCCCGGAGAGAGAACCACCCCAATGCGCTTTTCTCCCGGGCTTGGGAGCATTGTGCGAGCCTGGCGTGAACAGCGGGTGGGAGTGTTAGCAAACAGGACTTTGGAGGCAGCCGGGGAGGTCTTCCAGTGGGAGAGGGCCGGTTGTGCTCAGAGGCCCCACAGGCCAGGGGCAGGACCCAGCAGGGCCCCTGACTCTGGCCAGCCTTGCCCAGACCTTCCTGGCCTCCGGGGGTACTGCCCCACCAAGGGGCAGGCTGCGGGGACTGGGTCCAGACATCCCCGGGCGCCTCCCCAGGCTCATCCCCGCTGGTGCCTTTCCCCTGGGCCTAGGCCTCGGTTGAGGCCTCCTTGGAGAGAAGGTTGCTGGCAGGGGCTGTCTCCACACTGCAAGGTGCTGGAGATCAGAGGGCCTCGTCAGAGGGAAGGGACCAGCAAAGGGCTGGATGCCCAAGACCTCTTTGACCCAGCAGCCTCAGGGCAGCAGGGAGAGCAAGAGGCCCAACTTGCCCCTAGGTCGGCTCTGCCCCGTCCCACACAGGCGGCCAGCCCAGCAGCAGCCTGGCAGTCTCTGGCTCCCCCGAGCTCTCTGCCGGTGTAGGGGGCAGGAACAGACGTGTGCATGTCGTTCTGCCTTGGCCTGGGAGTGTGTTCCCCCTGCCTGGCCCCCAGGCTCAGGGGCAAGGGCCTGGTGAGAGCACCACCCCGAAGCGCTTTTCTCCCGGACTTGGGAGCATTGTGCGTGCCTGGCGGGAACAGCGGGCGGGAGTGCTTGCAAACCGGCCTTTCGAGGCAGACGGGGAGGTCTTCCAGCGGGAGAGTGCCGGTTGTGCTCAGACGCCCCACAGGCCAGGGGCAGGACCCAGCAGTGTCCCTGCCCCTGGCAACCTTGCCCAGACCTTCCTGGCCTCCGGGGGTACTGCCCCACCAAGGGGCAGGCTGCGGGGACTGGGTCCAGACATGCCCGGGCGCCTCCCCAGGCTCATCCCCGCTGGTGCCATTCCCCTGGGCCTAGGCCTCGGTTGAGGACTCCTTGGAGAGGAGGTTGCTGGCAGGGGCTGTCTCCACACTGCAAGGTGCTGGAGCTCAGAGGGCCTCGTCAGCGGGAAGGGACCAGCAAGGGGCTGGATGCCCAAGACCTCTTTGGCCCAGCAGCCTCAGGGCAGCAGGGAGAGCAAGAGGCCCAACTTGCCCCTAGGTCGGCTCTGCCCCTTCCCACACAGGCAGCCAACCCAGCAGCTGCCTGATAGACTCTGGCTCCCCCGAGCTCTCTGCCGGTTCAGGGGTCAGGAACAGACGTGTGCATGTGGTTCTGCCTTGGTCTGGGAGTGTGGACCCACTGCCTGGACCCCAGGCTCAGGGGCAAGGGCCCGGAGAGAGCAACACCCCGAAGCGCTTTTCTCCTGGCCTTGGGAGCGTTGTGCGTGCCTGGCGGGAACAGCGGGCGGGAGTGTTGGCAAACCCGCCTTTGAAGGCAGCCGGGGAGGTCTTCCAGTGGGAGAGGGCCGGTTGTGCTCAGAGGCCCCACAGGCCAGGGGCAGGACCCAGCAGGGACCCTGCCCCTGGCCAGCCTTGCCCAGACCTTCCTGGCCTCCGGGGGTACTGCCCCACCAAGGGGCAGGCTGCGGGGACTGGGTCCAGACATGCCCGGGCCCCTCCACTGGCTCATCCCCGCTGGCGCCTTTCCCCTGGGCCTAGGCCTCGGTTGAGGCCTCCTTGGAGAGGAGGTTGCTGGCAGGGTCTGTCTCCACACTGCAAGGTGCTGGAGCTCAGAGGGCCTCGTCAGAGGGAAGGGACCAGCAAGGGGCTGGATGCTCAAGAACTCTTTGGCCCAGCAGCCTCAGGGCAGCAGGGAGAGCAAGAGGCCCAACTTGCCCCTAGGTCGGCTCTGCCCCTTCCCACACAGTCGGCCAGCCCAGCACCTGCCTGAGAGACTCTGGCTCCCCCGAGCTCTCTGCCGGTGCAGGGGACAGGAACAGACCTGTGCATGTGTTTCTGCCTTGGTCTGGGAGTGTGTTCCCCCTGCCTTGCCCACAGGCTCAGGGGCAAGGGCCCGGAGAGAGCACCACCCCGAAGCGCTTTTCTCCCGGGCTTGGGAGCATTGTGCGCGCCTGGCGGGAACAGTGGGCGGGAGTGCTTGCAAACCGGCCTTTGGAGGCAGCCGGGTAGGTCTTCCAGTGGGAGAGGGCCGGTTGTGCTCAGAGGCCCCACAGGCCATGGGGAGGACCCAGCAGGGCCCCTGCCCCTGGCCAGCCTTGCCCAGATCCTCCTGGCCTCCGGGGGTACTGCCCCACCAAGGGGCAGGCTGCGGGGACTGGGTCCAGACATGCCCGGGCGCCTCCCCAGGCTCATCCCCGCTGGTGCCTTTCCCCTGGGCCTAGGCCTCGGTTGAGGCCTCATTGGAGAGGATGTTGCTGGCAGGGGCTGTCTCCACACTGCAAGGTGCTGGAACTCAGAGGGCCTCGTCAGAGGGAAGGGACCAGCAAGGGGCTGGATGCCCAAGACCTCTTTGGCCCAGCAGCCTCAGGGCAGCAGGGAGAGGAAGAGGCCCAACTTGCCCCTAGGTCGGCTCTGCCCCTTCCCACACAGGCGGCCAGCCCAGCAGCTGCCTGACAGACTCTGGCTCCCCCGAACTCTCTGCCGGTGCAGGGGTCAGGAACAGACGTGTGCATGTGGTTCTGCCTTGGTCTGGGAGTGTGGACCAACTGCCTGGCCCCCAGGCACAGGGGCAAGGGCCCGAGGAGAGCACCACCCCGAAGCGCTTTTCTCCCGGGCTTGGGAGCATTGTGCGTGCCTGGCGGGAACAGCGGGCGGGAGTGTTGGCAAACTGGCCTTTGGAGGGAGCCGGGGAGTTCTTCCAGTGGGAGAGGGCCGGTTGTGCTCAGAGGCCCCACAGGCCAGGGGCAGGACCCAGCAGGGCCCCTGCCCCTGGACAGCCTTGCCCAGACCTTCCTGGCCTCCGGGGGTACTGCCCCACCAAGGGGCAGGCTGCGGGGTCTGGGTCCAGACATGCCCGGGCGCCTCCCCAGGCTCATCCCCGCTGGTGCCTTTCCCCTGGGCCTAGGCCTCGGTTGAGGCCTCCTTGGAGAGGAGGTTGCTGGCAGGGGCTGTCTCCACACTGCAAGGTGCTGGAGCTCAGAGGGCCTCGTCAGAGGGAAGGGACCAGCAAGGGGCTGGATGCCCAAGACCTCTATGGCCCAGCAGCCTCAGGGCAGCAGGGAGAGCAAGAGGCCCAACTTGCCCCTAGGTCGGCTCTGCCACTTCCCACACAGGCGGCCAGCCCAGCAGCTGCCTGACAGACTCTGGCTCACCCGAGCTCTCTGCCGGTGCAGGGGGCAGGTCAGACGTGTGCATGTGGTTCTGCCTTGGCCTGTTAGTGTGGACACCCTGCCTTTCCCCCAGGCTCAGGGGCAAGGGCCCAGAGAGAGCACCACCCTGAACCGCTTTTCTTCCGGGCTTAGGCGCATTGTGCCCGCCTGCTGGTAACAGTGGCCGGGAGCGCTTGCAAACCGGCCTTTGGAGGCAGCCGGGGAGGTCTTCCAGTGGGAGAGGGCCGGTTGTGCTCAGAGGCCCCACAGGCCAGGGGCAGGACCCAGCAGGACCCCTGCCCCTGGCCAGCCTTACCCAGACCTTCCTGGCCTCCGGGGGTACTGCCCCACCAAGGGGCAGGCTGCGGGGACTGGGTCCAGACATGCTCGGGCGCCTCCCCTGGCTCATCCCCGCTGGTGTCTTTCCCCTGGGCCTAGGCCTTGGTTGAGGCCTCCTTGGAAAGGAGGTTGCTGGCAGGGGCTGTCTCCACACTGCAAGGTGCTGGAGCTCAGAGGGCCTCGTCAGAGGGAAGGGACCAGTAAGGGGCTGGATGCCCAAGACGTCTTTGGCCCAGCAGCCTCAGGGCAACAGGGAGCGCAAGAGGCCCAACTTGCCCCTAGGGCGGCTCTGCCCCTTCCCACACAGGCGGCCAACCCAGCAGCTGCCTGACAGACTCTGGCTCCCCCAAGCTCTCTGCCGGTGCAGGGGACAGGAACAGACGTGGGCATGTGGTTCTGCCTTGGCCTGGGAGTGTGTTCCCCATGCCTTGCCCCCAGGCTCAGGGGCAAGGGCCCGGAGAGAGCACCACCCCGAAGCGCTTTTCTCCCGGGCTTGGGAGCATTGTGCAAGTCTGGCGTGAACAGCGGGTGGGAGTGTTGGCAAACAGGACTTTGGAGGCAGCCGGGGAGGTCTTCCAGTGGGAGAGGGCCGGTTGTGCTCAGAGGCCCCACAGGCCAGGGGCAGGACCCAGCAGGGCCCCTGCCCCTGGCCAGACTTGCCCAGACCTTCCTGGCCTCCGGGGGTACTGCCCCACCAAGGGGGAGGCTGCGAGGACTGGGTCCAGACATGCCCGGGCGCCTCCCCAGGCTCAACCCCGCTGGTGCTTTTCCCCTGGGCCTAGGCCTCGGTTGAGGCCTCCTTGGAGAGGAGATTGCTGGCAGGTGCTGTCTCCACACTGCAAGGTGCTGGAGCTCAGAGGGCCTCGTCAGAGGGAAGGGACCAGCAAAGGGCTGGATGCCCAAGACGTCTTTGGCCCAGCAGCCTCAGGGCAGCAGGGAGAGCAAGAGGCCCAACTTGCCCCTAGGTCGGCTCTGCCCCTTCCCACACAGGCGGCCAGCCCAGCACCTGCCTGAGAGACTCTGGCTCCCCCGAGCTCTCTGCCGGTGTAGGGGGAAGGAACAGACGTGTTCATGTCGTTCTGTCTTGGCCTGGGACTGTGTTCCCCCTGCCTGGCCCGCAGGCTTAGGGGCAAGGGCCCGGAGAGAGCACCACCCCGAAGCGCTTTTCTCCCGGGCTTGGGAGCATTGTGCGTGCCTGGCGGGAACAGCGGGCGGGAGTGCTTGCAAACCGGCCTTTGGAGGCAGACGGGGAGGTCTTCCAGCGCGAGAGTGCCGGTTGTGCTCAGACGTCCAACAGGCCAGGGGCTGGACCCAGCACTGTCCCTGCCCCTGGCAGCCTTGCACAGACCTTCCTGGCCTCCGGGGGTCCTGCCCCACCAAGGGGCAGGCTGCGGGGACTGGGTCCAGACATGCCCGGGCGCCTCCCCAGGCTCATCCCCGCTGGTGTCTTTCCCCTAGGCCTAGGCCTCGGTTGAGGCCTCATTGGAGAGGAGGTTGCTGGCAGGGGCTGTCTCCACACTGCAAGGTGCTGGAGCTCAGAGGGCCTCGTCAGAGGGAAGGGACCAGCAAGGGGCTGGATGCCCAAGACCTCTTTGGCCCAGCAGCCTCATGGCAGCAGGGAGAGGAAGAGGCCCAACTTGCCCCTAGGTCGGCTCTGCCCCTTCCCACACAGGCGGCCAGCCCAGCACCTGCCTGACAGACTCTGGCTCCCCAGAGCTCTCTGCCGGTGCAGGGGTCAGGAACAGACGTGTGCATGTGGTTCTGCCTTGGTCTGGGAGTGTGGACCCACTGCCTGGCCCCCAGGCTCAGGGGCAAGGGCCCGGAGAGAGCACCACCCCGAAGCGCTTTTCTCCCGGGCTTGGGAGCATTGTGCGAGCCTGGCGTGAACAGCGGGCGGGAGTGTTTGCAAACAGGACTTTGGAGGCAGCTGGGGAGGTCTTCCAGTGGGAGAGGGCCGGTTGTGCTCAGAGGCCTCACAGGCCAGGGGCAGGACCCAGCAGGGCCCCTGCCCCTGTCCAGCCTTGCCCAGACCTTCCTGGCCTCCGGGGGCACTGCCCCACCAAGGGGCAGGCTGCGGGGACTGGGTCCAAACATGTCCGTTCGCCTCCCCAGGATCATCCCCGCTGGTGCTTTTCCCCTGGGCGTAGGCCTCGGTTGAGGCCTATTTGGAGAGGAGGTTCCTGGCAGGGGCTGTCTCCACACTGCAAGGTGCTGGAGCTCAGAGGGCCTCGTCAGAGGGAAGGGACCAGCAAAGGGCTGGATGCCCAAGACCTCTTTGACCCAGCAGCCTCAGGGCAGCAGGGAGAGCAAGAGGCCCAACTTGCCCCTAGGTCGGCTCTGCCCCGTCCCACACAGGCAGCCAGCCCAGCAGCAGCCTGGCAGTCTCTGGCTCCCCCGAGCTCTCTGCCGGTGTAGGGGGCAGGAACAGACGTGTGCATGTCGTTCTGCATTGGCCTGGGAGTGTGTTCCAACTGCCTGGCCCCCAGGCTCAGGGGCAAGGGCCCGGAGAGAGCACCACCCCGAAGCGCTTTTCTCCCGGGCTTGGGAGCATTGTGCGTGCCTGGCGGGAACAGCGGGCGGGAGTGCTTGCAAACCGGCCTTTGGAGGCAGACGGGGAGGTCTTCCAGCGGGAGAGTGCCGGTTGTGCTCAGACGCCCCACAGGCCAGGGGCACGACCCAGCAGGGCCCCTGCCCCTCGCAGCCTTGCCCAGACCTTCCTGGCCTCCGGGGGTACTGCCCCACCAAGGGGCAGGCTGCGGGGACTGGGTCCAGACATGCCCGTGCGCCTCCACTGGCTCATCTCCGCTGGTGCCTTTCCCCTGGGCCTAGGCCTCGGTTGAGGCCTCCTTGGAGAGGAGGTTGCTGGCAGGGGCTGTCTCCACACTGCAAGGTGCTGGAGCTCAGAGGGCCTCGTCAGAGGGAAGGGACCAGCAAGGGGCTGGATGCCCAAGACCTCTTTGGCCCAGCAGCCTCAGGGCAGCAGGGAGAGCAAGAGGCCCAACTTGCCCCTAGGTCGGCTCTGCCCCTTCCCACACAGGCGGCCAGCCCAGCAGCTGCCTGACAGACTCTGGCTCCCCCCAGCTCTCTGCCGGTGGAGGGGGCAGGAACAGACGTGTGCATGTGGTTCTGCCTTGGCCTGGGACTGTGGATCCCCTGCCTGGCCCCCAGGCTCAGGGGCAGGGGCCCGGAGAGACCACCACCCCGAAGCGCTTTTCTCCGGGGTTTTGGAACATTGTGTGTGCCTGGCGGGAACAGCGAGTGGGAATGCTTGCAAACCGGCCTTTGGGGGCAGCCAGGGAGGTCCTCCATGGTCCCTGAGAGAACACCACCCCGAAGCGCTTTTCTCACGGTCTTGGGAGCATTGTGCGCGGCTGGCGGGAACAGCGGGCATGAGTGCTTGCAAACTGTCCTTTGGAGGCAGCCGGGGAGGTCTTCCAAGGGCCGGACTGATCACCACCCCAAAATGCTTTTCTCTCGGGCTTGGGAGCATTGTGCGCGGCTGTCGGGAACAACGGACATGAATGCTTGCAAACTGGCCTTTGGAGGCAGCCCGGGAGGTCTTCCAAGGGCCCGGAGAGAGCACCACCCCAAAATGCTTTTCTCCCGGGCTTGGGAGCATTGTGCGTGGCTGGCGGAAGCAGCGGGAATGAGTACTTACAAACCGGCCTTTGGAGGCAGCCGGGGAGGTCTTGAAAGTGCCCGGAGAGAGCACCACGCCGAAGCGCTTTTCTCCCGGGCTTGGGAACATTGTGCGCGGCTGGCGGGAACAGCAGGCAGGACTGCTTGCAAACTGGCCTTTGGAGGCAGCCGGGGAGGTCTTCCAAGGGCCCGGAGTGAGCACCACCCCAAAATGCTTTTCTCCCGGGCTTGGGAGCATTGTGCGCGGCTGGTGGGAACAACGGGCATGAGTGCTTGCAAACCGGCCTTTGGAGGCAGCCGGGGACGTCTTCCAAGGGCCCGGAGAGAGCACCACCCCAAAGCGCTTTTCTCCCGGGCTTGGGAGCATTGTGCGCGGCTGGTGGGAACAACGGGCATGAGTGCTTGCAAACCGGCCTTTGGAGGCAGCCGGGGACGTCTTCCAAGGGCCCGGAGAGAGCACCACCCCAAAATGCTTTTCTCCCGGGCTTGGGAGCATTGTGCGCGGCTGGTGGGAACAACGGGCATGAGTGCTTGCAAACCGGCCTTTGGAGGCAGCCGGGGACGACTTCCAAGGGCCCGGAGAGATCACCACCCCGAAGCACTTTTCTCCCGGGCTTGGGAGCATTGTGCGTGGCTGGCGGGAACAGCAGGAAGGAGTCCTTGCAAACCGGCCTTTGGAGGCAGCGGGGGAGGTCTTCCAAGGGCCTGTAGAGAGCACCACCCCGAAGCGCTTTTCTCCCGGGCTTGGGAGTATTGTGCGCAGGTGGCAGGAACAGCAGGCAGGAGTGCTTGAAAACCGGCCTTTGCAGGCAGCCGGGGAGGTCTTCCAGGGCCCGGTGTGAGCACCACCCCAAAAAGCTTTTCTCCCGGGCTTGGGAGCATTGTGCGCGGCTGGTGGGAACAGCGGGCATGAGTGCTTGCAAACTGGCCACTGGAGGCAACCGGGGAGGTCTTCCAAGGGCCTGTAGAGAGCACCACCCCAAAATGCTTCTCTCCCGGGCTTGGGAGCATTGTGCGTGGCTGGCGGGAACAGCAGGAAGGAGTCCTTGCAAACCGGCCTTTGGAGGCAGCCGGGGAGGTCTTCCAAGGGCCTGTAGAGAGCACCACCCCGAAGCGCTTTTCTCCCGGGCTTGGGATCATTGTGCGCAGGTGGCGGGAACAGCAGGCAGGAGTGCTTGAAAACCGTCCTTTGGAGGCAGCCGGGGAGGTCTTCCAGGGCCCGGTGTGAGCACCACCCCAAAAAGCTTTTCTCCCGGGCTTGGGAGCATTGTGCGCGGCTGACGGGAACAGCAGGCAGGAGTGCTTGAAAACCGGCCTTTGCAGGCAGCTGGGGAGGTCTTCCAGGGCCCGGTGTGAGCACCACCCCAAAAAGCTTTTCTCCCGGGCTTGGGAGCATTGTGCGCGGCTGGTGGGAACAGCGGACATGAGTGCTTGCAAACTGGCCATTGGAGGCAGCCGGGGAGGTCTTCCAAGGGCCCGGAGTGAGCACCACCCCAAAATGCTTTTCTCCCGGGCTTGGGAGCATTGTGCGTGGCTGGCGGGAACAGCAGGAAGGAGTCCTTGCAAACCGGCCTTTGGAGGCAGCCGGGGAGGTCTTCCAAGGGCCTGTAGAGAGCACCACCCCGAAGCGCTTTTCTCCCACGCTTGGGAGCATTCTGCGCGGGTGGCGGGAACAGCAGGCAGGAGTGCTTGAAAACCGTCCTTTGGAGGCAGCCGGGGAGGTCTTCCAGGGCCCGGTGTGAGCACCACCCCAAAATGCTTTTCTCCCGGGCTTGGGAGCATTGTGCGCGGATGGCGGGAACAGCAGGAAGGCGTCCTTGCAAACCGGCCTTTGGAGGCAGCCGGGGAGGTCTTCCAAGGGCCTGTAGAGAGCACCACCCCGAAGCGCTTTTCTCCCGGGCTTGGGAGCATTGTGCGCGGGTGGCGGGAACAGCAGGCAGGAGTGCTTGAAAACCGTCCTTTGGAGGCAGCCGGGGAGGTCTTCCAGGGCCCGGTGTGAGCACCACCCCAAAATGCTTTTCTCCCGGGCTTGGGAGCATTGTGCGCGGATGGCGGGAACAGCGAGTGGGAGTGCTTGCAAACCGGCCTTTGGGGGCACCCCGGGAGGTCTTCCATGGGCACGGAGAGAACACCACCCCGAAGCGCTTTTCTCCGGGGTTTTGGAGGATTGTGCGTGGCTGGCGGGAACAGCGAGTGGGAGTGCTTGCAAACCGGCCTTTGGGGGCAGCCAGGGAGGTCCTCCATTGGCACGGAGAGAACACCACCCCGAAGCGCTTTTCTCCCGGGCTTGGGAGCATTGTGCGAGGCTGGCGGGAACAGCGGGCGGGAGTGCTTGCAAACTGGCCTTTGGAGGCAGCTTGGGAGGTCTTCCAAGGGCCCGGAGAGAGCACCATCCCGAAGCACTTTTCTCACGGAATTGGGAGCATTGTTCGCGGCTGTCGGGAACAGAGGACATGAGTGCTTGCAAACCGGCCTTTAGAGGCAGCCGGGGAGTCTTCCAAGGGCCCGGAGAGAGACCACCTCAAAATGCTTTTCTCCCGGGCTTGGGAGCATTGTGTGCGGCTGGCGGGTCAGCGGGAGGGAGTTCTTGAAAACCAGCCTTTGGAGGCAGCCGGGGAGGTCTTCCAAGGGCCGGGAGAGAGCACCACCCCGAAGCGCTTTTCTCCCGGGCTTGGGAGCATTGTGCGCGGCTGGCGGGAACAGCGGGATTGAGTGCTTGCAAACCGGCCTTTGGAGGCAGCCGGGGAGGTCTTCCAAGGGCCGGGAGAGAGCACCACCCCGAAGCGCTTTTCTCCTAGGCTTGGGAGCATTGTGCGCGGCTGGCGGGAACAGCGGGCATGAGTGCTTGCAAACCGGCCTTTGGAGACAAACGGGGAGGTCTTCCAAGGGCCCGTAGAGAGCACCACCCCGAAGCGCTTTTCTCCCGTGATTGGGAGCATTGTGTGCGGCTGGCGGGACAGCGGGAGGGAGTACTTGAAATCCAGCCTTTGGAGGCAGCCGGGGAGGTCTTCCAAGGGCCGGGAGAGAGCACCACCCTGAAGGGCTTTTCTCCTGGGCTTGGAGCATTTGCACGGATGGCGGGAACAGTGAGTGGGAGTGCTTGCAAACCGGCATTTGGGGGCAGCCCGGGAGGTCTTTCTTGGGTCCAGAGAGAACACCACCCCGAAACGCTTTTCTCCCGGGCTTGGGAGCATTGTGCGCGGGTGGCGGGAACAGCAGGCAGAAGTGCTTGCAAACCGGCCTTGGAGGCAGCCGGGGAGGTCTTCCAAAGCCCGGAGTGAGCACCACCCCAAAATGCTTTTCTCCCGGGCTTGGGAGCATTGTGCGCAGCTGGCGTGAACAGCGGGATTGAGTGCTTGCAAACCAGCCTTTGGAGGCAGCCGGGGAGGTCTTCCAGCGGGAGAGTGCCAGTTGTTCTCAGAGGCCCCACAGGCCAGGGGCAGGACCCAGCAGTGTCCCTGCCTCTGGCAGCCTTGCCCAGACCTTCCTGGCCTCCGGGGGTACTACCCCACCAAGGGGCAGGCTGCGGGGCCTGGGTCCAGACATGCCCGGGCGCCTCCCCAGGCTCATCCCCGCTGGTGCCTTTCCCCTGGGCCTAGGCCTCGATTGAGGCCTCCTTGGAGAGGAGGTTGCCGGCAGGGGCTGTCTGCACACTGCAAGGTGCTGGAGCTCAGAGGGCCTCGTCAGAGGGAAAGGACCAGCAAAGGGCTGGATGCCCAAGACCTCTTTGACCCAGCAGCCTCAGGGCAGCAGGGAGAGCAAGAGGCCCAACTTGCCCCTAGGTCGGCTCTACCCCGTCCCACACAGGCAGCCAGCCCAGCAGCAGCCTGGCAGTCTCTGGCTCCCCCGAACTCTCTGCCGGTGTAGGGGGCAGGAACAGACGTGTGCATGTCGTTCTGCCTTGGCCTGGGAGTGTGTTCCCCCTGCCTGTCCCCCAGGCTCAGGGGCAAGGGCCCGGAGAGAGCACCACCCCGAAGCGCTTTTCTCCCGGGCTTGGGAGCATTGTGCGTGCCTGGCGGGAACAGCGGGCGGGAGTGCTTGCCTACCGGCCTTTGGAGGCAGCCGGGGAGGCCTTCCAGCGGGAGAGTGCCGGTTGTGCTCAGACGCCCCACAGGCCAGGGGCAGGACCCAGCAGTGTCCCTGCCCCTGGCAGCCTTGCCCAGACCCTCCTGGCCTCCGGGGGTACTGCCCCACCAAGGGGCAGGCTGCGGGGACTGGGTCCAGACATGGCCGGGCACCTCCCCAGGCTCATCCCCGCTGGTGCCTTTCCCCTGGGCCTAGGCCTCAGTTGAGGCCTCCTTGGAGAGGAGGTTGCTGGCAGGGGCTGTCTCCACACTGCAAGGTGCTGGAGCTCAGAGGGCCTCGTCAGAGGGAAGGGACCAGCAAGGGGCTGGATGCCCAAGACCTCTTTGGCCCAGCAGCCTCAGTGCAGCAGGGAGAGCAAGAGGCCCAACTTGCCCCTAGGTCGGCTCTGCCCCTTCCCACACAGGCGGCCAGCCCAGCAGCTGCCTGACAGACTCTGGCTCCCCCGAGCTCTCTGCCGGTGCAGGGGGCAGATCAGACGTGTGCATGTGGTTCTGCCTTGTCCTGGGAGTGTGGACACCCTGCCTTGCCCCAGGCTCAGGGGCAAGGGCCCGGAGAGAGCACCACCCTGAAGCGCTTTTCTCCCGGGCTTGGGAGCATTGTGCACGCCTGCTGGGAACAGTGGGCGGGAGCGCTTGCAAACCGGCCTTTGGAGGCAGCCGGGGAGGTCTTCCAGTGGGAGAGGGCCGGTTGTGCTCAGAAGCCCCACAGGCCAGGGGCAGGACGCAGCAGGGCCCCTGCCCCTGGCCAGCCTTGCCCAGACCTTCCTGGCCTCCGGGGGTACTGCCCCACCAAGGGGCAGGCTGCGGGGCCTGGGTCCAGACATGCCCGGCGCCTCCCCAGGCTCATCCCCGCTGGTGCCTTTCCCCTGGGCCTAGGCCTCGGTTGAGGCCTCCTTGGAGAGGAGGTTGCTGGCAGGGGCTGTCTCCACACTGCAAGGTGCTGGAGCTCAGAGGGCCTCGTCAGAGGGAAGGGACCAGTAAGGGGCTGGATGCCCAGGACGTCTTTGGCCCAGCAGCCTCAGGGCAGCAGGGAGAGCAAGAGGCCCAACTTGCCCCTAGGGCGGCTCTGCCCCTTCCCACACAGGCGGCCAACTCAGCAGCTGCCTGACAGATTCTGGCTCCCCCAAGCTCTCTGCCGGTGCAGGGGACAGGAACAGACGTGGGCATGTGGTTCTGCCTTGGCCTGGGAGTGTGTTCCCCCTGCCTTGCCCCCAGGGTCAGGGGCAAGGGCCCGGAGAGAGCACCACCCCGAAGCGCTTTTCTCCCGGGCTTGGGAGCATTGTGCGAGCCTGGCGTGAACAGCGGGCGGGAGTGTTTGCAAACAGGACTTTGGAGGCAGCCGTGGAGGTCTTCCAGTGGGAGAGGGCCGGTTGTGCTCAGAGGCCTCACAGGCCAGGGGCAGGACCCAGCAGGTCCCCTGCCCCTGGCCAGCCTTGCCCAGACCTTCCTGGCCTCCGGGGGTACTGCCCCACCAAGGGGCAGGCTGCGGGGACTGGGTCCAGACATGCCTGGGCGCCTCCCCAGGCTCATCCCCGCTGGTGCCTTTCCCCTGGGCATAGGCCTCGGTTGATGCCTCCTTGGAGAGGAGGTTGCTGGCAGGGGCTGTCTCCACACTGCAAGGTGCTGGAGCTCAGAGGGCCTCGTCAGCGGGAAGGGACCAGCAAGGGGCTGGATGCCCAAGACCTCTTTGGCCCAGCAGCCTCAGGGCAGCAGGGAGAGCAAGAGGCCCAACTTGCCCCTAGGTCGGCTCTGCCCCTTCCCACACAGGCAGCCAGCCCAGCAGCTGCCTGATAGACTCTGGCTCCCCCGAGCTCTCTGCCGGTTCAGGGGTCAGGAACACACGTGTGCATGTGGTTCTGCCTTGGTCTGGGAGTGTGGACCCACTGCCTGGACCCCAGGCTCAGGGGCAAGGGCCCGGAGAGAGCAACACCCCGAAGCGCTTTTCTCCTGGCCTTGCGAGCGTTGTGCGTGCCTGGCGGGAACAGCGGGCGGGAGTGTTGGCAAACCCGCCTTTGAAGGCAGCCGGGGAGGTCTTCCAGTGGGAGAGGGCCGGTTGTGCTCAGAGGCCCCACAGGCCAGGGGCAGGACCCAGCAGGGACCCTGCCCCTGGCCAGCCTTGCCCAGACCTTCCTGGCCTCCGGGGGTACTGCCCCACCAAGGGGCAGGCTGCGGGGACTGGGTCCTGATATGCCCGTGCGCCTCCACTGGCTCATCCCCGCTGGTGCCTTTCCCCTGGGCCTAGGCTTCGGTTGAGGCCTCCTTGGAGAGGAGGTTGCTGGCAGGGTCTGTCTCCACACTGCAAGGTGCTGGAGCTCAGAGGGCCTCGTCAGAGGGAAGGGACCAGCAAGGGGCTGGATGCCCAAGACCTCTTTGGCACAGCAGCCTCAGGGCAGCAGGGAGAGCAAGAGGCCCAACTTGCCCCTAGGTCGGCTCTGCCCCTTCCCACACAGGCGGCCAGCCCAGCAGCTGCCTGACAGACTCTGGCTCCCCCCAGCTCTCTGCCGGTGGAGGGGGCAGGAACAGACGTGTGCATGTTGTTGTGCCTTGGCCTGGGACTGTGGATCCCCTGCCTGGCCCCCAGGCTCAGGGGCAAGGGCCAGGAGAGACCACCACACCGAAGCGCTTTTCTCCCGGGCTTGGGAGCATTGTGCGCGCCTGGCGGGAACAGTGGGCGGGAGTGCTTGCAAACCGGCCTTTGGAGGCAGCCGGGGAGGTCTTCCAGTGGGAGAGGGCCGGTTGTGCTCAGAGGCCCCACAGGCCAGGGGCAGGACCCAGCAGGGCCCCTGCCCCTGGCCAGCCTTACCCAGACCTTCCTGGCCTCCGGGGGTACTGCCCCACCAAGGGGCAGGCTGCGGGAACTGGGTCCAGACATGCTCGGGCGCCTCCCCTGGCTCATCCCCTCTGGTGCCTTTCCCCTGGGCCTAGGCCTCGGTTGAGGCCTCCTTGGAGAGGAGGTTGCTGGCAGGGGCTGTCTCCACACTGCAAGTTGCTGGAGCTCAGAGGGCCTCGTCAGAGTGAAGGGACCAGCGAGGGGCTGGATGCCCAAGACGTCTTTGGCCCAGCAGCCTCAGGGCAGCAGGGAGAGCAAGAGGCCCAACTTGCCCCTAGGTCGGCTCTCCCCTTCCCACAGAGGCGGCCAACCCAGCACCTGCCTGACAGACTCTGGCTCCCCCAAGCTCTCTGCCGGTGCAGGGGACAGGAACAGACGTGGGCATGTGGTTCTGCCTTGGCCTGGGAGTGTGTTCCCCCTGCCTTGCCCCCAGGCTCAGGGGCAAGGGCCCGGAGAGAGCACCACTCCGAAGTCCTTTTCTCCCGGGCTTGGGAGCATTGTGCGAGCCTGACGTGAACAGCGGGCGGGAGTGTTTGCAAACAGGACTTTGGAGGCAGCCGGGGAGGTCTTCCAGTGGGAGAGGGCCGGTTGTGCTCAGAGGCCCCACAGGCCAGGGTCAGGACCCAGCAGGGCCCCTGCCCCTGGCCAGACTTGCCCAGACCTTCCTGGCCTCCGGGGGTACTGCCCCACCAAGGGGCAGGCTGCGGAGACTGGGTCCAGACATGTCCGTGCGCCTCCCCACGATCATCCCCGCTGGTGCCTTTCCCCTGGGTGTAGTCCTCGGTTGAGGCCTCTTTGGAGAGGAGGTTGCTGGCAGGGGCTGTCTCCACACTGCAAGGTGCTGGAGCTCAGAGGGCCTCGTCAGAGGGAAGGCACCAGCAAAGGGCTGGATGCCCAAGACCTCTTTGACCCAGCAGCCTCAGGGCAGCAGGGAGAGCAAGAGGCCCAACTTGCCCCTAGGTCGGCTCTGCCCCGTCCCACACAGGCAGCCAGCCCAGCCGCAGCCTGGCAGTCTCTGGCTCCCCCGAGCTCTCTGCCGGTGTAGGGGGCAGGAACAGACGTGTGCATGTCGTTCTCCATTGGCCTGGGAGTGTGTTCCCCCTGCCTGGCCCCAGGCTCAGGGGCAAGGGCCCGGAGAGAGCACCACCCCGAAGCGCTTTTCTCCCGGGCTTCGGAGCATTGTGCGTGCCTGGGGGAACAGCGGGTGGGAGTGCTTGCAAACCGTCTTTTGGAGGCAGACGGGGAGGTCTTCCAGCGGGAGAGTGCCGGTTGTGCTCAGACGCCCAACAGGCCAGGGGCAGGACCCAGCAGTGTCCCTGCCTCTGGCAGCCTTGCCGAGACCTTCCTGGCTTCCGGGGGTACTGCCCCACCAAGGGGCAGGCTGCGGGGACTGGGTCCAGACATCGCCGGGCGCCTCCCCAGGCTCATCCCCGCTGGTGCCTTTCCCCTAGGCCTAGGCCTCGGTTGAGGCCTCCTTGGAGAGGAGGTTGCTGGCAGGGGCTGTCTCCACACTGCAAGGTGCTGGAGCTCAGAGGGCCTCATCAGAGGGAAGGGACCAGCAAGGGGCTGGATGCCCAAGACCTCTTTGGCCCAGCAGCCTCAGGGCAGCAGGGAGAGGAAGAGGCCCAACTTGCCCCTAGGTCGGCTCTGCCCCTTCCCACACAGGCGGCCAGCCCAGCAGCTGCCTGACAGACTCTGGCTCCCCCGAGCTCTCTGCCGGTGCAGGGGTCAGGAACAGACGTGTGCATGTGGTTCTGCCTTGGTCTCCGAGTGTGGACCAACTGCCTGGCCCCCAGGTTCAGGGGCAAGGGCCCGGAGAGAGCACCACCCCGAAGCGCTTTTCTCCCGGGCTTGGGAGAATTGTGCACGCTTGGTGGGAACAGTGGGCGGGAGTGCTTGCAAACCGGCCTTTGGAGGCAGCCGGGGAGGTCTTCCAGTGGGAGAGGGCCGGTTGTGCTCAGAGGCCCCACAGGCCAGGGGCAGGACCCAGCAGGGCCCCTGCCCCTGGCCAGCCTTGCCCAGACCTTCCTGCCTCCGGGGTTACAGCCCCACCAAGGGGTAGGCTGCGGGGAATGGGCCCAGACATGCCCGGGCGCCTCCCCAGGCTCATCCCCGCTGGTGCCTTTCCCCTGGGCCTAGGCCTCGGTTGAGGCCTCCTTGGAGAGGAGGTTGCTGGCAGGGGCTGTCTCCACACTGCAAGGTGCTGGAGCTCAGAGGGCCTCGTCAGAGGGAAGGGACCAGCAACGGGATGGATGCCCAAGACCTCTTTGGCCCAGCAGCCTCAGGGCAGCAGGGAGAGCAAGAGGCCCAACTTGCCCCTAGGTCGGCTCTGCCCCTTCCCACACAGGCGGCCAGCCCAGCAGCTGCCTGACAGACTCTGGCTCCCCCGAGCTCTCTGCCGGTGTAGGGGGCAGGAACAGACGTGGGCATGTGGTTCTGACTTGGCCTGGGAGTGTGGACACCGTGCCTTGACCCCAGGCTCAGGGGCAAGGGCCCGGAGAGAGCACCACCCTGAAGCGCTTTTCTCCCGGGCTTGGGAGCATTGTGCACGCCTGCTGGGAACAGTGGGCGGGAGTGCTTGCAAACCGGCCTTTGGAGGCAGCCGGGGACGTCTTCCAAGGGCCCGGAGAGAGCACCACCCCAAAATGCTTTTCTCCCGGGCTTGGGAGCATTGTGCGCGGCTGGTGGGAACAACGGGCATGAGTGCTTGCAAACCGGCCTTTGGAGGCAGCCGGGGACGACTTCCAAGGGCCCGGAGAGATCACCACCCCGAAGCACTTTTCTCCCGGGCTTGGGAGCATTGTGCGTGGCTGGCGGGAACAGCAGGAAGGAGTCCTTGCAAACCGGCCTTTGGAGGCAGCGGGGGAGGTCTTCCAAGGGCCTGTAGAGAGCACCACCCCGAAGCGCTTTTCTCCCGGGCTTGGGAGTATTGTGCGCAGGTGGCAGGAACAGCAGGCAGGAGTGCTTGAAAACCGGCCTTTGCAGGCAGCCGGGGAGGTCTTCCAGGGCCCGGTGTGAGCACCACCACAAAAAGCTTTTCTCCCGGGCTTGGGAGCATTGTGCGCGGCTGGTGGGAACAGCGGGCATGAGTGCTTGCAAACTGGCCACTGGAGGCAGCCGGGGAGGTCTTCCAAGGGCCTGTAGAGAGCACCACCCCAAAATGCTTCTCTCCCGGGCTTGGGAGCATTGTGCGCGGCTGACGGGAACAGCAGGCAGGAGTGCTTGAAAACCGGCCTTTGCAGGCAGCCGGGGAGGTCTTCCAGGGCCCGGTGTGAGCACCACCCCAAAATGCTTTTCTCCCGGGCTTGGGAGCATTGTGCGCGGATGGCGGGAACAGCAGGAAGGAGTCCTTGCAAACCGGCCTTTGGAGGCAGCCGGGGAGGTCTTCCAAGGGCCTGTAGAGAGCACCACCCCGAAGCGCTTTTCTCCCGGGCTTGGGAGCATTGTGCGCGGGTGGCGGGAACAGCAGGCAGGAGTGCTTGAAAACCGTCCTTTGGAGGCAGCCGGGGAGGTCTTCCAGGGCCCGGTGTGAGCACCACCCCAAAATGCTTTTCTCCCGGGCTTGGGAGCATTGTGCGCGGATGGCGGGAACAGCGAGTGGGAGTGCTTGCAAACCGGCCTTTGGGGGCACCCCGGGAGGTCTTCCATGGGCACGGAGAGAACACCACCCCGAAGCGCTTTTCTCCGGGGTTTTGGAGGATTGTGCGTGGCTGGCGGGAACAGCGAGTTGGAGTGCTTGCAAACCGGCCTTTGGGGGCAGCCAGGGAGGTCCTCCATTGGCACGGAGAGAACACCACCCCGAAGCGCTTTTCTCCCGGTCTTGGGAGCATTGTGCGAGGCTGGCGGGAACAGCGGGCGGGAGTGCTTGCAAACCGGCCTTTGGAGGCAGCTTGGGAGGTCTTCCAAGGGCCCGGAGAGAGCACCATCCCGAAGCACTTTTCTCACGGAATTGGGAGCATTGTTCGCGGCTGTCGGGAACAGAGGACATGAGTGCTTGCAAACCGGCCTTTAGAGGCAGCCGGGGAGTCTTCCAAGGGCCCGGAGAGAGACCACCTCAAAATGCTTTTCTCCCGGGCTTGGGAGCATTGTGTGCGGCTGGCGGGTCAGCGGGAGGGAGTTCTTGAAAACCAGCCTTTGGAGGCAGCCGGGGAGGTCTTCCAAGGGCCGGGAGAGAGCACCACCCCGAAGCGCTTTTCTCCCGGGCTTGGGAGCATTGTGCGCGGCTGGCGGGAACAGCGGGATTGAGTGCTTGCAAACCGGCCTTTGGAGGCAGCCGGGGAGGTCTTCCAAGGGCCGGGAGAGAGCACCACCCCGAAGCGCTTTTCTCCTAGGCTTGGGAGCATTGTGCGCGGCTGGCGGGAACAGCGGGCATGAGTGCTTGCAAACCGGCCTTTGGAGACAAACGGGGAGGTCTTCCAAGGGCCCGTAGAGAGCACCACCCCGAAGCGCTTTTCTCCCGTGATTGGGAGCATTGTGTGCGGCTGGCGGGACAGCGGGAGGGAGTACTTGAAATCCAGCCTTTGGAGGCAGCCGGGGAGGTCTTCCAAGGGCCGGGAGAGAGCACCACCCTGAAGGGCTTTTCTCCTGGGCTTGGAGCATTTGCACGGATGGCGGGAACAGTGAGTGGGAGTGCTTGCAAACCGGCATTTGGGGGCAGCCCGGGAGGTCTTTCTTGGGTCCAGAGAGAACACCACCCCGAAACGCTTTTCTCCCGGGCTTGGGAGCATTGTGCGCGGGTGGCGGGAACAGCAGGCAGAAGTGCTTGCAAACCGGCCTTGGAGGCAGCCGGGGAGGTCTTCCAAAGCCCGGAGTGAGCACCACCCCAAAATGCTTTTCTCCCGGGCTTGGGAGCATTGTGCGCAGCTGGCGTGAACAGCGGGATTGAGTGCTTGCAAACCAGCCTTTGGAGGCAGCCGGGGAGGTCTTCCAGCGGGAGAGTGCCAGTTGTTCTCAGAGGCCCCACAGGCCAGGGGCAGGACCCAGCAGTGTCCCTGCCTCTGGCAGCCTTGCCCAGACCTTCCTGGCCTCCGGGGGTACTACCCCACCAAGGGGCAGGCTGCGGGGCCTGGGTCCAACATGCCCGGGCGCCTCCCCAGGCTCATCCCCGCTGGTGCCTTTCCCCTGGGCCTAGGCCTCGGTTGAGGCCTCCTTGGAGAGGAGGTTGCCGGCAGGGGCTGTCTGCACACTGCAAGGTGCTGGAGCTCAGAGGGCCTCGTCAGAGGGAAAGGACCAGCAAAGGGCTGGATGCCCAAGACCTCTTTGACCCAGCAGCCTCAGGGCAGCAGGGAGAGCAAGAGGCCCAACTTGCCCCTAGGTCGGCTCTACCCCGTCCCACACAGGCAGCCAGCCCAGCAGCAGCCTGGCAGTCTCTGGCTCCCCCGAACTCTCTGCCGGTGTAGGGGGCAGGAACAGACGTGTGCATGTCGTTCTGCCTTGGCCTGGGAGTGTGTTCCCCCTGCCTGTCCCCCAGGCTCAGGGGCAAGGGCCCGGAGAGAGCACCACCCCGAAGTGCTTTTCTCCCGGGCTTGGGAGCATTGTGCGTGCCTGGCGGGAACAGCGGGCGGGAGTGCTTGCAAACCGGCCTTTGGAGGCAGCCGGGGAGGTCTTCCAGCGGGAGAGTGCCGGTTGTGCTCAGACGCCCCACAGGCCAGGGGCAGGACCCAGCAGTGTCCCTGCCCCTGGCAGCCTTGCCCAGACCCTCCTGGCCTCCGGGGGTACTGCCCCACCAAGGGGCAGGCTGCGGGGACTGGGTCCAGACATGGCCGGGCACCTCCCCAGGCTCATCCCCGCTGGTGCCTTTCCCCTGGGCCTAGGCCTCAGTTGAGGCCTCCTTGGAGAGGAGGTTGCTGGCAGGGGCTGTCTCCACACTGCAAGGTGCTGGAGCTCAGAGGGCCTCGTCAGAGGGAAGGGACCAGCAAGGGGCTGGATGCCCAAGACCTCTTTGGCCCAGCAGCCTCAGTGCAGCAGGGAGAGCAAGAGGCCCAACTTGCCCCTAGGTCGGCTCTGCCCCTTCCCACACAGGCGGCCAGCCCAGCAGCTGCCTGACAGACTCTGGCTCCCCCGAGCTCTCTGCCGGTGCAGGGGTCAGGAACAGACGTGTGCATGTGGTTCTGCCTTGTCCTGGGAGTGTGGACACCCTGCCTTGCCCCAGGCTCAGGGGCAAGGGCCCGGAGAGAGCACCACCCTGAAGCGCTTTTCTCCCGGGCTTGGGAGCATTGTGCACGCCTGCTGGGAACAGTGGGCGGGAGCGCTTGCAAACCGGCCTTTGGAGGCAGCCGGGGAGGTCTTCCAGTGGGAGAGGGCCGGTTGTGCTCAGAGGCCCCACAGGCCAGGGGCAGGACGCAGCAGGGCCCCTGCCCCTGGCCAGCCTTGCCCAGACCTTCCTGGCCTCCGGGGGTACTGCCCCACCAAGGGGCAGGCTGCGGGGACTGGGTCCAGACATGCCCGGGCGCCTCCCCAGGCTCATCCCCGCTGGTGCCTTTCCCCTGGGCCTAGGCCTCGGTTGAGGCCTCCTTGGAGAGGAGGTTGCTGGCAGGGGCTGTCTCCACACTGCAAGGTGCTGGAGCTCAGAGGGCCTCGTCAGAGGGAAGGGACCAGTAAGGGGCTGGATGCCCAAGACGTCTTTGGACCAGCAGCCTCAGGGCAGCAGGGAGAGCAAGAGGCCCAACTTGCCCCTAGGGCGGCTCTGCCCCTTCCCACACAGGCGGCCAACTCAGCAGCTGCCTGACAGATTCTGGCTCCCCCAAGCTCTCTGCCGGTGCAGGGGACAGGAACAGACGTGGGCATGTGGTTCTGCCTTGGCCTGGGAGTGTGTTCCCCCTGCCTTGCCCCCAGGGTCAGGGGCAAGGGCCCGGAGAGAGCACCACCCCGAATCGCTTTTCTCCCGGGCTTGGGAGCATTGTGCGAGCCTGGCGTGAACAGCGGGCGGGAGTGTTTGCAAACAGGACTTTGGAGGCAGCCGTGGAGGTCTTCCAGTGGGAGAGGGCCGGTTGTGCTCAGAGGCCTCACAGGCCAGGGGCAGGACCCAGCAGGTCCCCTGCCCCTGGCCAGCCTTGCCCAGACCTTCCTGGCCTCCGGGGGTACTGCCCCACCAAGGGGCAGGCTGCGGGGACTGGGTCCAGACATGCCTGGGCGCCTCCCCAGGCTCATCCCCGCTGGTGCCTTTCCCCTGGGCATAGGCCTCGGTTGATGCCTCCTTGGAGAGGAGGTTGCTGGCAGGGGCTGTCTCCACACTGCAAGGTGCTGGAGCTCTGAGGCCCTCGTCAGTGGGAAGGGACCAGCAAGGGGCTGGATGCCCAAGACCTCTTTGGCCCAGCAGCCTCAGGGCAGCAGGGAGAGCAAGAGGCCCAACTTGCCCCTAGGTCGGCTCTGCCCCTTCCCACACAGGCAGCCAGCCCAGCAGCTGCCTGATAGACTCTGGCTCCCCCGAGCTCTCTGCCGGTTCAGGGGTCAGGAACACACGTGTGCATGTGGTTCTGCCTTGGTCTGGGAGTGTGGACCCACTGCCTGGACCCCAGGCTCAGGGGCAAGGGCCCGGAGAGAGCAACACCCGAAGCGCTTCTCTCCTGGCCTTGCGAGCGTTGTGCGTGCCTGGCGGGAACAGCGGGCGGGAGTGTTGGCAAACACGCCTTTGAAGGCAGCCGGGGAGGTCTTCCAGTGGGAGAGGGCCGGTTGTGCTCAGAGGCCCCACAGGCCAGGGGCAGGACCCAGCAGGGACCCTGCCCCTGGCCAGCCTTGCCCAGACCTTCCTGGCCTCCGGGGGTACTGCCCCACCAAGGGGCAGGCTGCGGGGACTGGGTCCTGATATGCCCGTGCGCCTCCACTGGCTCATCCCCGCTGGTGCCTTTCCCCTGGGCCTAGGCTTCGGTTGAGGCCTCCTTGGAGAGGAGGTTGCTGGCAGGGTCTGTCTCCACACTGCAAGGTGCTGGAGCTCAGAGGGCCTCGTCAGAGGGAAGGGACCAGCAAGGGGCTGGATGCCCAAGACCTCTTTGGCCCAGCAGCCTCAGGGCAGCAGGGAGAGCAAGAGGCCCAACTTGCCCCTAGGTCGGCTCTGCCCCTTCCCACACAGGCGGCCAGCCCAGCAGCTGCCTGACAGACTCTGGCTCCCCCCAGCTCTCTGCCGGTGGAGGGGGCAGGAACAGACGTGTGCATGTTGTTGTGCCTTGGCCTGGGACTGTGGATCCCCTGCCTGGCCCCCAGGCTCAGGGGCAAGGGCCAGGAGAGACCACCACACCGAAGCGCTTTTCTCCCGGGCTTGGGAGCATTGTGCGCGCCTGGCGGGAACAGTGGGCGGGAGTGCTTGCAAACCGGCCTTTGGAGGCAGCCGGGGAGGTCTTCCAGTGGGAGAGGGCCGGTTGTGCTCAGAGGCCCCACAGGCCAGGGGCAGGACCCAGCAGGGCCCCTGCCCCTGGCCAGCCTTGCCCAGACCTTCCTGGCCTCCGGGGGTACTGCCCCACCAAGGGGCAGGCTGCGGGAACTGGGTCCAGACATGCTCGGGCGCCTCCCCTGGCTCATCCCCTCTGGTGCCTTTCCCCTGGGCCTAGGCCTCGGTTGAGGCCTCCTTGGAGAGGAGGTTGCTGGCAGGGGCTGTCTCCACACTGCAAGGTGCTGGAGCTCAGAGGGCCTCGTCAGAGTGAAGGGACCAGCGAGGGGCTGGATGCCCAAGATGTCTTTGGCCCAGCAGCCTCAGGGCAGCAGGGAGAGCAAGAGGCCCAACTTGCCCCTAGGTCGGCTCTGCCCCTTCCCACAGAGGCGGCCAACCCAGCACCTGCCTGACAGACTCTGGCTCCCCCAAGCTCTCTGCCGGTGCAGGGGACAGGAACAGACGTGGGCATGTGGTTCTGCCTTGGCCTGGGAGTGTGTTCCCCCTGCCTTGCCCCCAGGCTCAGGGGCAAGGGCCCGGAGAGAGCACCACTCCGAAGTCCTTTTCTCCCGGGCTTGGGAGCATTGTGCGAGCCTGACGTGAACAGCGGGCGGGAGTGTTTGCAAACAGGACTTTGGAGGCAGCCGGGGAGGTCTTCCAGTGGGAGAGGGCCGGTTGTGCTCAGAGGCCCCACAGGCCAGGGTCAGGACCCAGCAGGGCCCCTGCCCCTGGCCAGACTTTCCCAGACCTTCCTGGCCTCCGGGGGTACTGCCCCACCAAGGGGCAGGCTGCGGAGCCTGGGTCCAGACATGTCCGTGCGCCTCCCCAGGATCACACCGCTGGTGCCTTTCCCCTGGGTGTAGTCCTCGGTTGAGGCCTCTTTGGAGAGGAGGTTGCTGGCAGGGGCTGTCTCCACACTGCAAGGTGCTGGAGCTCAGAGGGCCTCGTCAGAGGGAAGGCACCAGCAAAGGGCTGGATGCCCAAGACCTCTTTGACCCAGCAGCCTCAGGGCAGCAGGGAGAGCAAGAGGCCCAACATGCCCCTAGGTCGGCTCTGCCCCGTCCCACACAGGCAGCCAGCCCAGCCGCAGCCTGGCAGTCTCTGGCTCCCCCGAGCTCTCTGCCGGTGTAGGGGGCAGGAACAGACGTGTGCATGTCGTTCTCCATTGGCCTGGGAGTGTGTTCCCCCTGCCTGGCCCCAGGCTCAGGGGCAAGGGCCCGGAGAGAGCACCACCCCGAAGCGCTTTTCTCCCGGGCTTCGGAGCATTGTGCGTGCCTGGGGGAACAGCGGGTGGGAGTGCTTGCAAACAGTCTTTTGGAGGCAGACGGGGAGGTCTTCCAGCGGGAGAGTGCCGGTTGTGCTCAGACGCCCAACAGGCCAGGGGCAGGACCCAGCAGTGTCCCTGCCCCTGGCAGCCTTGCCGAGACCTTCCTGGCTTCCGGGGGTACTGCCCCACCAAGGGGCAGGCTGCGGGGACTGGGTCCAGACATGGCCGGGCGCCTCCCCAGGCTCATCCCCGCTGGTGCCTTTCCCCTAGGCCTAGGCCTCGGTTGAGGCCTCCTTGGAGAGGAGGTTGCTGGCAGGGGCTGTCTCCACACTGCAAGGTGCTGGAGCTCAGAGGGCCTCATCAGAGGGAAGGGACCAGCAAGGGGCTGGATGCCCAAGACCTCTTTGGCCCAGCAGCCTCAGGGCAGCAGGGAGAGGAAGAGGCCCAACTTGCCCCTAGGTCGGCTCTGCCCCTTCCCACACAGGCGGCCAGCCCAGCAGCTGCCTGACAGACTCTGGCTCCCCCGAGCTCTCTGCCGGTGCAGGGGGCAGGAACAGACGTGGGCATGTGGTTCTGACTTGGCCTGGGAGTGTGGACACCGTGCCTTGACCCCAGGCTCAGGGGCAAGGGCCCGGAGAGAGCACCACCCTGAAGCGCTTTTCTCCCGGGCTTGGGAGCATTGTGCACGCCTGCTGGGAACAGTGGGCGGGAGCGCTTGCAAACCGGCCTTTGGAGGCAGCCGGGGAGGTCTTCCAGTGGGAGAGGGCCGGTTGTGCTCAGAGGCCCCACAGGCCAGGGGCAGGACGCAGCAGGGCCCCTGCCCCTGGCCAGCCTTGCCCAGACCTTCCTGGCCTCCGGGGGTACTGCCCCACCAAGGGGCAGGCTGCGGGGACTGGGTCCAGACATGCTCGGGTGCCTCCCCTGGCTCATCCCCGCTGGTGCCTTTCCCCTGGGCCTAGGCCTCGATTGAGGCCTCCTTGGAGAGGAGGTTGCTGGCAGGGGCTGTCTCCACACTGCAAGGTGCTGGAGCTCAGAGGGCCTCGTCAGAGGGAAGGGACCAGTAAGGGGCTGGATGCCCAAGACGTCTTTGGCCCAGCAGCCTCAGGGCAGCAGGGAGAGCAAGAGGCCCAACTTGCCCCTAGGTCGGCTCTGCCCCTTCCCACACAGGCAGCCAACCCAGCAGTTGCCTGCCAGACTCTGGCTCCCCCAAGCTCTCTGCCGGTGCAGGGGACAGGAACAGACGTGGGCATGTGGTTCTGCCTTGGCCAGGGAGTGTGTTCCCCGTGCCTTGCCCCCAGGCTCAGGGGCAAGGGCTCGGAGAGAGAACCACCCCAATGCGCTTTTCTCCCGGGCTTGGGAGCATTGTGCGAGCCTGGCGTGAACAGCGGGCGGGAGTGTTTGCAAACAGGACTTTGGAGGCAGCCGGGGAGGTCTTCCAGTGGGAGAGGGCCGGTTGTGCTCAGAGGCCTCACAGGCCAGGGGCAGGACCCAGCAGGGACCCTGCCCCTGGCCAGCCTTGCCCAGACCTTCCTGGCCTCCGGGGGTACTGCCCCACCAAGGGGCAGGCTGCGGGGACTGGGTCCAGACATCCCCGGGCGCCTCCCCAGGCTCATCCCCGCTGGTGCCTTTCCCCTAGGCCTAGGCCTCGGTTGAGGCCTCCTTGGAGAGGAGGTTGCTGGCAGGGGCTGTCTCCACACTGCAAGGTGCTGGAGCTCAGAGGGCCTCGTCAGAAGGAAGGGACCAGCAAAGGGCTGGATGCCCAAGACCTCTTTGACCCAGCAGCCTCAGGGCAGCAGGGAGAGCAAGAGGCCCAACTTGCCCCTAGGTCGGCTCTGCCACGTCCCACACAGGCGGCCAGCCCAGCAGCAGCCTGACAGTCTCTGGCTCCCCCGAGCTCTCTGCCGGTGTAGGGGGCAGGAACAGACGTGTGCATGTCGTTCTGCCTTGGCCTGGGAGTGTGTTCCCCCTGCCTGGCCTCCAGGCTCAGGGGCAAGGGCCCGGTGAGAGCACCACCCCGAAGCGCTTTTCTCCCGGGCTTGGGAGCATTGTGCGTGCCTGGCGGGAACAGCGGGCGGGAGTGCTTGCAAACCGGCCTTTCGAGGCAGACGGGGAGGTCTTCCAGCGGGAGAGTGCCGGTTGTGCTCAGACGCCCCACAGGCCAGGGGCAGGACCCAGCAGTGTCCCTGCCCCTGGCAGCCTTGCCCAGACCTTCCTGGCCTCCGGGGGTACTGCCCCACCAAGGGGCAGGCTGCGGGGACTGGGTCCAGACATGCCCGGGCGCCTCCCCAGGCTCATCCCCGCAGGTGCCTTTCCCCTGGGCCTAGGCCTCGGTTGAGGCCTCCTTGGAGAGGAGGTTGCTGGCAGGGGCTGTCTCCACACTGCAAGGTGCTGGAGCTCAGAGGGCCTCGTCAGAGGGAAGGGACCAGCAAGGGGCTGGATGCCCAAGACCTCTTTGGCCCAGCAGCCTCAGGGCAGCAGGGAGAGCAAGAGGCCCAACTTGCCCCTAGGTCGCCTCTGCCCCTTCCCACACAGGCGGCCAGCCCAGCAGCTGCCTGACAGACTCTGGCTCCCCCGAGCTCTCTGCCGGTGCAGGGGGCAGATCAGACGTGTGCATGTGGTTCTGCCTTATCCTGGGAGTGTGGACACCCTGCCTTGCCCCCAGGCTCAGGGGCAAGGGCCCGGAGAGAGCACCACCCTGAAGCGCTTTTCTCCCGGGCTTGGGAGCATTGTGCACGCCTGCTGGGAACAGTGGGCGGGAGCGCTTGTAAACCGGCCTTTGGAGGCAGCCGGGGAGGTCTTCCAGTGGGAGAGGGCCGGTTGTGCTCAGAAGCCCCACAGGCCAGGGGCAGGACGCAGCAGGGCCCCTGCCCCTGGCCAGCCTTGCCCAGACCTTCCTGGCCTCCGGGGGTACTGCCCCACCAAGGGGCAGGCTGCGGGGCCTGGGTCCAGACATGCCCGGGCGCCTCCCCAGGCTCATCCCCGCTGGTGCCTTTCCCCTGGGCCTAGGCCTCGCTTGAGGCCTCCTTGGAGAGGAGGTTGCTGGCAGGGGCTGTCTCCACACTGCAAGGTGCTGGAGCTCAGAGGGCCTCGTCAGAGGGAAGGGACCAGTAAGGGGCTGGATGCCCAAGACGTCTTTGGCCCAGCAGCCTCAGGGCAGCAGGGAGAGCAAGAGGCCCAACTTGCCCCTAGGGCGGCTCTGCCCCTTCCCACACAGGCGGCCAGCCCAGCACCTGCCTGACAGACTCTGGCTCCCCCAAGCTCTCTGCCGGTGCAGGGGACAGGAACAGACGTGGGCATGTGGTTCTGCCTTGGCTTGGGAGTGTGTTCCCCGTGCCTTGCCCCCAGGCTCAGGGGCAAGGGCCCGGAGAGAGCACCACCCCGAAGCGCTTTTCTCACGGGCTTGGGAGCATTGTGCGAGCCTGGCGTGAACAGCGGGCGGGAGTGTTTGCAAACAGCACTTTGGAGGCAGCCGTGGAGGTCTTCCAGTGGGAGAGGGCCGGTTGTGCTCAGAGGCCTCACAGGCCAGGGGCAGGGCCCAGCAGGGACCCTGCCCCTGGCCAGCCTTGCCCAGACCTTCCTGGCCTCCGGGGGTACTGCCCCACCAAGGGGCAGGCTGCGGGGACTGGGTCCAGACATGCCCGGGCGCCTCCCCAGGCTCATCCCCGCTGGTGCCTTTCCCCTGTGCCTAGGCCTCGGTTGAGGCCTCCTTGGAGAGGAGGTTGCTGGCAGGGGCTGTCTCCACACTGCAAGGTGCTGGAGCTCAGAGGGCCTCGTCAGAGGGAAGGGACCAGCAAGGGGCTGGATGCCCAAGACGTCTTTGTCCCAGCAGCCTCAGGGCAGCAGGGAGAGCAAGAGGCCCAACTTGCCCCTAGGTCGGCTCTGCCCCTTCCCACACAGGCGGCCAGCCCAGCAGCTGCCTGACAGACTCTGGCTCCCCCCAGCTCTCTGCCGGTGGAGGGGGCAGGAACAGACGTGTGCATGTTGTTGTGCCTTGGCCTGGGACTGTGGACCCCCTGCCTGGCCCCCAGGCTCAGGGGCAAGGGCCCGGAGAGACCACCACCCCGAAGCGCTTTTCTCCCGGGCTTGGGAGCATTGTGCGCGCCTGGCGGGAACAGTGGGCGGGAGTGCTTGCAAACCGGCCTTTGGAGGCAGCCGGGGAGGTCTTCCAGTGGGAGAGGGCCGGTTGTGCTCAGAGGCCCCACAGGCCAGGTGCAGGACCCAGCAGGGCCCCTGCCCCTGGCCAGCCTTGCCCAGACCTTCCTGGCCTCCGGGGGTACTGCCCCACCAAGGGGCAGGCTGCGGGGACAGGGTCCAGACATGCCCGGGCGCCTCCCCTGGCTCAACCCCGCTGGTGCCTTTCCCCTGGGCCTAGGCCTCGGTTGAGGCCTCCTTGGAGAGGAGATTGCTGGCAGGGGCTGTCTCCACACTGCAAGGTGCTGGAGCTCAGAGGGCCTCGTCAGAGGGAAGGGACCAGTAAGGGGCTGGATGCCCAAGACGTCTTTGGCCCTGCAGCCTCAGGGCAGCAGGGAGAGCAAGAGGCCCAACTTGCCCCTAGGGCGGCTCTGCCCCTTCCCACACAGGCGGCCAGCCCAGCACCTGCCTGAGAGACTCTGGCTCCCCCGAGCTCTCTGCCGGTGCAGGGGACAGGACCAGACGTGTGCATGTGTTTCTGCCTTGGTCTGGGAGTGTGTTCCCCCTGCCTTGCCCACAGGCTCAGGGGCAAGGGCCCGGAGAGAGCACCACCCCGAAGTGCTTTTCTCCCGGGCTTGGGAGCATTGTGCGTGCCTGGCGGGAAGAGCGGGCAGGAGTGTTGGCAAACTGGCCTTTGGAGGCAGCCGGGGAGTTCTTCCAGTGGGAGAGGGCCGGTTGTGCTCAGAGGCCCCACAGGCCAGGTGCAGGACCCAGCAGGGCCCCTGCCCCTGGCCAGCCTTGCCCAGACCTTCCTGGCCTCCGGGGGTACTGCCCCACCAAGGGGCAGGCTGCGGGGACAGGGTCCAGACATGCCCGGGCGCCTCCCCTGGCTCAACCCCGCTGGTGCCTTTCCCCTGGGCCTAGGCCTCGGTTGAGGCCTCCTTGGAGAGGAGATTGCTGGCAGGGGCTGTCTCCACACTGCAAGGTGCTGGAGCTCAGAGGGCCTCGTCAGAGGGAAGGGACCAGCAAGGGGCTGGATGCCCAAGACCTCTTTGGCCCAGCAGCCTCAGGGCAGCAGGGAGAGCAAGAGGCCCAACTTGCCCCTAGGTCGCCTCTGCCCCTTCCCACACAGGCGGCCAGCCCAGCAGCTGCCTGACAGACTCTGGCTCCCCCCAGCTCTCTGCAGGTGGAGGGGGCAGGAACAGACGTGTGCATGTTGTTGTGCCTTGGCCTGGGACTGTGGATCCCCTGCCTGGCCCCAGGCTCAGGGGCAAGGGCCCGGAGAGACCACCACCCAAAAGCGCTTTTCTCCCGGGCTTGGGAGCATTGTGCGTGCCTGGCGGGAAGAGCGGGCAGGAGTGTTGGCAAACTGGCCTTTGGAGGCAGCCGGGGAGTTCTTCCAGTGGGAGAGGGCCGGTTGTGCTCAGAGGCCCCACAGGCCATGGGGAGGACCCAGCAGGGCCCCTGCCCCTGGCCAGCCTTGCCCAGATCTTCCTGGCCTCCGGGGGTACTGCCCCACCAAGGGGCAGGCTGCGGGGACTGGGTCCAGACATGCCCGGGCGCCTCCCCAGGCTCATCCCCGCTGGTGCCTTTCCCCTGGGCCTAGGCCTCGGTTGAGGCCTCCTTGGAGAGGATGTTGCTGGCAGGGGCTGTCTCCACACTGCAAGGTGCTGAAGCTCAGAGGGCCTCGTCAGAGGGAAGGGACCAGCAAGGGGCTGGATGCCCAAGACCTCTTTGGCCCAGCAGCCTCAGGGCAGCAGGGAGAGGAAGAGGCCCAACTTGCCCCTAGGTCGGCTCTGCCCCTTCCCACACAGGCGGCCAGCCCAGCAGCTGCCTGACAGACTCTGGCTCCCCCGAGCTATCTGCCGGTGCAGGGGTCAGGAACAGACGTGTGCATGTGGTTCTGCCTTGGTCTGGGAGTGTGGACCAACTGCCTGGCCCCCAGGCTCAGGGGCAAGGGCCCGAGGAGAGCACCACCCCGAAGCGCTTTTCTCCCGGGCTTGGGAGCATTGTGCGTGCCTGGCGGGAACAGCGGGCGGGAGTGTTGGCAAACTGGCCTTTGGAGGCAGCCGGGGAGTTCTTCCAGTGGGAGAGGGCCGGTTGTGCTCAGAGGCCCCACAGGCCAGGGGCAGGACCCAGCAGGGCCCCTGCCCCTGGCCAGCCTTGCCCAGACCTTCCTGGCCTCCGGGGGTACTGCCCCACCAAGGGGCAGGCTGCGGGGACTGGGTCCAGACATGCCCGGGCGCCTCCCCAGGCTCATCCCCGCTGGTGCCTTTCCCCTGGGCCTAGGCCTCGGTTGAGGCCTCCTTGGAGAGGAGGTTGCTGGCAGGGGCTGTCTCCACACTGCAAGGTGCTGGAGCTCAGAGGGCCTCGTCAGAGGGAAGGGACCAGCAAGGGGCTGGATGCCCAAGATCTCTTTGGCCCAGCAGCCTCAGGGCAGCAGGGAGAGCAAGAGGCCCAACTTGCCCCTAGGTCGGCTCTGCCACTTCCCACACAGGCGGCCAGCCCAGCAGCTGCCTGACAGACTCTGGCTCCCCCGAGCTCTCTGCCGGTGCAGGGGGCAGGTCAGACGTGTGCATGTGGTTCTGCCTTGGCCTGGGAGTGTGGACACCCTGCCTTGCCCCCAGGCTCAGGCGCAAGGGCCCAGAGAGAGCACCACCCTGAAGCGCTTTTCTTCCAGGCTTAGGAGCATTGTGCCCGCCTGCTGGTAACAGTGGCCGGGAGCGCTTGCAAACCGGCCTTTGGAGGCAGCCGGGGAGGTCTTCCAGTGGGAGAGGGCCGGTTGTGCTCAGAGGCCCCACAGGCCAGGGGCAGGACCCAGCAGGGCCCCTGCCCCTGGTCAGCCTTGCCCAGACCTTCCTGGCCTACAGGGGTACTGCCCCACCAAGGGGCAGGCTGCGGGGACTGGGTCCAGACATGCCCGGGCGCCTCCCCAGGCTCATCCCCGCTGGTGCCTTTCCCCTGGGCCTAGGCCTCGGTTGAGGCCTCCTTGGAGAGGAGATTGCTGGCAGGTGCTGTCTCCACACTGCAAGGTGATGGAGCTCAGAGGGCCTCGTCAGAGGGAAGGGACCAGCAAAGGGCTGGATGCCCAAGACGTCTTTGGCCCAGCAGCCTCAGGGCAGCAGGGAGATCAAGAGGCCCAACTTGCCCCTAGGTCGGCTCTGCCCCTTCCCACACAGGCGGCCAGCCCAGCACCTGCCTGAGAGACTCTGGCTCCCCCGAGCTCTCTGCCGGTGTAGGGGGCAGGAACAGACGTGTTCATGTCGTTCTGTCTTGGCCTGGGAGTGTGTTCCCCCTGCCTGGCCCGCAGGCTTAGGGGCAAGGGCCCGGAGAGAGCACCACCCCGAAGCGCTTTTCTACCGGGCTTGGGAGCATTGTGCGTGCCTGGCGGGAACAGCGGGCGGGAGTGCTTGCAAACCGGCCTTTGGAGGCAGACGGGGAGGTCTTCCAGCGGGAGAGTGCCGGTTGTGCTCAGACGTCCCACAGGCCAGGGGCAGGACCCAGCGCTGTCCCTGCCCCTGGCAGCCTTGCACAGACCTTCCTGGCCTCCGGGGGTACTGCCCCACCAAGGGGCAGGCTGCGGGGACTGGGTCCAGACATGCCCTTGCGCCTCCACTGGCTCATCCCCGCTGGTGCCTTTCCCCTGGGCCTAGGCCTCGGTTGAGGCCTCCTTGGAGAGGAGGTTGCTGGCAGGGGCTGTCTCCACACTGCAAGGTGCTGGAGCTCAGAGGGCCTCGTCAGAGGGAAGGGACCAGTAAGGGGCTGGATGCCCAAGACGTCTTTGGCCCAGCAGCCTCAGGGCAGCAGGGAGAGGAAGAGGCCCAACTTGCCCCTAGGTCGGCTCTGCCCCTTCCCACACAGGCAGCCAACCCAGCAGCTGCCTGACAGACTCTGGCTCCCCCGAGCTCTCTGCCGGTGCAGGGGTCAGGAACAGACGAGTGCATGTGGTTCTGCCTTGGTCTGGGAGTGTGGACCCACTGCCTGGACCCCAGGCTCAGGGGCAAGGGCCCGGAGAGGGCAACACCCCGAAGCGCTTTTCTCCCGGGCTTGGGAGCATTGTGCATGCCTGGCGGGAACAGCGGGCGGGAGTGTTGGCAAACCGGCCTTTGGAGGCAGCCGGGGAGGTTTTCCAGTGGGAGAGGGCCGGTTGTGCTCAGAGGCCCCACAGGCCAGGGGCAGGACGCAGCAGGGCCCCTGCCCCTGGCCAGCCTTGCCCAGACCTTCCTGGCCTCCGGGGGTACTGCCCCACCAAGGGGCAGGCTGCGGGGCCTGGGTCCAGACATGCCCGGGCGCCTCCCCAGGCTCATCCCCGCTGGTGCCTTTCCCCTGGGCCTAGGCCTCGGTTGAGGCCTCCTTGGAGAGGAGGTTGCTGGCAGGGGCTGTCTCCACACTGCAAGGTGCTGGAGCTCAGAGGGCCTCGTCAGAGGGAAGGGACCAGTAAGGGGCTGGATGCCCAAGACGTCTTTGGCCCAGCAGCCTCAGGGCAGCAGGGAGAGCAAGAGGCCCAACTTGCCCCTAGGGCGGCTCTGCCCCTTCCCACACAGGCGGCCAACCCAGCAGCTGCCTGACAGACTCTGGCTCCCCCAAGCTCTCTGCCGGTGCAGGGGACAGGAACAGACGTGGGCATGAGGTTCTGCCTTGGCCTGGGAGTGTGTTCCCCCTGCCTTGCCCCCAGGCTCAGGGGCAAGGGCCCGGAGAGAGCACCACCCCGAAGCGCTTTCCTCACGGGCTTGGGAGCATTGTGCGAGCCTGGCGTGAACAGCGAGCGGGAGTGTTTGCAAACAGGACTTTGGAGGCAGCCGTGGAGGTCTTCCAGTGGGAGAGGGCCGGCTGTGCTCAGAGGCCTCACAGGCCAGGGGCAGGACCCAGCAGGTCCCCTGCCCCTGGCCAGCCTTGCCCAGACCTTCCTGGCCTCCGGGGGTACTGCCCCACCAAGGAGCAGGCTGCGGGAACTGGGTCCAGACATGCCTGGGCGCCTCCCCAGGCTCATCCCCGCTGGTGCCTTTCCCCTGGGCATAGGCCTCGGTTGATGCCTCCTTGGAGAGGAGGTTGCTGGCAGGGCCTGTCTCCACACTGCAAGGTGCTGGAGCTCAGAGGGCCTCGTCAGCGGAAAGGGACCAGCAAGGGGCTGGATGCCCAAGACCTCTTTGGCCCAGCAGCCTCAGGGCAGCAGGGAGAGCAAGAGGCCCAACTTGCCCCTAGGTCGGCTCTGCCCCTTCCCACACAGGCAGCCAACCCAGCAGCTGCCTGACAGACTCTGGCTCCCCCGAGCTCTCTGCCGGTGCAGGGGTCAGGAACAGACGTGTGCATGTGGTTCTGCCTTGGTCTGGGAGTGTGGACCCACTGCCTGGACCCCAGGCTCAGGGGCAAGGGCCCGGAGAGAGCAACACCCCGAAGCGCTTTTCTCCTGGCCTTGGGAGCGTTGTGCGTGCCTGGCGGAACAGCGGGCAGGAGTGTTGGCAAACCCGCCTTTGGAGGCAGCCGGGGAGGTCTTCCAGTGGGAGAGGGCCGGTTGTGCTCAGAGGCCCCACAGGCCAGGGGCAGGACCCAGCAGGGACCCTGCCCCTGGCCAGCCTTGCCCAGACCTTCCTGGCCTCCGGGGGTACTGCCCCACCAAGGGGCAGGCTGCAGGGACTGGGTACTGATATGCCCGTGCGCCTCCACTGGCTCATCCCCGCTGGTGCCTTTCCCCTGTGCCTAGGCCTCGGTTGAGGCCTCCTTGGAGAGGAGGTTGCTGGCAGGGGCTGTCTCCACACTGCAAGGTGCTGGAGCTCAGAGGGCCTCGTCAGAGGGAAGGGACCAGCAAGGGGCTGGATGCCCAAGACCTCTTTGGCCCAGCAGCCTCAGGGCAGCAGGGAGAGCAAGAGGCCCAACTTGCCCCTAGGTCGGCTCTGCCCCTTCCCACACAGGCGGCCAGCCCAGCAGCTGCCTGACAGACTCTGGCTCCCCCCAGCTCTCTGCCGGTGGAGGGGGCAGGAACAGACGTGTGCATGTTGTTGTGCCTTGGCCTGGGACTGTGGATCCCCTGCCTGGCCCCCAGGCTCAGGGGCAAGGGCCCGGAGAGACCACCACCCCGAAGCGCTTTTCTCCCGGGCTTGGGAGCATTGTGCGCGCCTGGCGGGAACAGTGGGCGGGAGTGCTTGCAAACAGGACTTTGGAGGCAGCCGGGGAGGTCTTCCAGTGGGAGAGGGCCGGTTGTGCTCAGAGGCCCCACAGGCCAGGGGCAGGACCCAGCAGGGCCCCTGCCCCTGGCCAGCCTTGCCCAGACCTTCCTGGCCTCCGGGGGTACTGCCCCACCAAGGGGCAGGCTGCGGGGACAGGGTCCAGACATGCCCGGGCGCCTCCCCTGGCTCAACCCCGCTGGTGCCTTTCCCCTGGGCCTAGGCCTCGGTTGAGGCCTCCTTGGAGAGGAGATTGCTGGCAGGGGCTGTCTCCACACTGCAAGGTGCTGGAGCTCAGAGGGCCTCGTCAGAGGGAAGGGACCAGTAAGGGGCTGGATGCCCAAGACGTCTTTGGCCCTGCAGCCTCAGGGCAGCAGGGAGAGCAAGAGGCCCAACTTGCCCCTAGGTCGGCTCTGCCCCTTCCCACACAGGCGGCCAGCCCAGCACCTGCCTGACAGACTCTGGCTCCCCCGAGCTCTCTGCCGGTGCAGGGGACAGGAACAGACGTGTGCATGTGTTTCTGCCTTGGTCTGGGAGTGTGTTCCCCCTGCCTTGCCCACAGGCTCAGGGGCAAGGGCCCGGAGAGAGCACCACCCCGAAGCGCTTTTCTCCCGGGCTTGGGAGCATTGTGCGTGCCTGGCGGGAAGAGCGGGCAGGAGTGTTGGCAAACTGGCCTTTGGAGGCAGCCGGGGAGGTCTTCCAGTGGGAGAGGGCCGGTTGTGCTCAGAGGCCCCACAGGCCATGGGGAGGACCCAGCAGGGCCCCTGCCCCTGGACAGCCTTGCCCAGATCTTCCTGGCCTCCGGGGGTACTGCCCCACCAAGGGGCAGGCTGCGGGGACTGGGTCCAGACATGCCCGGGCGCCTCCCCAGGCTCATCCCCGCTGGTGCCTTTCCCCTGGGCCTAGGCCTCGGTTGAGGCCTCCTTGGAGAGGATGTTGCTGGCAGGGGCTGTCTCCACACTGCAAGGTGCTAGAGCTCAGAGGGCCTCGTCAGAGGGAAGGGACCAGCAAGGGGCTGGATGCCCAAGACCTCTTTGGCCCAGCAGCCTCAGGGCAGCAGGGAGAGCAAGAGGCCCAACTTGCCCCTAGGTCGGCTCTGCCCCTTCCCACACAGGCGGCCAGCCCAGCAGCTGCCTGACAGACTCTGGCTCCCCCGAGCTCTCTGCCGGTGCAGGGGTCAGGAACAGACGTGTGCATGTGGTTCTGCCTTGGTCTGGGAGTGTGGACCAACTGCCTGGCCCCCAGGCTCAGGGCAAGGGCCCGAGGAGAGCACCACCCCGAAGTGCTTTTCTCCCGGGCTTGGGAGCATTGTGCGTGCCTGGCGGGAACAGCGGGCGGGAGTGTTGGCAAACTGGCCCTTGGAGTCAGCCGGGGAGTTCTTCCAGTGGGAGAGGGCCGGTTGTGCTCAGAGGCCCCACAGGCCAGGGGCAGGACCCAGCAGGGCCCCTGCCCCTGGCCAGCCTTGCCCAGACCTTCCTGGCCTCCGGGGGTACTGCCCCACCAAGGGGCAGGCTGCGGGGACTGGGTCCAGACATGCCTGGGCACCTCCCCAGGCTCATCCCCGCTGGTGCCTTTCCCCTGGGCATAGGCCTCGGTTGATGCCTCCTTGGAGAGGAGGTTGCTGGCAGGGGCTGTCTCCACACTGCAAGGTGCTGGAGCTCAGAGGGCCTCGTCAGAGGGAAGGGACCAGCAAGGGGCTGGATGCCCAAGACCTCTTTGGCCCAGCAGCCTCAGGGCAGCAGGGAGAGCAAGAGGCCCAACTTGCCCCTAGGTCGGCTCTGCCCCTTCCCACACAGGCGGCCAGCCCAGCAGCTGCCTGACAGACTCTGGCTCCCCCCAGCTCTCTGCCGGTGGAGGGGGCAGGAACAGACGTGTGCATGTTGTTGTGCTTTGCCCTGGGACTGTGGATCCCCTGCCTGGCCCCCAGGCTCAGGGGCAAGGGCCCGGAGAGGCCACCACCCCGAAGCGCTTTTCTCCCGGGCTTGGGAGCATTGTGCGTGCCTGGCGGGAAGAGCGGGCAGGAGTGTTGGCAAACTGGCCTTTGGAGGCAGCCGGGGAGGTCTTCCAGTGGGAGAGGGCCGGTTGTGCTCAGAGGCCCCACAGGCCATGGGGAGGACCCAGCAGGGCCCCTGCCCCTGGCCAGCCTTGCCCAGACCTTCCTGGCCTCCGGGGGTACTGCCCCACCAAGGGGCAGGCTGCGGGGACTGGGTCCAGACATGCCCGGGCGCCTCCCCAGGCTCATCCCCGCTGGTGCCTTTCCCCTGGGCCTAGGCCTCGGTTGAGGCCTCCTTGGAGAGGATGTTGCTGGCAGGGGCTGTCTCCACACTGCAAGGTGCTGGAGCTCAGAGGGCCTCGTCAGAGGGAAGGGACCAGCAAGTGGCTGGATGCCCAAGACCTCTTTGGCCCAGCAGCCTCAGGGCAGCAGGGAGAGGAAGAGGCCCAACTTGCCCCTAGGTCGGCTCTGCCCCTTCCCACACAGGCGGCCAGCCCAGCAGCTGCCTGACAGATTCTGGCTCCCCCGAGCTCTCTGCCGGTGCAGGGGTCAGGAACAGACGTGTGCATGTGGTTCTGCCTTGGTCTGGGAGTGTGGACCAACTGCCTGGCCCCCAGGCTCAGGGGCAAGGGCCCGAGGAGAGCACCACCCCGAAGCGCTTTTCTCCCGGGCTTGGGAGCATTGTGCGTGCCTGGCGGGAACAGCGGGCGGGAGTGTTGGCAAACTGGCCTTTGGAGGCAGCCGGGGAGTTCTTCCAGTGGGAGAGGGCCGGTTGTGCTCAGAGACCCCACAGGCCAGGGGCAGGACCCAGCAGGGCCCCTGCCCCTGGCCAGCCTTGCCCAGACCTTCCTGGCCTCCGGGGGTACTGCCCCACCAAGGGGCAGGCTGCGGGGACTGGGTCCAGACATGCCCGGGCGCCTCCCCAGGCTCATCCCCGCTGGTGCCTTTCCCCTGGGCCTAGGCCTCGGTTGAGGCCTCCTTGGAGAGGAGGTTGCTGGCAGGGGCTGTCTCCACACTGCAAGGTGCTGGAGCTCAGAGGGCCTCGTCAGAGGGAAGGGACCAGCAAGGGGCTGGATGCCCAAGACGTCTTTGGCCCAGCAGCCTCAGGGCAGCAGGGAGAGCAAGAGGCCCAACTTGCCCCTAGGTCGGCTCTGCCACTTCCCACACAGGCGGCCAGCCCAGCAGCTGCCTGACAGACTCTGGCTCCCCCGAGCTCTCTGCCGGTGCAGGGGGCAGGTCAGACGTGTGCATGTGGTTCTGCCTTGGCCTGGGAGTGTGGACACCCTGCCTTGCCCCCAGGCTCAGGGGCAAGGGCCCAGAGAGAGCACCACCCTGAAGCGCTTTTCTTCCGGGTTTAGGAGCATTGTGCCCGCCTGCTGGTAACAGTGGCCGGGAGCGCTTGCAAACCGGCCTTTGGAGGCAGCCGGGGAGGTCTTCCAGTGGGAGAGGGCCGGTTGTGCTCAGAGGCCCCACAGGCCAGGGGCAGGACCCAGCAGGGCCCCTGCCCCTGGCCAGTCTTACCCAGACCTTCCTGGCCTCCGGGGGTACTGCCCCACCAAGGGGCAGGCTGCGGGGACTGGGTCCAGACATGCTCGGGCGCCTCCCCTGGCTCATCCTCGCTGGTGCCTTTCCCCTGGGCCTAGGCCTCGGTTGAGGCCTCCTTGGAGAGGAGGTTGCTGGCAGGGGCTGTCTCCACACTGCAAGGTGCTGGAGCTCAGAGGGCCTCGTCAGAGGGAAGGGACCAGTAAGGGGCTGGATGCCCAAGACGTCTTTGGCCCAGCAGCCTCAGGGCAGCAGGGAGAGCAAGAGGCCCAACTTGCCCCTAGGGCGGCTCTGCCCCTTCCCACACAGGCGGCCAACCCAGCAGCTGCCTGACAGACTCTGGCTCCCCCAAGCTCTCTGCCGGTGCAGGGGACAGGAACAGACGTGGGCATGTGGTTCTGCCTTGGCCTGGGAGTGTGTTCCCCATGCCTTGCCCCCAGGCTCAGGGGCAAGGGCCCGGAGAGAGCACCACCCCGAAGCGCTTTTCTCCCGGGCTTGGGAGCATTGTGCGTGCCTGGCGGGAACAGCGGGCGGGAGTGCTTGCAAACCGGCCTTTCGAGGCAGACGGGGAGGTCTTCCAGCGGGAGAGTGCCGGTTGTGCTCAGACGCCCCACAGGCCAGGGGCAGGACCCAGCAGTGTCCCTGCCCCTGGCAGCCTTGCCCAGACCTTCCTGGCCTCCGGGGGTACTGCCCCACCAAGGGGCAGGCTGCGGGGACTGGGTCCAGACATGCCCGGGCGCCTCCCCAGGCTCATCCCCGGTGGTGCCTTTCCCCTGGGCCTAGGCCTCGGTTGAGGCCTCCTTGGAGAGGAGGTTGCTGGCAGGGGCTGTCTCCACACTGCAAGGTGCTGGAGCTCAGAGGGCCTCGTCAGAGGGAAGGGACCAGCAAGGGGCTGGATGCCCAAGACCTCTTTGGCCCAGCAGCCTCAGGGCAGCAGGGAGAGCAAGAGGCCCAACTTGCCCCTAGGTCGGCTCTGCCCCTTCCCACACAGGCGGCCAGCCCAGCAGCTGCCTGACAGACTCTGGCTCCCCCGAGCTCTCTGCCGGTGCAGGGGGCAGATCAGACGTGTGCATGTGGTTCTGCCTTGTCCTGGGAGTGTGGACACCCTGCCTTGCCCCCAGGCTCAGGGGCAAGGGCCCGGAGAGAGCACCACCCTGAAGCGCTTTTCTCCCGGGCTTGGGAGCATTGTGCACGCCTGCTGGGAACAGTGGGCGGGAGCGCTTGCAAACCGGCCTTGGAGGCAGCCGGGGAGGTCTTCCAGTGGGAGAGGGCCGGTTGTGCTCAGAGGCCCCACAGGCCAGGGGCAGGACGCAGCAGGGCCCCTGCCCCTGGCCAGCCTTGCCCAGACCTTCCTGGCCTCCGGGGGTACTGCCCCACTAAGGGGCAGGCTGCGGGGCCTGGGTCCAGAGATGCCCGGGCGCCTCCCCAGGCTCATCCCCGCTGGTGCCTTTCCCCTGGGCCTAGGCCTCGGTTGAGGCCTCCTTGGAGAGGAGGTTGCTGGCAGGGGCTGTCTCCACACTGCAAGGTGCTGGAGCTCAGAGGGCCTCGTCAGCGGGAAGGGACCAGCAAGGGGCTGGATGCCCAAGATTTCTTTGGCCCAGCAGCCTCAGGGCAGCAGGGAGAGCAAGAGGCCCAACTTGCCCCTAGGTCGGCTCTGCCCCTTCCCACACAGGCAGCCAACCCAGCAGCTGCCTGACAGACTCTGGCTCCCCCGAGCTCTCTGCCGGTGCAGGGGTCAGGAACAGACGTGTGCATGTGGTTCGGCCTTGGTCTGGGAGTGTGGACCCACTGCCTGGACCCCAGGCTCAGGGGCAAGGGCCCGGAGAGAGCAACACCCCGAAGCGCTTTTCTCCTGGCCTTGGGAGCGTTGTGCGTGCCTGGCGGGAACAGCGGGCGGGAGTGTTGGCAAACCCGCCTTTGGAGGCAGCCGGGGAGGTCTTCCAGTGGGAGAGGGCCGGTTGTGCTCAGAGGCCCCACAGGCCAGGGGCAGGACCCAGCAGGGACCCTGCCCCTGGCCAGCCTTGCCCAGACCTTCCTGGCCTCCGGGGGTACTGCCCCACCAAGGGGCAGGCTGCAGGGACTGGGTCCTGATATGCCCGTGCGCCTCCACTGGCTCATCCCCGCTGGTGCCTTTCCCCTGTGCCTAGGCCTCGGTTGAGGCCTCCTTGGAGAGGAGGTTGCTGGCAGGGGCTGTCTCCACACTGCAAGGTGCTGGAGCTCAGAGGGCCTCGTCAGAGGGAAGGGACCAGCAAGGGGCTGGATGCCCAAGACCTCTTTGGCCCAGCAGCCTCAGGGCAGCAGGGAGAGCAAGAGGCCCAACTTGCCCCTAGGTTGGCTCTGCCCCTTCCCACACAGGCGGACAGCCCAGCAGCTGCCTGACAGACTCTGGCTCCCCCCAGCTCTCTGCCGGTGGAGGGGGCAGGAACAGACGTGTGCATGTTGTTGTACCTTTTCCTGGGACTGTGGATCCCCTTCCTGGCCCCCAGGCTCAGGGGCAAGGGCCCGGAGAGACCACCACCCCGAAGCGCTTTTCTCCCGGGCTTGGGAGCATTGTGCGCGCCTGGCGGGAACAGTGGGCGGGAGTGCTTGCAAACAGGACTTTGGAGGCAGCCGGGGAGGTCTTCCAGTGGGAGATGGCCGGTTGTGCTCAGAGGCCCCACAGGCCAGGGGCAGGACCCAGCAGGGCCCCTGACCCTGGCCAGCCTTGCCCAGACCTTCCTGGCCTCCGGGGGAACTGCCCCACCAAGGGGCAGGCTGCGGGGACTGGGTCCAGACATCCCCGGGCGCCTCCCCAGGCTCATCCCCGCTGGTGCCTTTCCCCTGGGCCTAGGCCTCGGTTGAGGCCTCCTTGGAGAGGAGGTTGCTGGCAGGGGCTGTCTCCACACTGCAAGGTGCTGGAGCTCAGAGGGCCTCGTCAGAGGGAAGGGACCAGTAAGGGGCTGGATGCCCAAGACGTCTTTGGCCCAGCAGCCTCAGGGCAGCAGGGAGAGCAAGAGGCCCAACTTGCCCCTAGGGCGGCTCTGCCCCTTCCCACACAGGCGGCCAACCCAGCAGCTGCCTGACAGACTCTGGCTCCCCCAAGCTCTCTGCCGGTGCAGGGGACAGGAACAGACGTGGGCATGTGGTTCTGCCTTGGCCTGGGAGTGTGTTCCCCATGCCTTGCCCCCAGGCTCAGGGGCAAGGGCCCGGAGAGAGCACCACCCCGAAGCGCTTTTCTCCCGGGCTTGGGAGCATTGTGCAAGTCTGGCGTGAACAGTGGGTGGGAGTGTTGGCAAACAGGACTTTGGAGGCAGCCGGGGAGGTCTTCCAGTGGGAGAGGGCCGGTTGTGCTCAGTGGTCCCACAGGCCAGGGGCAAGACCCAGCAGGTCCCCTGCCCCTGGCCAGCCTTTCCCAGACCTTCCTGGACTCCAGGGGTACTGCCCCACCAAGGGGCAGGCTGCGGGGACTGGGTCCAGACATGCTCGGGCGCCTCCCCAGGCTCATCCCCGCTGGTGCCTTTCCCCTGGGCCTAGGCCTCGGTTGAGGCCTCCTTGGAGAGGAGATTGCTGGCAGGTGCTGTCTCCACACTGCAAGGTGCTGGAGCTCAGAGGGCCTCGTCAGAGGGAAGGGACCAGCAAAGGGCTGGATGCCCAAGAAGTCTTTGGCCCAGCAGCCTCAGGGCAGCAGGGAGAGCAAGAGGCCCAACTTGCCCCTAGGTCGGCTCTGCCCCTTCCCACACAGGCGGCCAGCCCAGCACCTGCCTGAGAGACTCTGGCTCCCCCGAGCTCTCTGCCGGTGTAGGGGGCAGGAACAGACGTGTTCATGTCGTTCTGTCTTGGCCTGGGAGTGTGTTCCAACTGCCTGGCCCGCAGGCTTAGGGGCATGGGCCCGGAGAGAGCACCACCCCGAAGCGCTTTTCTCCCGGGCTTGGGAGCATTGTGCGTGCCTGGCGGGAACAGCGGGCGGGAGTGCTTGCAAACCGGCCTTTCGAGGCAGACGGGGAGGTCTTCCAGCGGGAGAGTGCCGGTTGTGCTCAGACGTCCCACAGGCCAGGGGCAGGACCCAGCGCTGTCCCTGCCCCTGGCAGCCTTGCACAGACCTTCCTGGCCTCCGGGGGTACTGCCCCACCAAGGGGCAGGCTGCGGGGACTGGGTCCAGACATGCCCGGGCGCCTCCCCAGGCTCATCCCCGCTGGTGCCTTTCCCCTGGGCCTAGGCCTCGGTTAGGCCTCATTGGAGAGGAGGTTGCTGGCAGGGGCTGTCTCCACACTGCAAGGTGCTGGAGCTCAGAGAGCCTCGTCAGAGGGAAGGGACCACCAAAAGGCTGGATGCCCAAGACCTCTTTGGCCCAGCAGCCTCAGGGCAGCAGGGAGAGGAAGAGGCCCAACTTGCCCCTAGGTCGGCTCTGCCCCTTCCCACACAGGCGGCCAGCCCAGCACCTGCCTGACAGACTCTGGCTCCCCAGAGCTCTCTGCCGGTGCAGGGGTCAGGAACAGACGTGTGCATGTGGTTCTGCCTTGGTCTGGGAGTGTGGACCCACTGCCTGGCCCCCAGGCTCAGGGGCAAGGGCCCGGAGAGAGCACCACCCCGAAGCGCTTTTCTCCCGGGCTTGGGAGCATTGTGCGAGCCTGGCGTGAACAGCGGGCGGGAGTGTTTGCAAACAGGACTTTGGAGGCAGCTGGGGAGGTCTTCCAGTGGGAGAGGGCCGGTTGTGCTCAGAGGCCTCACAGGCCAGGGGCAGGACCCAGCAGGGACCCTGCCCCTGGCCAGCCTTGCCCAGACCTTCCTGGCCTCCGGGGGTACTGCCCCACCAAGGGGCAGGCTGCGGGGACTGGGTCCAGACATGTCCGTGCGCCTCCCCAGGATCATCCCTGCTGGTGCTTTTCCCCTGGGCGTAGGCCTCGGTTGAGGCCTCTTTGGAGAGGAGGTTGCTGGCAGGGGCTGTCTCCACACTGCAAGGTGCTGGAGCTCAGAGGGCCTCGTCAGAGGGAAGGGACCAGCAAAGGGCTGGATACCCAAGACCTCTTTGACCCAGCAGCCTCAGGGCAGCAGGGAGAGCAAGAGGCCCAACTTGCCACTAGGTCGGCTCTGCCACGTCCCACACAGGCAGCCAGCCCAGCAGCAGCCTGGCAGTCTCTGGCTCCCCCGAGCTCTCTGCCGGTGTAGGGGGCAGGAACAGACGTGTGCATGTCGTTCTGCATTGGCCTGGGAGTGTGTTCCAACTGCCTGGCCCCCAGGCTCAGGGGCAAGGGCCCGGAGAGAGCACCACCCCGAAGCGCTTTTCTCCCGGGCTTGGGAGCATTGTGCGTGCCTGGCGGGAACAGCGGGCGGGAGTGCTTGCAAACCGGCCTTTGGAGGCAGACGGGGAGGTCTTCCAGCGGGAGAGTGCCGGTTGTGCTCAGACGCCCCACAGGCCACGGGCACGACCCAGCAGGGCCCCTGCCCCTCGCAGCCTTGCCCAGACCTTCCTGGCCTCCGGGGGTACTGCCCCACCAAGGGGCAGGCTGCGGGGACTGGGTCCAGAAATGCCCGGGCGCCTCCACTGGCTCATCTCCGCTGGTGCCTTTCCCCTGGGCCTAGGCCTCGGTTGAGGCCTCCTTGGAGAGGAGGTTGCTGGCAGGGGCTGTCTCCACACTGCAAGGTGCTGGAGCTCAGAGGGCCTCGTCAGAGGGAAGGGACCAGCAAGGGGCGGGATGCCCAAGACCTCTTTGGCCCAGCAGCCTCAGGGCAGCAGGGAGAGCAAGAGGCCCAACTTGCCCCTAGGTCGGCTCTGCCCCTTCCCACACAGGTGGCCAGCCCAGCAGCTGCCTGACAGACTCTGGCTCCCCCCAGCTCTCTGCCGGTGGAGGGGGCAGGAACAGACGTGTGCATGTGGTTCTGCCTTGGCCTGGGACTGTGGATCCCCTGCCTGGCCCCCAGGCTCAGGGGCAGGGGCCCGGAGAGACCACCACCCCGAAGCGCTTTTCTCCGGGGTTTTGGAACATTGTGTGTGCCTGGCGGGAACAGCGAGTGGGTATGCTTGCAAACCGGCCTTTGGGGGCAGCCGGGGAGGTCCTCCAAGGTCCCTGAGAGAACACCACCCCGAAGCGCTTTTCTCACGGTCTTGGGAGCATTGTGCGCGGCTGGCGGGAACAGCGGGCATGAGTGCTTGCAAACTGTCCTTTGGAGGCAGCCGGGGAGGTCTTCCAAGGGCCGGACTGATCACCACCCCAAAATGCTTTTCTCTCGGGCTTGGGAGCATTGTGCGCGGCTGTCGGGAACAACGGACATGAATGCTTGCAAACCGGCCTTTGGAGGCAGCCCGGGAGGTCTTCCAAGGGCCCGGAGAGAGCACCACCCCAAAATGCTTTTCTCCCGGGCTTGGGAGCATTGTGCGTGGCTGGTGGAAGCAGCGGGAATGAGTACTTACAAACCGGCCTTTGGAGGCAGCCGGGGAGGTCTTGAAAGTGCCCGGAGAGAGCACCACCCCGAAGCGCTTTTCTCCCGGGCTTGGGAACATTGTGCGCGGCTGGCGGGAACAGCAGGCAGGACTGCTTGCAAACTGGCCTTTGGAGGCAGCCGGGGAGGTCTTCCAAGGGCCCGGAGTGAGCACCACCCCAAAATGCTTTTCTCCCGGGCTTGGGAGCATTGTGCGCGGCTGGTGGGAACAACGGGCATGAGTGCTTGCAAACCGGCCTTTGGAGGCAGCCGGGGACGTCTTCCAAGGGCCCGGAGAGAGCACCACCCCGAAGCGCTTTTCTCCCGGGCTTGGGAGCATTGTGCGCGGCTGGCGGGAACAGCAGGCAGGACTGCTTGCAAACTGGCCTTTGGAGGCAGCCGGGGAGGTCTTCCAAGGGCCCGGAGTGAGCACCACCCCAAAATGCTTTTCTCCCGGGCTTGGGAGCATTGTGTGCGGCTGGTGGGAACAACGGGCATGAGTGCTTGCAAACCGGCCTTTGGAGGCAGCCGGGGACGACTTCCAAGGGCCCGGAGAGATCACCACCCCGAAGCACTTTTCTCCCGGGCTTGGGAGCATTGTGCGTGGCTGGCGAGAACAGCAGGAAGGAGTCCTTGCAAACCGGCCTTTGGAGGCAGCGGGGGAGGTCTTCCAAGGGCCTGTAGAGAGCACCACCCCGAAGCGCTTTTCTCCCGGGCTTGGGAGTATTGTGCGCGGGTGGCAGGAACAGCAGGCAGAGGTGCTTGAAAACCGGCCTTTGCAGGCAGCCGGGGAGGTCTTCCAGGGCCCGGTGTGAGCACCACCCCAAAAAGCTTTTCTCCCGGGCTTGGGAGCATTGTGCGCGGCTGGTGGGAACAGCGGGCATGAGTGCTTGCAAACTGGCCACTGGAGGCAGCCGGGGAGGTCTTCCAAGGGCCTGTAGAGAGCACCACCCCAAAATGCTTCTCTCCCGGGCTTGGGAGCATTGTGCGTGGCTGGCGGGAACAGCAGGAAGGAGTCCTTGCAAACCGGCCTTTGGAGGCAGCCGGGGAGGTCTTCCAAGGGCCTGTAGAGAGCACCACCCCGAAGCGCTTTTCTCCCGGGCTTGGGAGCATTGTGCGCAGGTGGCGGGAACAGCAGGCAGGAGTGCTTGAAAACTGGCCTTTGGAGGCAGCCGGGGAGGTCTTCCAGGGCCCGGTGTGAGCACCACCCCAAAAAGCTTTTCTCCCGGGCTTGGGAGCATTGTGCGCGGCTGGTGGGAACAGCGGACATGAGTGCTTGCAAACTGGCCATTGGAGGCAGCCGGGGAGGTCTTCCAAGGGCCCGGAGTGAGCACCACCCCAAAATGCTTTTCTCCCGGGCTTGGGAGCATTGTGCGTGGCTGGCGGGAACAGCAGGAAGGAGTCCTTGCAAACCGGCCTTTGGAGGCAGCCGGGGAGGTCTTCCAAGGGCCTGTAGAGAGCACCACCCCGAAGCGCTTTTCTCCCGCGCTTGGGAGCATTCTGCGCGGGTGGCGGGAACAGCAGGCAGGAGTGCTTGAAAACCGTCCTTTGGAGGCAGCCGGGGAGGTCTTCCAGGGCCCGGTGTGAGCACCACCCCAAAATGCTTTTCTCCCGGGCTTGGGAGCATTGTGCGTGGCTGGCGGGAACAGCAGGAAGGAGTCCTTGCAAACCGGCCTTTGGAGGCAGCCGGGGAGGTCTTCCAAGGGCCTGTAGAGAGCACCACCCCGAAGCGCTTTTCTCCCGGGCTTGGGAGCATTGTGCGCGGGTGGCGGGAACAGCAGGCAGGAGTGCTTGAAAACCGTCCTTTGGAGGCAGCCGGGGAGGTCTTCCAGGGCCCGGTGTGAGCACCACCCCAAAATGCTTTTCTCCCGGGCTTGGGAGCATTGTGCGCGGATGGCGGGAACAGCGAGTGGGAGTGCTTCCAAACCGGCCTTTGGGGGCACCCCGGGAGGTCTTCCATGGGCACGGAGAGAACACCACCCCGAAGCGCTTTTCTCCGGGGTTTTGGAGGATTGTGCGTGGCTGGCGGGAACAGCGAGTGGGAGTGCTTGCAAACCGGCCTTTGGGGGCAGCCAGGGAGGTCCTCCATTGGCACGGAGAGAACACCACCCCGAAGCGCTTTTCTCCCGGGATTGGGAGCATTGTGCGAGGCTGGCGGGAACAGCGGGCGGGAGTGCTTGCAAACCGGCCTTTGGAGGCAGCTTGGGAGGTCTTCCAAGGGCCCGGAGAGAGCACCATCCCGAAGCACTTTTCTCACGGAATTGGGAGCATTGTTCGCGGCTGTCGGGAACAGAGGACATGAGTGCTTGCAAACCGGCCTTTAGAGGCAGCCGGGGAGTCTTCCAAGGGCCCGGAGAGAGACCACCTCAAAATGCTTTTCTCCCGGGCTTGGGAGCATTGTGTGCGGCTGGCGGGTCAGCGGGAGGGAGTTCTTGAAAACCAGCCTTTGGAGGCAGCCGGGGAGGTCTTCCAAGGGCCGGGAGAGAGCACCACCCCGAAGCGCTTTTCTCCCGGGCTTGGGAGCATTGTGCGCGGCTGGCGGGAACAGCGGGATTGAGTGCTTGCAAACCGGCCTTTGGAGGCAGCCGGGGAGGTCTTCCAAGGGCCGGGAGAGAGCACCACCCCGAAGCGCTTTTCTCCTAGGCTTGGGAGCATTGTGCGCGGCTGGCGGGAACAGCGGGCATGAGTGCTTGCAAACCGGCCTTTGGAGACAAACGGGGAGGTCTTCCAAGGGCCCGTAGAGAGCACCACCCCGAAGCGCTTTTCTCCCGTGATTGGGAGCATTGTGTGCGGCTGGCGGGACAGCGGGAGGGAGTACTTGAAATCCAGCCTTTGGAGGCAGCCGGGGAGGTCTTCCAAGGGCCGGGAGAGAGCACCACCCTGAAGGGCTTTTCTCCTGGGCTTGGAGCATTTGCACGGATGGCGGGAACAGTGAGTGGGAGTGCTTGCAAACCGGCATTTGGGGGCAGCCCGGGAGGTCTTTCTTGGGTCCAGAGAGAACACCACCCCGAAACGCTTTTCTCCCGGGCTTGGGAGCATTGTGCGCGGGTGGCGGGAACAGCAGGCAGAAGTGCTTGCAAACCGGCCTTGGAGGCAGCTGGGGAGGTCTTCCAAAGCCCGGAGTGAGCACCACCCCAAAATGCTTTTCCCCCGGGCTTGGGAGCATTGTGCGCAGCTGGCGTGAACAGCGGGATTGAGTGCTTGCAAACCAGCCTTTGGAGGCAGCCGGGGAGGTCTTCCAGCGGGAGAGTGCCAGTTGTTCTCAGAGGCCCCACAGGCCAGGGGCAGGACCCAGCAGTGTCCCTGCCTCTGGCAGCCTTGCCCAGACCTTCCTGGCCTCCGGGGGTACTACCCCACCAAGGGGCAGGCTGCGGGGCCTGGGTCCAGACATGCCCGGGCGCCTCCCCAGGCTCATCCCCGCTGATGCCTTTCCCCTGGGCCTAGGCCTCGGTTGAGGCCTCCTTGGAGAGGAGGTTGCCGGCAGGGGCTGTCTGCACACTGCAAGGTGCTGGAGCTCAGAGGGCCTCGTCAGAGGGAAAGGACCAGCAAAGGGCTGGATGCCCAAGACCTCTTTGACCCAGCAGCCTCAGGGCAGCAGGGAGAGCAAGAGGCCCAACTTGCCCCTAGGTCGGCTCTACCCCGTCCCACACAGGCAGCCAGCCCAGCAGCAGCCTGGCAGTCTCTGGCTCCCCCGAACTCTCTGCCGGTGTAGGGGGCAGGAACAGACGTGTGCATGTGGTTCTGCCTTGGCCTGGGAGTGTGTTCCCCCTGCCTGTCCCCCAGGCTCAGGGGCAAGGGCCCGGAGAGAGCACCACCCCGAAGCGCTTTTCTCCCGGGCTTGGGAGCATTGTGCATGCCTGGCGGGAACAGCGGGCGGGAGTGCTTGCAAACCGGCCTTTGGAGGCAGCCGGGGAGGTCTTCCTGCGGGAGAGGGCCGGTTGTGCTCAGACGCCCCACAGGCCAGGGGCAGGACCCAGCAGTGTCCCTGCCCCTGGCAGCCTTGCCCAGACCCTCCTGGCCTCCGGGGGTACTGCCCCACCAAGGGGCAGGCTGCGGGGACTGGGTCCAGACATGCCCGGGCGCCTCCCCAGGCTCATCCCCGCTGGTGCCTTTCCCCTGGGCCTAGGCCTCGGTTGAGGCCTCCTTGGAGAGGAGGTTGCTGGCAGGGGCTGTCTCCACACTGCAAGGTGCTGGAGCTCAGAGGGCCTCGTCAGAGGGAAGGGACCAGCAAGGGGCTGGATGCCCAAGACCTCTTTGGCCCAGCAGCCTCAGGGCAGCAGGGAGAGGAAGAGGCCCAACTTGCCCCTAGGTCGGCTCTGCCCCTTCCCACACAGGCGGCCAGCCCAGCAGCTGCCTGACAGACTCTGGCTCCCCCGAGCTCTCTGCGGTGCAGGGGTCAGGAACAGACGTGTGCATGTGGTTCTGCGTTGGTCTGGGAGTGTAGACCCACTGCCTCGCCCCCACGCTCAGGGGCAAGGGCCCGGAGAGAGCAACACCCCGAAGCGCTTTTCTCCCGGGCTTGGGAGAATAGTGCGTGCCTGGCGGGAACAGCGGGCGGGAGTGTTGGCAAACCGGCCTTTGGAGGCAGCCGGGGAAGTCTTCCAGTGGGAGAGGGCCGGTTGTGCTCAGAGGCCCCACAGGCCAGGGGCAGGACCCAGCAGGGCCCCTGCCCGTGGCCAGCCTTGCCCAGACCTTCCTGGCCTCCGGGGGTACTGCCCCACCAAGGGGCAGGCTGTGGGGACTGGGTCCAGACATGCCCGGGCGCCTCCCCAGGCTCATCCCCGCTGGTGCCTTTCCCCTGGTCCTAGGCCTCGGTTGAGGCCTCCTTGGAGAGGAGGTTGCTGGCAGGGGCTGTCTCCACACTGCAAGGTGCTGGAGCTCAGAGGGCCTCGTCAGAGGGAAGGGACAAGCAAGGGGCTGGATGCCCAAGATCTCTTTGGCCCAGCAGCCTCAGGGCAGCAGGGAGAGCAAGAGGCCCAACTTGCCCCTAGGTCGGCTCAGCCCCGTCCCACACAGGCGGCCAGCCCAGCAGCTGCCTGACAGACTCTGGCTGCCCCGAGCTCTCTGCCGGTGCATGGGGCAGGAACAGACGTGTGCATGTCGTTCTGCCTTGGCCTGGGAGTGTGGACCCCCTGCCTGGCCCCCAGGCTCAGGGGAAAGGGCCCGGAGAGAGCACCACCCTGAAGCGCTTTTCTCCCGGGCTTGGGAGCATTGTGCACGCCTGCTGGGAACAGTGGGCGGGAGCGCTTGCAAACCGGCCTTTGGAGGCAGCCGGGGAGGTCTTCCAGTGGGAGAGGGCCGGTTGTGCTCAGAGGCCCCACAGGCCAGGGGCAGGACGCAGCAGGGCCCCTGCCCCTGGCCAGCCTTGCCCAGACCTTCCTGGCCTCCGGGGGTACTGCCCCACCAAGGGGCAGGCTGCGGGGCCTGGGTCCAGACATGCCCGGGCGCCTCCCCAGGCTCATCCCCGCTGGTGCCTTTCCCCTGGGCCTAGGCCTCGGTTGAGGCCTCCTTGGAGAGGAGGTTGCTGGCAGGGGCTGTCTCCACACTGCAAGGTGCTGGAGCTCAGAGGGCCTCGTCAGAGGGAAGGGACCAGTAAGGGGCTGGATGCCCAAGACGTCTTTGGCCCAGCAGCCTCAGGGCAGCAGGGAGAGCAAGAGGCCCAACTTGCCCCTAGGGCGGCTCTGCCCCTTCCCACACAGGCGGCCAACCCAGCAGCTGCCTGACAGACTCTGGCTCCCCCAAGCTCTCTGCCGGTGCAGGGGACAGGAACAGACGTGGGCATGAGGTTCTGCCTTGGCCTGGGAGTGTGTTCCCCCTGCCTTGCCCCCAGGCTCAGGGGCAAGGGCCCGGAGAGAGCACCACCCCGAAGCGCTTTCCTCACGGGCTTGGGAGCATTGTGCGAGCCTGGCGTGACCAGCGGGCGGGAGTGTTTGCAAACAGGACTTTGGAGGCAGCCGTGGAGGTCTTCCAGTGGGAGAGGGCCGGTTGTGCTCAGAGGCCTCACAGGCCAGGGGCAGGACCCAGCAGGTCCCCTGCCCCTGGCCAGCCTTGCCCAGACCTTCCTGGCCTCCGGGGGTACTGCCCCACCAAGGGGCAGGCTGCGGGGACTGGGTCCAGACATGCCTGGGCGCCTCCCCAGGCTCATCCCCGCTGGTGCCTTTCCCCGGGGCATAGGCCTCGGTTGATGCCTCCTTGGAGAGGAGGTTGCTGGCAGGGGCTGTCTCCATACTGCAAGGTGCTGGAGCTCAGAGGGCCTCGTCAGCGGGAAGGGACCAGCAAGGGGCTGGATGCCCAAGACCTCTTTGGCTCAGCAGCCTCAGGGCAGCAGGGAGAGCAAGAGGCCCAACTTGCCCCTAGGTCGGCTCTGCCCCTTCCCACACAGGCAGCCAACCCAGCAGCTGCCTGACAGACTCTGGCTCCCCCGAGCTCTCTGCCGGTGCAGGGGTCAGGAACAGACGTGTGCATGTGGTTCTGCCTTGGTCTGGGAGTGTGGACCCACTGCCTGGACCCCAGGCTCAGGGGCAAGGGCCCGGAGAGAGCAACACCCCGAAGCGCTTTTCTCCTGGCCTTGGGAGCGTTGTGCGTGCCTGGCGGAACAGCGGGCGGGAGTGTTGGCAAACCCGCCTTTGGAGGCAGCCGGGGAGGTCTTCCAGTGGGAGAGGGCCGGTTGTGCTCAGAGGCCCCACAGGCCAGGGGCAGGACCCAGCAGGGACCCTGCCCCTGGCCAGCCTTGCCCAGACCTTCCTGGCCTCCGGGGGTACTGCCCCACCAAGGGGCAGGCTGCAGGGACTGGGTCCTGATATGCCCGTGCGCCTCCACTGGCTCATCCCCGCTGGTGCCTTTCCCCTGTGCCTAGGCCTCGGTTGAGGCCTCCTTGGAGAGGAGGTTGCTGGCAGGGGCTGTCTCCACACTGCAAGGTGCTGGAGCTCAGAGGGCCTCGTCAGAGGGAAGGGACCAGCAAGGGGCTGGATGCCCAAGACCTCTTTGGCCCAGCAGCCTCAGGGCAGCAGGGAGAGCAAGAGGCCCAACTTGCCCCTAGGTCGGCTCTGCCCCTTCCCACACAGGCGGCCAGCCCAGCAGCTGCCTGACAGACTCTGGCTCCCCCCAGCTCTCTGCCGGTGGAGGGGGCAGGAACAGACGTGTGCATGTTGTTGTGCCTTGGCCTGGGACTGTGGATCCCCTGCCTGGCCCCCAGGCTCAGGGGCAAGGGCCCGGAGAGACCACCACCCCGAAGCGCTTTTCTCCCGGGCTTGGGAGCATTGTGCTCGCCTGGCGGGAACAGTGGGCGGGAGTGCTTGCAAACAGGACTTTGGAGGCAGCCGGGGAGGTCTTCCAGTGGGAGAGGGCCGGTTGTGCTCAGAGGCCCCACAGGCCAGGGGCAGGACCCAGCAGGGCCCCTGCCCCTGGCCAGCCTTGCCCAGACCTTCCTGGCCTCCGGGGGTACTGCCCCACCAAGGGGCAGGCTGCGGGGACAGGGTCCAGACATGCCCGGGCGCCTCCCCTGGCTCAACCCGGCTGGTGCCTTTCCCCTGGGCCTAGGCCTCGGTTGAGGCCTCCTTGGAGAGGATGTTGCTGGCAGGGGCTGTCTCCACACTGCAAGGTGCTAGAGCTCAGAGGGCCTCGTCAGAGGGAAGGGACCAGCAAGGGGCTGGATGCCCAAGACCTCTTTGGCCCAGCAGCCTCAGGGCAGCAGGGAGAGCAAGAGGCCCAACTTGCCCCTAGGTCGGCTCTGCCCCTTCCCACACAGGCGGCCAGCCCAGCAGCTGCCTGACAGACTCTGGCTCCCCCGAGCTCTCTGCCGGTGCAGGGGTCAGGAACAGACGTGTGCATGTGGTTCTGCCTTGGTCTGGGAGTGTGGACCAACTGCCTGGCCCCCAGGCTCAGGGGCAAGGGCCCGAGGAGAGCACCACCCCGAAGTGCTTTTCTCCCGGGTTTGGGAGCATTGTGCGTGCCTGGCGGGAACAGCGGGCGGGAGTGTTGGCAAACTGGCCCTTGGAGTCAGCCGGGGAGTTCTTCCAGTGGGAGAGGGACGGTTGTGCTCAGAGGCCCCACAGGCCAGGGGCAGGACCCAGCAGGGCCCCTGCCCCTGGCCAGCCTTGCCCAGACCTTCCTGGCCTCCGGGGGTACTGCCCCACCAAGGGGCAGGCTGCGGGGACTGGGTCCAGACATGCCTGGGCACCTCCCCAGGCTCATCCCCGCTGGTGCCTTTCCCCTGGGCATAGGCCTCGGTTGATGCCTCCTTGGAGAGGAGGTTGCTGGCAGGGGCTGTCTCCACACTGCAAGGTGCTGGAGCTCAGAGGGGCTCGTCAGAGGGAAGGGACCAGCAAGGGGCTGGATGCCCAAGACCTCTTTGGCCCAGCAGCCTCAGGGCAGCAGGGAGAGCAAGAGGCCCAACTTGCCCCTAGGTCGGCTCTGCCCCTTCCCACACAGGCAGCCAACCCAGCAGCTGCCTGACAGACTCTGGCTCCCCCGAGCTCTCTGCCGGTGCAGGGGTCAGGAACAGACGTGTGCATGTGGTTCTGCCTTGGTCTGGGAGTGTGGACCCACTGCCTGGACCCCAGGCTCAGGGGCAAGGGCCCGGAGAGAGCAACACCCCGAAGCGCTTTTCTCCTGGCCTTGGGAGCGTTGTGCGTGCCTGGCGGGAACAGCGGGCGGGAGTGTTGGCAAACCCGCCTTTGGAGGCAGCCGGGGAGGTCTTCCAGTGGGAGAGGGCCGGTTGTGCTCAGAGGCCCCACAGGCCAGGGGCAGGACCCAGCAGGGACCCTGCCCCTGGCCAGCCTTGCCCAGACCTTCCTGGCCTCCGGGCGTACTGCCCCACCAAGGGGCAGGCTGCGTGGACTGGGTCCTGATATGCCCGTGCGCCTCCACTGGCTCATCCCCGCTGGTGCCTTTCCCCTGGGCCTAGGCCTCGGTTGAGGCCTCCTTGGAGAGGAGGTTGCTGGCAGGGGCTGTCTCCACACTGCAAGGTGCTGGAGCTCAGAGGGCCTCGTCAGAGGGAGGGGACCAGCAAGGGGCTGGATGCCCAAGACCTCTTTGGCCCAGCAGCCTCAGGGCAGCAGGGAGAGCAAGAGGCCCAACTTGCCCCTAGGTCGGCTCTGCCCCTTCCCACACAGGCGGCCAGCCCAGCAGCTGCCTGACAGACTCTGGCTCCCCCCAGCTCTCTGCCGGATGGAGGGGGCAGGAACAGACGTGGGCATGTTGTTGTGCCTTGGCCTGGGACTGTGGATCCCCTGCCTGGCCCTCAGGCTCAGGGGCAAGGGCCCGGAGAGACCACCACCCCGAAGCGCTTTTCTCCCGGGCTTGGGAGCATTGTGCGTGCCTGGCGGGAAGAGCGGGCAGGAGTGTTGGCAAACTGGCCTTTGGAGGCAGCCGGGGAGGTCTTCCAGTGGGAGAGGGCCGGTTGTGCTCAGAGGCCCCACAGGCCATGGGGAGGACCCAGCAGGGCCCCTGCCCCTGGCCAGCCTTGCCCAGATCTTCCTGGCCTCCGGGGGTACTGCCCCACCAAGGGGCAGGCTGCGGGGACTGGGTCCAGACATGCCCGGGCGCCTCCCCAGGCTCATCCCCGCTGGTGCCTTTCCCCTGGGCCTAGGCCTCGGTTGAGGCCTCCTTGGAGAGGATGTTGCTGGCAGGGGCTGTCTCCACACTGCAAGGTGCTGGAGCTCAGAGGGCCTCGTCAGAGGGAAGGGACCAGCAAGGGGCTGGATGCCCAAGACGTCTTTGGCCCAGCAGCCTCAGGGCAGCAGGGAGAGGAAGAGGCCCAACTTGCCCCTAGGTCGGCTCTGCCCCTTCCCACACAGGCGGCCAGCCCAGCAGCTGCCTGACAGATTCTGGCTCCCCCGAGCTCTCTGCCGGTGCAGGGGTCAGGAACAGACGTGTGCATGTGGATCTGCCTTGGTCTGGGAGTGTGGACCAACTGCCTGGCCCCCAGGCTCAGGGGCAAGGGCCCGAGGAGAGCACCACCCCGAAGCGCTTTTCTCCCGGGCTTGGGAGCATTGTGCGTGCCTGGCGGGAACAGCGGGCGGGAGTGTTGGCAAACTGGCCTTTGGAGGCAGCCGGGGAGTTCTTCCAGTGGGAGAGGGCCGGTTGTGCTCAGAGGCCCCACAGGCCAGGGGCAGGACCCAGCAGGGACCCTGCCCCTGGCCAGCCTTGCCCAGACCTTCCTGGCCTCCGGGGGTACTGCCCCACCAAGGGGCAGGCTGCGGGGCCTGGGTCCAGACATGCCCGGGCGCCTCCCCAGGCTCATCCCCGCTGGTGCCTTTCCCCTGGGCCTAGGCCTCGGTTGAGGCCTCCTTGGAGAGGAGGTTGCTGGCAGGGGCTGTCTCCACACTGCAAGGTGCTGGAGCTCAGAGGGCCTCGTCAGAGGGAAGGGACCAGCAAGGGGCTGGATGCCCAAGACCTCTTTGGCCCAGCAGCCTCAGGGCAGCAGGGAGAGCAAGAGGCCCAACTTGCCCCTAGGTCGGCTCTGCCACTTCCCACACAGGCGGCCAGCCCAGCAGCTGCCTGACAGACTCTGGCTCCCCCGAGCTCTCTGCCGGTGCAGGGGGCAGGTCAGACGTGTGCATGTGGTTCTGCCTTGGCCTGGGTGTGTGGACACCCTGCCTTGCCCCCAGGCTCAGGGGCAAGGGCCCAGAGAGAGCACCACCCTGAAGCGCTTTTCTTCCGGGCTTAGGAGCATTGTGCCCGCCTGCTGGTAACAGTGGCCGGGAGCGCTTGCAAACCGGCCTTTGGAGGCAGCCGGGGAGGTCTTCCAGTGGGAGAGGGCCGGTTGTGCTCAGAGGCCCCACAGGCCAGGGGCAGGACCCAGCAGGGCCCCTGCCCCTGGCCAGTCTTACCCAGACCTTCCTGGCCTCCGGGGGTACTGCCCCACCAAGGGGCAGGCTGCGGGGACTGGGTCCAGACATGCTCGGGCGCCTCCCCAGGCTCATCCCTGCTGGTGCCTTTCCCCTGGGCCTAGGCCTCGGTTGAGGCCTCCTTGGAGAGGAGGTTGCTGGCAGGGGCTGTCTCCACACTGCAAGGTGCTGGAGCTCAGAGGGCCTCGTCAGAGGGAAGGGACAAGCAAGGGGCTGGATGCCCAAGACGTCTTTGGCCCAGCAGCCTCAGGGCAGCAGGGAGAGCAAGAGGCCCAACTTGCCCCTAGGGCGGCTCTGCCCCTTCCCACACAGGCGGCCAACCCAGCAGCTGCCTGACAGACTCTGGCTCCCCCAAGCTCTCTGCCGGTGCAGGGGACAGGAACAGACGTGGGCATGTGGTTCTGCCTTGGCCTGGGAGTGTGTTCCCCATGCCTTGCCCCCAGGCTCAGGGGCAAGGGCCCGGAGAGAGCACCACCCCGAAGCGCTTTTCTCCCGGGCTTGGGAGCATTGTGCAAGTCTGGCGTGAACAGCGGGTGGGAGTGTTGTCAAACCGGCCTTTGGAGGCAGACGGGGAGGTCTTCCAGCGGGAGAGTGCCGGTTGTGCTCAGACGCCCCACAGGCCAGGGGCACGACCCAGCAGGGCCCCTGCCCCTCGCAGCCTTGCCCAGACCTTCCTGGCCTCCGGGGGTACTGCCCCACCAAGGGGCAGGCTGCGGGGACTGGGTCCAGACATGCCCGTGCGCCTCCACTGGCTCATCTCCGCTGGTGCCTTTCCCCTGGGCCTAGGCCTCGGTTGAGGCCTCCTTGGAGAGGAGGTTGCTGGCAGGGGCTGTCTCCACACTGCAAGGTGCTGGAGCTCAGAGGGCCTCGTCAGAGGGAAGGGACCAGCAAGGGGCTGGATGCCCAAGACCTCTTTGGCCCAGCAGCCTCAGGGCAGCAGGGAGAGCAAGAGGCCCAACTTGCCCCTAGGTCGGCTCTGCCCCTTCCCACACAGGCGGCCAGCCCAGCAGCTGCCTGACAGACTCTGGCTCCCCCCAGCTCTCTGCCGGTGGAGGGGGCAGGAACAGACGTGTGCATGTGGTTCTGCCTTGGCCTGGGACTGTGGATCCCCTGCCTGGCCCCCAGGCTCAGGGGCAGGGGCCCGGAGAGACCACCACCCCGAAGCGCTTTTCTCCGGGGTTTTGGAACATTGTGTGTGCCTGGCGGGAACAGCGAGTGGGAATGCTTGCAAACCGGCCTTTGGGGGCAGCCGGGGAGGTCCTCCATGGTCCCTGAGAGAACACCACCCCGAAGCGCTTTTCTCACGGTCTTGGGAGCATTGTGCGCGGCTGGCGGGAACAGCGGGCATGAGTGCTTGCAAACTGTCCTTTGGAGGCAGCCGGGGAGGTCTTCCAAGGGCCGGACTGATCACCACCCCAAAATGCTTTTCTCTCGGGCTTGGGAGCATTGTGCGCGGCTGTCGGGAACAACGGACATGAATGCTTGCAAACTGGCCTTTGGAGGCAGCCCGGGAGGTCTTCCAAGGGCCCGGAGAGAGCACCACCCCAAAATGCTTTTCTCCCGGGCTTGGGAGCATCGTGCGTGGCTGGCGGAAGCAGCGGGAATGAGTACTTACAAACCGGCCTTTGGAGGCAGCCGGGGAGGTCTTGAAAGTGCCCGGAGAGAGCACCACCCCGAAGCGCTTTTCTCCCGGGCTTGGGAACATTGTGCGCGGCTGGCGGGAACAGCAGGCAGGACTGCTTGCAAACTGGCCTTTGGAGGCAGCCGGGGAGGTCTTCCAAGGGCCCGGAGTGAGCACCACCCCAAAATGCTTTTCTCCCGGGCTTGGGAGCATTGTGCGCGGCTGGTGGGAACAACGGGCATGAGTGCTTGCAAACCGGCCTTTGGAGGCAGCCGGGGACGTCTTCCAAGGGCCCGGAGAGAGCACCTCCCCAAAGCGCTTTTCTCCCGGGCTTGGGAGCATTGTGCGCGGCTGGTGGGAACAACGGGCATGAGTGCTTGCAAACCGGCCTTTGGAGGCAGCCGGGGACGTCTTCCAAGGGCCCGGAGAGAGCACCACCCCAAAATGCTTTTCTCCCGGGCTTGGGAGCATTGTGCGCGGCTGGTGGGAACAACGGGCATGAATGCTTGCAAACCGGCCTTTGGAGGCAGCCGGGGACGACTTCCAAGGGCCCGGAGAGATCACCACCCCGAAGCACTTTTCTCCCGGGCTTGGGAGCATTGTGCGTGGCTGGCGGGAACAGCAGGAAGGAGTCCTTGCAAACCGGCCTTTGGAGGCAGCCGGGGAGGTCTTCCAAGGGCCTGTAGAGAGCACCACCCCGAAGCGCTTTTCTCCCGCGCTTGGGAGCATTCTGCGCGGGTGGCGGGAACAGCAGGCAGGAGTGCTTGAAAACCGTCCTTTGGAGGCAGCCCGGGAGGTCTTCCAGGGCCCGGTGTGAGCACCACCCCAAAATGCTTTTCTCCCGGGCTTGGGAGCATTGTGCGCGGATGGCGGGAACAGCAGGAAGGAGTCCTTGCAAACCGGCCTTTGGAGGCAGCCGGGGAGGTCTTCCAAGGGCCTGTAGAGAGCACCACCCCGAAGCGCTTTTCTCCCGGGCTTGGGAGCATTGTGCGCGGGTGGCGGGAACAGCAGGCAGGAGTGCTTGAAAACCGTCCTTTGGAGGCAGCCGGGGAGGTCTTCCAGGGCCCGGTGTGAGCACCACCCCAAAATGCTTTTCTCCCGGGCTTGGGAGCATTGTGCGCGGATGGCGGGAACAGCGAGTCGGAGTGCTTCCAAACCGGCCTTTGGGGGCACCCCGGGAGGTCTTCCATGGGCACGGAGAGAACACCACCCCGAAGCGCTTTTCTCCGGGGTTTTGGAGGATTGTGCGTGGCTGGCGGGAACAGCGAGTGGGAGTGCTTGCAAACCGGCCTTTGGGGGCAGCCAGGGAGGTCCTCCATTGGCACGGAGAGAACACCACCCCGAAGCGCTTTTCTCCCGGGCTTGGGAGCATTGTGCGAGGCTGGCGGGAACAGCGGGCGGGAGTGCTTGCAAACCGGCCTTTGGAGGCAGCTTGGGAGGTCTTCCAAGGGCCCGGAGAGAGCACCATCCCGAAGCACTTTTCTCACGGAATTGGGAGCATTGTTCGCGGCTGTCGGGAACAGAGGACATGAGTGCTTGCAAACCGGCCTTTAGAGGCAGCCGGGGAGTCTTCCAAGGGCCCGGAGAGAGACCACCTCAAAATGCTTTTCTCCCGGGCTTGGGAGCATTGTGTGCGGCTGGCGGGTCAGCGGGAGGGAGTTCTTGAAAACCAGCCTTTGGAGGCAGCCGGGGAGGTCTTCCAAGGGCCGGGAGAGAGCACCACCCCGAAGCGCTTTTCTCCCGGGCTTGGGAGCATTGTGCGCGGCTGGCGGGAACAGCGGGATTGAGTGCTTGCAAACCGGCCTTTGGAGGCAGCCGGGGAGGTCTTCCAAGGGCCGGGAGAGAGCACCACCCCGAAGCGCTTTTCTCCTAGGCTTGGGAGCATTGTGCGCGGCTGGCGGGAACAGCGGGCATGAGTGCTTGCAAACCGGCCTTTGGAGACAAACGGGGAGGTCTTCCAAGGGCCCATAGAGAGCACCACCCCGAAGCGCTTTTCTCCCGTGATTGGGAGCATTGTGTGCGGCTGGCGGGACAGCGGGAGGGAGTACTTGAAATCCAGCCTTTGGAGGCAGCCGGGGAGGTCTTCCAAGGGCCGGGAGAGAGCACCACCCTGAAGGGCTTTTCTCCTGGGCTTGGAGCATTTGCACGGATGGCGGGAACAGTGAGTGGGAGTGCTTGCAAACCGGCATTTGGGGGCAGCCCAGGAGGTCTTTCTTGGGTCCAGAGAGAACACCACCCCGAAACGCTTTTCTCCCGGGCTTGGGAGCATTGTGCGCGGGTGGCGGGAACAGCAGGCAGAAGTGCTTGCAAACCGGCCTTGGAGGCAGCCGGGGAGGTCTTCCAAAGCCCGGAGTGAGCACCACCCCAAAATGCTTTTCTCCCGGGCTTGGGAGCATTGTCCGCAGCTGGCGTGAACAGCGGGATTGAGTGCTTGCAAACCAGCCTTTGGAGGCAGCCGGGGAGGTCTATCAGTGGGAGAGGGCCGGTTGTGCTCAGAGGCCCCACAGGCCAGGGGCAGGACCCAGCAGGGCCCCTGCCCCTGGCCAGCCTTGCCCAGCCCTTCCTGGCCTCCGGGGGTACTGCCCCACCAAGGGGCAGGCTGCGGGAACTGGGTCCAGACATGCTCGGGCGCCTCCCCTGGCTCATCCCCTCTGGTGCCTTTCCCCTGTGCCTAGGCCTCGGTTGAGGCCTCCTTGGAGAGGAGGTTGCTGGCAGGGGCTGTCTCCACACTGCAAGGTGCTGGAGCTCAGAGGGCCTCGTCAGAGTGAAGGGACCAGCGAGGGGCTGGATGCCCAAGACGTCTTTGGCCCAGCAGCCTCAGGGCAGAAGGGAGAGCAAGAGGCCCAACTTGCCCCTAGGTCGGCTCTGCCCCTTCCCACAGAGGCGGCCAACCCAGCACCTGCCTGACAGACTCTGGCTCCCCCAAGCTCTCTGCCGGTGCAGGGGACAGGAACAGACGTGGGCATGTGGTTCTGCCTTGGCCTGGGAGTGTGTTCCCCCTGCCTTGCCCCCAGGCTCAGGGGCAAGGGCCCGGAGAGAGCACCACTCCGAAGTCCTTTTCTCCCGGGCTTGGGAGCATTGTGCGAGCCTGACGTGAACAGCGGGCGGGAGTGTTTGCAAACAGGACTTTGGAGGCAGCCGGGGAGGTCTTCCAGTGGGAGAGGGCCGGTTGTGTTCAGAGGCCCCACAGGCCAGGGGCAGGACCCAGCAGGGCCCCTGCCCCTGGCCAGACTTGCCCAGACCTTCCTGGCCTCCGGGGGTTCTGCCCCACCAAGGGGCAGGCTGCGGAGACTGGGTCCAGACATGTCCGTGCGCCTCCCCAGGATCATCCCCGCTGGTGCCTTTCCCCTGGGTGTAGTCCTCGGTTGAGGCCTCTTTGGAGAGGAGGTTGCTGGCAGGGGCTGTCTCCACACTGCAAGGTGCTGGAGCTCAGAGGGCCTCGTCAGAGGGAAGGCACCAGCAAAGGGCTGGATGCCCAAGACCTCTTTGACCCAGCAGCCTCAGGGCAGCAGGGAGAGCAAGAGGCCCAACTTGCCCCTAGGTCGGCTCTGCCCCGTCCCACACAGGCAGCCAGCCCAGCCGCAGCCTGGCAGTCTCTGGCTCCCCCGAGCTCTCTGCCGGTGTAGGGGGCAGGAACAGACGTGTTCATGTCGTTCTGTCTTGGCCTGGGAGTGTGTTCCCCCTGCCTGGCCCGCAGGCTTAGGGGCAAGGGCCCGGAGAGAGCACCACCCCGAAGCGCTTTTCTACCGGGCTTGGGAGCATTGTGCGTGCCTGGCGGGAACAGCGGGCGGGAGTGCTTGCAAACCGGCCTTTGGAGGCAGCCGGGGAGGTCTTCCAGCGGGAGAGTGCCGGTTGTGCTCAGACGTCCCACAGGCCAGGGGCAGGACCCAGCGCTGTCCCTGCCCCTGGCAGCCTTGCACAGACCTTCCTGGCCTCCGGGGGTACTGCCCCACCAAGGGGCAGGCTGCGGGGTCTGGGTACAGACATGCCCGGGCGCCTCCCCAGGCTCATCCCCGCTGGTGCCTTTCCCCTGGGCCTAGGCCTCGGTTGAGGCCTCCTTGGAGAGGAGGTTGCTGGCAGGGGCTGTCTCCACACTGCAAGGTGCTGGAGCTCAGAGGGCCTCGTCAGAGGGAAGGGACCAGCAAGGGGCTGGATGCCCAAGACCTCTTTGGCCCAGCAGCCTCAGGGCAGCAGGGAGAGGAAGAGGCCCAACTTGCCCCTAGGTCGGCTCTGCCCCTTCCCACACAGGCGACCAGCCCAGCAGCTGCCTGACAGACTCTGGCTCCCCCGAGCTCTCTGCCGGTGCAGGGGTCAGGAACAGACGTGTGCATGTGGTTCTGCCTTGGTCTGGGAGTGTGGACCAACTGCCTGGCCCCCAGGCTCAGGGGCAAGGGCCCGAGGAGAGCACCACCCCGAAGTGCTTTTCTCCCGGGCTTGGGAGCATTGTGCGTGCCTGGCGGGAACAGCGGGCGGGAGTGCTGGCAAACTGGCCTTTGGAGGCAGCCGGGGAGTTCTTCCAGTGGGAGAGGGCCGGTTGTGCTCAGAGGCCCCACAGGCCAGGGGCAGGACCCAGCAGGGCCCCTGCCCCTGGCCAGCCTTGCCCAGACCTTCCTGGCCTCCGGGGGTACTGCCCCACCAAGGGGCAGGCTGCGGGGACTGGGTCCAGACATGCCCGGGCGCCTCCCCAGGCTCATCCCCGCTGGTGCCTTTCCCCTGGGCCTAGGCCTCGGTTGAGGCCTCCTTGGAGAGGAGGTTGCTGGCAGGGGCTGTCTCCACACTGCAAGGTGCTGGAGCTCAGAGGGCCTCGTCAGAGGGAAGGGACCAGCAAGGGGCTGGATGCCCAAGACCTCTTTGGCCCAGCAGCCTCAGGGCAGCAGGGAGAGCAAGAGGCCCAACTTGCCCCTAGGTCGGCTCTGCCCCTTCCCACACAGGCGGCCAGCCCAGCAGCTGCCTGACAGACTCTGGCTCCCCCGAGCTCTCTGCCGGTGCATGGGGCAGGTCAGACGTGTGCATGTGGTTCTGCCTTGGCCTGGGAGTGTGGACACCCTGCCTTGCCCCCAGGCTCAGGGGCAAGGGCCCAGAGAGAGCACCACCCTGAAGCGCTTTTCTTCCGGGCTTAGGAGCATTGTGCCCGCCTGCTGGTAACAGTGGCCGGGAGCGCTTGCAAACCGGCCTTTGGAGGCAGCCGGGGAGGTCTTCCAGTGGGAGATGGCCGGTTGTGCTCAGAGGCCCCACAGGCCAGGGGCAGGACCCAGCAGGTCCCCTGCCCCTGGCCAGCCTTTCCCAGACCTTCCTGGCCTCCGGGGGTACTGCCCCACCAAGGGGCAGGCTGCGGGGACTGGGTCCAGACATGCTCGGGCGCCTCCCCTGGCTCATCCCCGTTGGTGCCTTTCCCCTGGGCCTAGGCCTCGGTTGAGGCCTCCTTGGAGAGGAGGTTGCTGGCAGGGGCTGTCTCCACACTGCAAGGTGCTGGAGCTCAGAGGGCCTCGTCAGAGGGAAGGGACCAGTAAGGGGCTGGATGCCCAAGACGTCTTTGGCCCAGCAGCCTCAGGGCAGCAGGGAGAGCAAGAGGCCCAACTTGCCCCTAGGGCGGCTCTGCCCCTTCCCACACAGGCGGCCAACCCAGCAGCTGCCTGACAGACTCTGGCTCCCCCAAGCTCTCTGCCGGTGCAGGGGACAGGAACAGACGTGGGCATGTGGTTCTGCCTTGGCCTGGGAGTGTGTTCCCCATGCCTTGCCCCCAGGCTCAGGGGCAAGGGCCCGGAGAGAGCACCACCCCGAAGCGCTTTTCTCCCGGGCTTGGGAGCATTGTGCAAGTCTGGCGTGAACAGCGGGTGGGAGTGTTGTCAAACCGGCCTTTGGAGGCAGACGGGGAGGTCTTCCAGCGGGAGAGTGCCGGTTGTGCTCAGACGCCCCACAGGCCAGGGGCACGACCCAGCAGGGCCCCTGCCCCTCGCAGCCTTGCCCAGACCTTCCTGGCCTCCGGGGGTACTGCCCCACCAAGGGGCAGGCTGCGGGGACTGGGTCCAGACATGCCCGTGCGCCTCCACTGGCTCATCTCCGCTGGTGCCTTTCCCCTGGGCCTAGGCCTCGGTTGAGGCCTCCTTGGAGAGGAGGTTGCTGGCAGGGGCTGTCTCCACACTGCAAGGTGCTGGAGCTCAGAGGGCCTCGTCAGAGGGAAGGGACCAGCAAGGGGCTGGATGCCCAAGACCTCTTTGGCCCAGCAGCCTCAGGGCAGCAGGGAGAGCAAGAGGCCCAACTTGCCCCTAGGTCGGCTCTGCCCCTTCCCACACAGGCGGCCAGCCCAGCAGCTGCCTGACAGACTCTGGCTCCCCCCAGCTCTCTGCCGGTGGAGGGGGCAGGAACAGACGTGTGCATGTGGTTCTGCCTTGGCCTGGGACTGTGGATCCCCTGCCTGGCCCCCAGGCTCAGGGGCAGGGGCCCGGAGAGACCACCACCCCGAAGCGCTTTTCTCCGGGGTTTTGGAACATTGTGTGTGCCTGGCGGGAACAGCGAGTGGGAATGCTTGCAAACCGGCCTTTGGGGGCAGCCGGGGAGGTCCTCCATGGTCCCTGAGAGAACACCACCCCGAAGCGCTTTTCTCACGGTCTTGGGAGCATTGTGCGCGGCTGGCGGGAACAGCGGGCATGAGTGCTTGCAAACTGTCCTTTGGAGGCAGCCGGGGAGGTCTTCCAAGGGCCGGACTGATCACCACCCCAAAATGCTTTTCTCTCGGGCTTGGGAGCATTGTGCGCGGCTGTCGGGAACAACGGACATGAATGCTTGCAAACTGGCCTTTGGAGGCAGCCCGGGAGGTCTTCCAAGGGCCCGGAGAGAGCACCACCCCAAAATGCTTTTCTCCCGGGCTTGGGAGCATCGTGCGTGGCTGGCGGAAGCAGCGGGAATGAGTACTTACAAACCGGCCTTTGGAGGCAGCCGGGGAGGTCTTGAAAGTGCCCGGAGAGAGCACCACCCCGAAGCGCTTTTCTCCCGGGCTTGGGAACATTGTGCGCGGCTGGCGGGAACAGCAGGCAGGACTGCTTGCAAACTGGCCTTTGGAGGCAGCCGGGGAGGTCTTCCAAGGGCCCGGAGTGAGCACCACCCCAAAATGCTTTTCTCCCGGGCTTGGGAGCATTGTGCGCGGCTGGTGGGAACAACGGGCATGAGTGCTTGCAAACCGGCCTTTGGAGGCAGCCGGGGACGTCTTCCAAGGGCCCGGAGAGAGCACCACCCCAAAGCGCTTTTCTCCCGGGCTTGGGAGCATTGTGCGCGGCTGGTGGGAACAACGGGCATGAGTGCTTGCAAACCGGCCTTTGGAGGCAGCCGGGGACGTCTTCCAAGGGCCCGGAGAGAGCACCACCCCAAAATGCTTTTCTCCCGGGCTTGGGAGCATTGTGCGCGGCTGGTGGGAACAACGGGCATGAGTGCTTGCAAACCGGCCTTTGGAGGCAGCCGGGGACGACTTCCAAGGGCCCGGAGAGATCACCACCCCGAAGCACTTTTCTCCCGGGCTTGGGAGCATTGTGCGTGGCTGGCGGGAACAGCAGGAAGGAGTCCTTGCAAACCGGCCTTTGGAGGCAGCCGGGGAGGTCTTCCAAGGGCCTGTAGAGAGCACCACCCCGAAGCGCTTTTCTCCCGCGCTTGGGAGCATTCTGCGCGGGTGGCGGGAACAGCAGGCAGGAGTGCTTGAAAACCGTCCTTTGGAGGCAGCCGGGGAGGTCTTCCAGGGCCCGGTGTGAGCACCACCCCAAAATGCTTTTCTCCCGGGCTTGGGAGCATTGTGCGCGGATGGCGGGAACAGCAGGAAGGAGTCCTTGCAAACCGGCCTTTGGAGGCAGCCGGGGAGGTCTTCCAAGGGCCTGTAGAGAGCACCACCCCGAAGCGCTTTTCTCCCGGGCTTGGGAGCATTGTGCGCGGGTGGCGGGAACAGCAGGCAGGAGTGCTTGAAAACCGTCCTTTGGAGGCAGCCGGGGAGGTCTTCCAGGGCCCGGTGTGAGCACCACCCCAAAATGCTTTTCTCCCGGGCTTGGGAGCATTGTGCGCGGATGGCGGGAACAGCGAGTCGGAGTGCTTCCAAACCGGCCTTTGGGGGCACCCCGGGAGGTCTTCCATGGGCACGGAGAGAACACCACCCCGAAGCGCTTTTCTCCGGGGTTTTGGAGGATTGTGCGTGGCTGGCGGGAACAGCGAGTGGGAGTGCTTGCAAACCGGCCTTTGGGGGCAGCCAGGGAGGTCCTCCATTGGCACGGAGAGAACACCACCCCGAAGCGCTTTTCTCCCGGGCTTGGGAGCATTGTGCGAGGCTGGCGGGAACAGCGGGCGGGAGTGCTTGCAAACCGGCCTTTGGAGGCAGCTTGGGAGGTCTTCCAAGGGCCCGGAGAGAGCACCATCCCGAAGCACTTTTCTCACGGAATTGGGAGCATTGTTCGCGGCTGTCGGGAACAGAGGACATGAGTGCTTGCAAACCGGCCTTTAGAGGCAGCCGGGGAGTCTTCCAAGGGCCCGGAGAGAGACCACCTCAAAATGCTTTTCTCCCGGGCTTGGGAGCATTGTGTGCGGCTGGCGGGTCAGCGGGAGGGAGTTCTTGAAAACCAGCCTTTGGAGGCAGCCGGGGAGGTCTTCCAAGGGCCGGGAGAGAGCACCACCCCGAAGCGCTTTTCTCCCGGGCTTGGGAGCATTGTGCGCGCTTGGTGGGAAGAGTGGGCGGGAGTGCGTGCAAAACGGCCTTTGGAGGCAGCCGGGGAGGTCTTCCAGTGGGAGAGGCCCGGTTGTGCTCAGAGGCCCCACAGGCCAGGGGCAGGACCCAGCAGGTCCCCTGCCCTGGTCAGCCTTGCCCAGACCTTCCTGGCCTCCAGGGGTACTGCCCCACCAAGGGGCAGGCTGCGGGGACTGGGTCCAGACATGCCCGGGCGCCTCCCCAGGCTCATCCCCGCTGGTGCCTTTCCCCTGGGCCTAGGCCTCGGTTGAGGCCTCATTGGAGAGGAGGTTGCTGGCAGGGGCTGTCTCCACACTGCAAGGTGCTGGAGCTCAGAGGGCCTCGTCAGAGGGAAGGGACCAGCAAGGGGCTGGATGCCCAAGACCTCTTTGGCCCAGCAGCCTCAGGGCAGCAGGGAGAGGAAGAGGCCCAACTTGCCCCTAGGTCGGCTCTGCCCCTTCCCACACAGGCGGCCAGCCCAGCAGCTGCCTGACAGACTCTGGCTCCCCCGAGCTCTCTGCCGGTGCAGGGGTCAGGAACAGACGTGTGCATGTGGTTCTGCCTTGGTCTGGGAGTGTGGACCCACTGCCTGGCCCCCAGGCTCAGGGGCAAGGGCCCGGAGAGAGCACCACCCCGAAGCGCTTTTCTCCCGGGCTTGGGAGCATTGTGCGAGCCTGGCGTGAACAGCGGGCGGGAGTGTTTGCAAACAGGACTTTGGAGGCAGCTGGGGAGGTCTTCCAGTGGGAGAGGGCCGGTTGTGCTCAGAGGCCTCACAGGCCAGGGGCAGGACCCAGCAGGGACCCTGCCCCTGGCCAGCCTTGCCCAGACCTTCCTGGCCTCCGGGGGTACTGCCGCACCAAGGGGCAGGCTGCGGGGACTGGGTCCAGACATGTCCGTGCGCCTCCCCAGGATCATCCCCGCTGGTGCTTTTCCCCTGGGCGTAGGCCTCGGTTGAGGCCTCTTTGGAGAGGAGGTTGCTGGCAGGGGCTGTCTCCACACTGCAAGGTGCTGGAGCTCAGAGGGCCTCGTCAGAGGGAAGGGACCAGCAAAGGGCTGGATGCCCAAGACCTCTTTGACCCAGCAGCCTCAGGGCAGCAGGGAGAGCAAGAGGCCCAACTTGCCCCTAGGTCGGCTCTGCCCCGTCCCACACAGGCAGCCAGCCCAGTAGCAGCCTGGCAGTCTCTGGCTCCCCCGAGCTCTCTGCCGGTGTAGGGGGCAGGAACAGACGTGTGCATGTCGTTCTGCCTTGGCCTGGGAGTGTGTTCCAACTCCCTGGCCCCCAGGCTCAGGGGCAAGGGCCCGAGGAGAGCACCACCCCGAAGCGCTTTTCTCCCGGGCTTGGGAGCATTGTGCCTGCCTGGCGGGAACAGCGGGAAGGAGTGCTTGCAAACCGGCCTTTGGAGGCAGACGGGGAGGTCTTCCAGCGGGAGAGTGCCGGTTGTGCTCAGACGCCCCACAGGCCAGGGGCACGACCCAGCAGGGCCCCTGCCCCTCGCAGCCTTGCCCAGACCTTCCTGGCCTCCGGGGGTACTGCCCCACCAAGGGGCAGGCTGCGGGGACTGGGTCCAGACATGCCCTTGCGCCTCCACTGGCTCATCCCCGCTGGTGCCTTTCCCCTGGGCCTAGGCCTCGGTTGAGGCCTCCTTGGAGAGGAGGTTGCTGGCAGGGGCTGTCTCCACACTGCAAGGTGCTGGAGCTCAGAGGGCCTCGTCAGAGGGAAGGGACCAGTAAGGGGCTGGATGCCCAAGACGTCTTTGGCCCAGCAGCCTCAGGGCAGCAGGGAGAGGAAGAGGCCCAACTTGCCCCTAGGTCGGCTCTGCCCCTTCCCACACAGGCAGCCAACCCAGCAGTTGCCTGACAGACTCTGGCTCCCCCGAGCTCTCTGCCGGTGCAGGGGTCAGGAACAGACGTGTGCATGTGGTTCTGCCTTGGTCTGGGAGTGTGGACCCACTGCCTGGACCCCAGGCTCAGGGGCAAGGGCCCGGAGAGGGCAACACCCCGAAGCGCTTTTCTCCCGGGCTTGGGAGCATTGTGCGTGCCTGGCGGGAACAGCGGGCGGGAGTGTTGGCAAACCGGCCTTTGGAGGCAGCCGGGGAGGTCTTCCAGTGGGAGAGGGCCGGTTGTGCTCAGAGGCCCCACAGGCCAGGGGCAGGACCCAGCAGGGCCCCTGCCCCTGGCCAGCCTTGCCCAGACCTTCCTGGCCTCCGGGGGTACTGCCCCACCAAGGGGCAGGCTGCGGGGACTGGGTCCAGACATGCCCGTGCGCCTCCACTGGCTCATCCCCGCTGGTGCCTTTCCCCTGGGCCTAGGCCTCGGTTGAGGCCTCCTTGGAGAAGAGGTTGCTGGCAGGGGCTGTCTCCACACTGCAAGGTGCTGGAGCTCAGAGGGCCTCGTCAGAGGGAAGGGACCAGCAAGGGGCTGGATGCCCAAGACCTCTTTGGCCCAGCAGCCTCAGGGCAGCAGGGAGAGCAAGAGGCCCAACTTGCCCCTAGGTCGGCTCTGCCCCTTCCCACACAGGCGGCCAGCCCAGCAGCTGCCTGACAGACTCTGGCTCCCCCGAGCTCTCTGCCGGTGGAGGGGGCAGGAACAGACGTGTGCATGTGGTTCTGCCTTGGCCTGGGACTGTGGATCCCCTGCCTGGCCCCCAGGCTCAGGGCCAGGGGCCCGGAGAGACCACCACCCCGAAGCGCTTTTCTCCCGGTCTTGGGAGCATTGTGCGCGCCTGGCGGGAACAGTGGGCGGGAGTGCTTGCAAACCGGCCTTTGGAGGCAGCCGGGGAGGTCTTCCAGTGGGCAAGGGCCGGTTGTGCTCAGAGGCCCCACAGGCCAGGGGCAGGACCCAGCAGGGCCCCTGCCCCTGGCCAGCCTTGCCCAGACCTTCCTGGCCTCCGGGGGTACTGCCCCACCAAGGGGCAGGCTGCGGGGACAGGGTCCAGACATGCCCGGGCGCCTCCCCTGGCTCAACCCCGCTGGTGCCTTTTCCCTGGGCCTAGGCCTCGGTTCAGGCCTCCTTGGAGAGGAGATTGCTGGCAGGTGCTGTCTCCACACTGCAAGGTGCTGGAGCTCAGAGGGCCTCGTCAGAGGGAAGGGACAAGCAAGGGGCTGGATGCCCAAGACCTCTTTGGCCCAGCAGCCTCAGGGCAGCAGGGAGAGCAAGAGGCCCAACTTGCCCCTAGGTCGGCTCTGCCCCTTCCCACACAGGCGGCCAGCCCAGCAGCTGCCTGACAGACTCTGGCTCCCCCCAGCTCTCTGCCGGTGCAGGGGTCAGGAACAGACGTGTGCATGTGGTTCTGCCTTGGCCTGGGAGTGTGTTCCCCCTGCCTTGCCCCCAGGCTCAGGGGCAAGGGCCCGGAGAGAGCACCACCCCGAAGCGCTTTTCTCCCGGGCTTGGGAGCATTGTGCATGCCTGGCGGGAACAGCGGGCGGGAGTGTTGGCAAACTGGCCTTTGGAGGCAGCCGGGGAGTTCTTCCAGTGGGAGAGGGCCGGTTGTGCTCAGAGGCCCCACAGGCCAGGGGCAGGACCCAGCAGGCCCCCTGCCCCTGGCCAGCCTTGCCCAGACCTTCCTGGCCTCCGGGGGTACTGCCCCACCAAGGGGCAGGCTGCGGGGACTGGGTCCAGACATGCCCGGGCGCCTCCCCAGGCTCATCCCCGCTGGTGCCTTTCCCCTGGGCCTAGGCCTCGGTTGAGGCCTCCTTGGAGAGGAGGTTGCTGGCAGGGGCTGTCTCCACACTGAAAGGTGCTGGAGCTCAGAGGGCCTCGTCAGAGGGAAGGGACCAGCAAGGGGCTGGATGCCCAAGACCTCTTTGGCCCAGCAGCCTCAGGGCAGCAGGGAGAGCAAGAGGCCCAACTTGCCCCTAGGTCGGCTCTGCCACTTCCCACACAGGCGGCCAGCCCAGCAGCTGCCTGACAGACTCTGGCTCCCCCGAGCTCTCTGCCGGTGCAGGGGGCAGGTCAGACGTGTGCATGTGGTTCTGCCTTGGCTTGGGAGTGTGGACACCCTGCCTTGCCCCCAGGCTCAGGGGCAAGGGCCCAGAGAGAGCACCACCCTGAAGCGCTTTTCTTCCGGGCTTAGGAGCATTGTGCCCGCCTGCTGGTAACAGTGGCCGGGAGCGCTTGCAAACCGGCCTTTGGAGGCAGCCGGGGAGGTCTTCCAGTGGGAGAGGGCCGGTTGTGCTCAGAGGCCCCACAGGCCAGGGGCAGGACCCAGCAGGGCCCCTGCCCCTGGCCAGTCTTACCCAGACCTTCCTGGCCTCCGGGGGTACTGCCCCACCAAGGGGCAGGCTGCGGGGACTGGGTCCAGACATGCTCGGGCGCCTCCCCTGGCTCATCCCCGCTGGTGCCTTTCCCCTGGGCCTAGGCCTCGGTTGAGGCCTCCTTGGAGAGGAGGTTGCTGGCAGGGGCTGTCTCCACACTGCAAGGTGCTAGAGCTCAGAGGGCCTCGTCAGAGGGAAGGGACCAGTAAGGGGCTGGATGCCCAAGACGTCTTTGGCCCAGCAGCCTCAGGGCAGCAGGGAGAGCAAGAGGCCCAACTTGCCCCTAGGGCGGCTCTGCCCCTTCCCACACAGGCGGCCAACCCAGCAGCTGCCTGACAGACTCTGGCTCCCCCAAGCTCTCTGCCGGTGCAGGGGACAGGAACAGACGTGGGCATGTGGTTCTGCCATGGCCTGGGAGTGTGTTCCCCATGCCTTGCCCCCAGGCTCAGGTGCAAGGGCCCGGAGAGAGCACCACCCCGAAGCGCTTTTCTCCCGGGCTTGGGAGCATTGTGCGTGCCTGGCGGGAACAGCGGGCGGGAGTGCTTGCAAACCGGCCTTTGGAGGCAGCCGGGGAGTTCTTCCAGCGGGAGAGTGCCGGTTGTGCTCAGACGCCCCACAGGCCAGGGGCAGGACCCAGCAGTGTCCCTGCCCCTGGCAGCCTTGCCCAGACCTTCCTGGCCTCCGGGGGTACTGCCCCACCAAGGGGCAGGCTGCGGGGACTGGGTCCAGACATGCCCGGGCGCCTCCCCAGGCTCATCCCCGCTGGTGCCTTTCCCCTGGGCCTAGGCCTCGGTTGAGGCCTCCTTGGAGAGGAGGTTGCTGGCAGGGGCTGTCTCCACACTGAAAGGTGCTGGAGCTCAGAGGGCCTCGTCAGAGGGAAGGGACCAGCAAGGGGCTGGATGCCCAAGACCTCTTTGGCCCAGCAGCCTCAGGGCAGCAGGGAGAGCAAGAGGCCCAACTTGCCCCTAGGTCGGCTCTGCCCCTTCCCACACAGGCGGCCAGCCCAGCAGCTGCCTGACAGACTCTGGCTCCCCCGAGCTCTCTGCCGGTGCAGGGGGCAGATCAGACGTGTGCATGTGGTTCTGCCTTGTCCTGGGAGTGTGGACACCCTGCCTTGCCCCCAGGCTCAGGGGCAAGGGCCCGGAGAGAGCACCACCCTGAAGCGCTTTTCTCCCGGGCTTGGGAGCATTGTGCACGCCTGCTGGGAACAGTGGGCGGGAGCGCTTGCAAACCGGCCTTGGAGGCAGCCGGGGAGGTCTTCCAGTGGGAGAGGGCCGTTTGTGCTCAGAGGCCCCACAGGCCAGGGGCAGGACGCAGCAGGGCCCCTGCCCCTGGCCAGCCTTGCCCAGACCTTCCTGGCCTCCGGGGGTACTGCTCCACCAAGGGGCAGGCTGCGGGGCCTGGGTCCAGACATGCCCGGGCGCCTCCCCAGGCTCATCCCCGCTGGTGCCTTTCCCCTGGGCCTAGGCCTCGGTTGAGGCCTCCTTGGAGAGGAGGTTGCTGGCAGGGGCTGTCTCCACACTGCAAGGTGCTGGAGCTCAGAGGGCCTCGTCAGCGGGAAGGGACCAGCAAGGGGCTGGATGCCCAAGACCTCTTTGGCCCAGCAGCCTCAGGGCAGCAGGGAGAGCAAGAGGCCCAACTTGCCCCTAGGTCGGCTCTGCCCCTTCCCACACAGGCAGCCAACCCAGCAGCTGCCTGACAGACTCTGGCTCCCCCGAGCTCTCTGCCGGTGCAGGGGTCAGGAACAGACGTGTGCATGTGGTTCTGCCTTGGCCTGGGACTGTGGATCCCCTGCCTGGCCCCCAGGCTCAGGGGCAAGGGCCCGAGGAGAGCACCACCCCGAAGTGCTTTTCTCCCGGGCTTGGGAGCATTGTGCGTGCCTGGCGGGAACAGTGGGCGGGAGTGTTGGCAAACTGGCCTTTGGAGGCAGCCGGGGAGTTCTTCCAGTGGGAGAGGGCCGGTTGTGCTCAGAGGCCCCACAGGCCAGGGGCAGGACCCAGCAGGGCCCCTGCCCCTGGCCAGCCTTGCCCAGACCTTCCTGGCCTCCGGGGGTACTGCCCCACCAAGGGGCAGGCTGCGGGGACTGGGTCCAGACATGCCCGGGCGCCTCCCCAGGCTCATCCCCGCTGGTGCCTTTCCCCTGGGCCTAGGCCTCGGTTGAGGCCTCCTTGGAGAGGAGGTTGCTTGCAGGGGCTGTCTCCACACTGCAAGGTGCTGGAGCTCAGAGGGCTTCGTCAGAGTGAAGGGACCAGCAAGGGGCTGGATGCCCAAGACCTCTTTGGCCCAGCAGCCTCAGGGCAGCAGGGAGAGCAAGAGGCCCAACTTGCCCCTAGGTCGGCTCTGCCACTTCCCACACAGGCGGCCAGCCCAGCAGCTGCCTGACAGACTCTGGCTCCCCCGAGCTCTCTGCCGGTGCAGGGGGCAGGTCAGACGTGTGCATGTGGTTCTGCCTTGGCCTGGGAGTGTGGACACCCTGCCTTGCCCCCAGGCTCAGGGGCAAGGGCCCAGAGAGAGCACCACCCTGAAGCGCTTTTCTTCCGGGCTTAGGAGCATTGCGCCCGCCTGCTGGTAACAGTGGCCGGGAGCGCTTGCAAACCGGCCTTTGGAGGCAGCCGGGGAGGTCTTCCAGTGGGAGAGGGCCGGTTGTGCTCAGAGGCCCCACAGGCCAGGGGCAGGACCCAGCAGGGCCCCTGCCCCTGGCCAGTCTTACCCAGACCTTCCTGGCCTCCGGGGGTACTGCCCCACCAAGGGGCAGGCTGCGGGGACTGGGTCCAGACATGCTCGGGCGCCTCCCCTGGCTCATCCCCGCTGGTGCCTTTCCCCTGGGCCTAGGCCTCGGTTGAGGCCTCCTTGGAGAGGAGGTTGCTGGCAGGGGCTGTCTCCACATTGCAAGGTGCTGGAGCTCAGAGGGCCTCGTCAGAGGGAAGGGACCAGTAAGGGGCTGGATGCCCAAGACGTCTTTGGCCCAGCAGCCTCAGGGCAGCAGGTAGAGCAAGAGGCCCAACTTGCCCCTAGGGCGGCTCTGCCCCTTCCCATACAGGCGGCCAACCCAGCAGCTGCCTGACAGACTCTGGCTCCCCCAAGCTCTCTGCCGGTGCAGGGGACAGGAACAGACGTGGGCATGTGGTTCTGCCTTGGCCTGGGAGTGTGTTCCCCATGCCTTGCCCCCAGGCTCAGGGGCAAGGGCCTGGAGAGAGCACCACCCCGAAGCGCTTTTCTCCCGGGCTTGGGAGCATTGTGCAAGTCTGGCGTGAACAGCGGGTGGGAGTGTTGGCAAACAGGACTTTGGAGGCAGCCGGGGAGGTCTTCCAGTGGGAGAGGGCCGGTTGTGCTCAGAGGCCCCACAGGCCAGGGGCAGGACCCAGCAGGTCCCCTGCCCCTGGCCAGCCTTTCCCAGACCTTCCTGGCCTCCGGGGGTACTGCCCCACCAAGGGGCAGGCTGCGGGGACTGGGTCCAGACATGCCTGGGCGCCTCCCCAGGCTCATCCCCGCTGGTGCCTTTCCCCTGGTCCTAGGTCTCGGTTGAGGCCTCCTTGGAGAGGAGGTTGCTGGCAGGGGCTGTCTCCACACTGCAAGGTGCTGGAGCTCAGAGGGCCTCGTCAGAGGGAAGGGACAAGCAAAGGGCTGGATGCCCAAGACCTCTTTGGCCCAGCAGCCTCAGGGCAGCAGGGAGAGCAAGAGGCCCAACTTGCCCCTAGGTCGGCTCTGCCCCTTCCCACAAAGGTGGCCAGCCCAGCAGCTGCCTGACAGACTCTGGCTCCCCCGAGCTCTCTGCCGGTGGAGGGGGCAGGAACAGACGTGTGCATGTGGTTCTGCCTTGGCCTGGGAGTGTGGACCCCCTGCCTGGCCCCCAGTCTCAGGGGCAAGGGCCCGGAGAGAGCACCACCCCGAAGCACTTTTCTCCCGGGATGGGAGCATTGTGCGCGCTTGGTGGGAACAGTGGGCGGGAGTGCGTGCAAAACGGCCTTTGGAGGCAGCCGGGGAGGTCTTCCAGTGGGAGAGGGCCGGTTGTGCTCGGAGGCCCCACAGGCCAGGGGCAGGACCCAGCAGGTCCCCTGCCCCTGGTCAGCCTTGCCCAGACCTTCCTGGCCTCCAGGGGTACTGCCCCACCAAGGGGCAGGCTGCGGGGACTGGGTCCAGACATGCCCGGGCGCCTCTCCAGGCTCATCCCCGCTGGTGCCTTTCCCCTGGGCCTAGGCCTCGGTTGAGGCCTCCTTGGAGAGGAGATTGCTGGCAGGTGCTGTCTCCACACTGCAAGGTGCTGGAGCTCAGAGTGCCTCGTCAGAGGGAAGGGACCAGCAAAGGGCTGGATGCCCAAGACGTCTTTGGCCCAGCAGCCTCAGGGCAGCAGGGAGAGCAAGAGGCCCAACTTGCCCCTAGGTCGGCTCTGCCGCTTCCCACACAGGCGGCCAGCCCAGCACCTGCCTGAGAGACTCTGGCTCCCCCGAGCTCTCTGCTGGTGTAGGGGGCAGGAACAGACGTGTTCATGTCGTTCTGTCTTGGCCTGGGAGTGTGTTCCCCCTGCCTGGCCCGCAGGCTTAGGGGCAAGGGCCCGGAGAGAGCACCACCCCGAAGCGCTTTTCTACCGGGCTTGGGAGCATTGTGCGTGCCTGGCGGGAACAGCGGGCGGGAGTGCTTGCAAACCGGCCTTTCGAGGCAGACGGGGAGGTCTTCCAGCGGGAGAGTGCCGGTTGTGCTCAGACGTCCCACAGGCCAGGGGCAGGACCCAGCGCTGTCCCTGCCCCTGGCAGCCTTGCACAGACCTTCCTGGCCTCCGGGGGTACTGCCCCACCAAGGGGCAGGCTGCGCGGACTGGGTCCAGACATGCCCGGGCGCCTCCCCAGGCTCATCCTCGCTGGTGCCTTTCCCCTGGGCCTAGGCCTCGGTTGAGGCCTCATTGGAGAGGAGGTTGCTGGCAGGGGCTGTCTCCACACTGCAAGGTGCTGGAGCTCAGAGGGCCTCGTCAGAGGGAAGGGACCAGCAAAGGGCTGGATGCCCAAGACGTCTTTGGCCCAGCAGCCTCAGGGCAGCAGGGAGAGCAAGAGGCCCAACTTGCCCCTAGGTCGGCTCTGCCCCTTCCCACACAGGCGGCCAGCCCAGCACCTGCCTGAGAGACTCTGGCTCCCCCGAGCTCTCTGCCGGTGTAGGGGGCAGGAACAGACGTGTTCATGTCGTTCTGTCTTGGCCTGGGAGTGTGTTCCCCCTGCCTGGCCCGCAGGCTTAGGGGCAAGGGCCCGGAGAGAGCACCACCCCGAAGCGCTTTTCTACCGGGCTTGGGAGCATTGTGCGTGCCTGGCGGGAACAGCGGGCGGGAGTGCTTGCAAACCAGCCTTTCGAGGCAGACGGGGAGGTCTTCCAGTGGGAGAGTGCCGGTTGTGCTCAGACGTCCCACAGGCCAGGGGCAGGACCCAGCGCTGTCCCTGCCCCTGGCAGCCTTGCACCGACCTTCCTGGCCTCCGGGGGTACTGCCCCACCAAGGGGCAGGCTCTGGGGACTGGGTCCAGACATGCCCGGGCGCCTCCCCAGGCTCATCCCCGCTGGTGCCTTTCCCCTGGGCCTAGGCCTCGGTTGAGGCCGCCTTGGAGAGGAGGTTGCTGGCAGGGGCTGTCTCCACACTGCAAGGTGCTGGAGCTCAGAGGGCCTCATCAGAGGGAAGGGACCAGCAAGGGGCTGGATGCCCAAGACCTCTTTGGCCCAGCAGCCGCAGGGCAGCAGGGAGAGCAAGAGGCCCAACTTGCCCCTAGGTCGGCTCTGCCCCTTTCCACACAGGCCGCCAACCCAGCAGCTGCCTGGCATACTCTGGCTCCCCCGAGCTCTCTGCCGGTGCAGGGACCAGGAACAGACGTTTGCATGTGGTTCTGCCTTGGCCTGGGAGTGTGTTCCCCCTGCATTGCCCCCAGGCTCAGGGGCAAGGGCCCGGTGAGAGCACCACCCCGAAGCGCTTTTCTCCCGGGCTTGGGAGCATTGTGCGTGCCTGGCGGGAACAGCGGGCATGAGTTCTTGCAAACTGTCCTTTGGAGGCAGCCGGGGACGTCTTCCAAGGGCCCGGACTGATCAGCACCCCAAAATGCTTTTCTCCCGGGCTTGGGAGCATTGTGCGCGGCTGTCGGGAACAGCGGACATGAGTGCTTGCAAACCGGCCTTTGGAGGCAGCCCGGGAGGTCTTCCAAGGGCCCGGAGAGAGCACTACCCCAAAATGCTTTTCTTCCGGGCTTGGGAGCATTGTGCGCGCGTGGCGGGAACAGCAGGCAGGAGTGCTTGCAAACCGGCCTTTGGAGGCAGCCGGGGAGGTCTTCCAAGGGCCCGGAGAGAGCACCACCTCGAAGCGCTTTTCTCTCGGGTTTTGGAGCATTGTGTGCAGCTGGTGGGACAGCGGGAGGGAATTCTTGCAAACCGGCCTTTGGCGGCAGCCAGAGAAGTCTTCCAAGGGCGCGGAGAGAGCACCACCCCGAAGCGCTTTTCTCCGGGGTTTTGGAACATTGTGTGTGCCTGGCGGGAACAGCGAGTGGGAATGCTTGCAAACCGGCCTTTGGGGGCAGCCGGGGAGGTCCTCCATGGTCCCTGAGAGAACACCACCCCGAAGCGCTTTTCTCCCGGGCTTGGGAGCATTCTGCGCGGCTGTCGGGAACAACGGACATGAATGCTTGCAAACCGGCCTTTGGAGGCAGCCCGGGAGGTCTTCCAAGGGCCCGGAGAGAGCACCACCCCAAAATGCTTTTCTCTCGGGCTTGGGAGCATTGTGCGCGGCTGTCGGGAACAACGGACATGAATGCTTGCAAACCAGCCTTTGGAGGCAGCCCGGGAGGTCTTCCAAGGGCCCGGAGAGAGCACTACCCCAAAATGCTTTTCTTCCGGGCTTGGGAGCATTGTGCGCGCGTGGCGGGAACAGCAGGCAGGAGTGCTTGCAAACCGGCCTTTGGAGGCAGCCGGGGAGGTCTTCCAAGGGCCCGGAGAGAGCACCACCTCGAAGCGCTTTTCTCTCGGGTTTTGGAGCATTGTGTGCAGCTGGTGGGACAGCGGGAGGGAATTCTTGCAAACCGGCCTTTGGCGGCAGCCAGAGAAGTCTTCCAAGGGCGCGGAGAGAGCACCACCCCGAAGCGCTTTTCTCCGGGGTTTTGGAACATTGTGTGTGCCTGGCGGGAACAGCGAGTGGGAATGCTTGCAAACCGGCCTTTGGGGGCAGCCGGGGAGGTCCTCCATGGTCCCTGAGAGAACACCACCCCGAAGCGCTTTTCTCCCGGGCTTGGGAGCATTGTGCGCGGCTGTCGGGAACAACGGACATGAATGCTTGCAAACCGGCCTTTGGAGGCAGCCCGGGAGGTCTTCCAAGGGCCCGGAGAGAGCACCACCCCAAAATGCTTTTCTCTCGGGCTTGGGAGCATTGTGCGCGGCTGTCGGGAACAACGGACATGAATGCTTGCAAACCAGCCTTTGGAGGCAGCCCGGGAGGTCTTCCAAGGGCCCGGAGAGAGCACCACCCCAAAATGCTTTTCTCCCGGGCTTGGGAGCATTGTGCGTGGCTGGCGGAAGCAGCGGGCATGAGTACTTACAAACCGGCCTTTGGAGGCAGCCGGGGAGGTCTTGAAAGTGCCCGGAGAGAGCACCACCCCGAAGCGCTTTTCTCCCGGGCTTGGGGACATTGTGCGCGGCTGGCGGGAACAGCAGGCAGGACTGCTTGCAAACTGGCTTTTGGAGGCAGCCGGGGAGGTCTTCCAAGGGCCCGGAGTGAGCACCACCCCAAAATGCTTTTCTCCCGGGCTTGGGAGCATTGTGCGCGGCTGGTGGGAACAACGGGCATGAGTGCTTGCAAACCGGCCTTTGGAGGCAGCCGGGGACGTCTTCCAAGGGCCCGGAGAGAGCACCACCCCGAAGCGCTTTTCTCCCGGGCTTGGGAGCATTGTGCGCGGCTGGCGGGAACAGCAGGCAGGACTGCTTGCAAACTGGCCTTTGGAGGCAGCCGAGGAGGTCTTCCAAGGGCCCGGAGTGAGCACCACCCCAAAATGCTTTTCTCCCGGGCTTGGGAGCATTGTGCGTGGCTGGCGGGAACAGCAGGAAGGAGTCCTTGCAAACCGGCCTTTGGAGGCAGCCGGGGAGGTCTTCCAAGGGCCTGTAGAGAGCACCACCCCGACGCGCTTTTCTCCCGGGCTTGGGAGCATTCTGCGCGGGTGGCGGGAACAGCAGGCAGGAGTGCTTGAAAACCGTCCTTTGGAGGCAGCCGGGGAGGTCTTCCAGGGCCCGGTGTGAGCACCACCCCAAAATGCTTTTCTCCCGGGCTTGGGAGCATTGTGCGCAGATGGCGGGAACAGCAGGAAGGAGTCCTTGCAAACCGGCCTTTGGAGGCAGCCGGGGAGGTCTTCCAAGGGCCTGTAGAGAGCACCACCCCGAAGCGCTTTTCTCCCGGGCTTGGGAGCATTGTGCGCGGGTGGCGGGAACAGCAGGCAGGAGTGCTTGCAAACCGGCCTTTGGAGGCAGCCGGGGAGGTCTTCCAAGGGCCCGGAGAGAGCACCACCTCGAAGCGCTTTTCTCTCGGGTTTTGGAGCATTGTGTGCAGCTGGTGGGACAGCGGGAGGGAATTCTTGCAAACCGGCCTTTGGCGGCAGCCAGAGAAGTCTTCCAAGGGCGCGGAGAGAGCACCACCCCGAAGCGCTTTTCTCCGGGGTTTTGGAACATTGTGTGTGCCTGGCGGGAACAGCGAGTGGGAATGCTTGCAAACCGGCCTTTGGGGGCAGCCGGGGAGGTCCTCCATGGTCCCTGAGAGAACACCACCCCGAAGCGCTTTTCTCCCGGGCTTGGGAGCATTGTGCGCGGCTGTCGGGAACAACGGACATGAATGCTTGCAAACCGGCCTTTGGAGGCAGCCCGGGAGGTCTTCCAAGGGCCCGGAGAGAGCACCACCCCAAAATGCTTTTCTCTCGGGCTTGGGAGCATTGTGCGCGGCTGTCGGGAACAACGGACATGAATGCTTGCAAACCAGCCTTTGGAGGCAGCCCGGGAGGTCTTCCAAGGGCCCGGAGAGAGCACCACCCCAAAATGCTTTTCTCCCGGGCTTGGGAGCATTGTGCGTGGCTGGCGGAAGCAGCGGGCATGAGTACTTACAAACCGGCCTTTGGAGGCAGCCGGGGAGGTCTTGAAAGTGCCCGGAGAGAGCACCACCCCGAAGCGCTTTTCTCCCGGGCTTGGGGACATTGTGCGCGGCTGGCGGGAACAGCAGGCAGGACTGCTTGCAAACTGGCTTTTGGAGGCAGCCGGGGAGGTCTTCCAAGGGCCCGGAGTGAGCACCACCCCAAAATGCTTTTCTCCCGGGCTTGGGAGCATTGTGCGCGGCTGGTGGGAACAACGGGCATGAGTGCTTGCAAACCGGCCTTTGGAGGCAGCCGGGGACGTCTTCCAAGGGCCCGGAGAGAGCACCACCCCGAAGCGCTTTTCTCCCGGGCTTGGGAGCATTGTGCGCGGCTGGCGGGAACAGCAGGCAGGACTGCTTGCAAACTGGCCTTTGGAGGCAGCCGAGGAGGTCTTCCAAGGGCCCGGAGTGAGCACCACCCCAAAATGCTTTTCTCCCGGGCTTGGGAGCATTGTGCGTGGCTGGCGGGAACAGCAGGAAGGAGTCCTTGCAAACCGGCCTTTGGAGGCAGCCGGGGAGGTCTTCCAAGGGCCTGTAGAGAGCACCACCCCGAAGCGCTTTTCTCCCGGGCTTGGGAGCATTGTGCGCGGGTGGCGGGAACAGCAGGCAGGAGTGCTTGAAAACCGTCCTTTGGAGGCAGCCGGGGAGGTCTTCCAGGGCCCGGTGTGAGCACCACCCCAAAATGCTTTTCTCCCGGGCTTGGGAGCATTGTGCGCGGATGGCGGAACAGCGAGTGGGAGTGCTTGCAAACCGGCCTTTGGGGGCACCCCGGGAGGTCTTCCATGGGCACGGAGAGAACACCACCCCGAAGCGCTTTTCTCCGGGGTTTTGGAGGATTGTGCGTGGCTGGCGGGAACAGCGAGTGGGAGTGCTTGCAAACCGGCCTTTGGGGGCAGCCAGGGAGGTCCTCCATTGGCACGGAGAGAACACCACCCTGAAGTGCTTTTCTCCCGGGCTTGGGAGCATTGTGCGAGGCTGGCGGGAACAGCGGGCGGGAGTGCTTGCAAACCGGCCTTTGGAGGCAGCTTGGGAGGTCTTCCAACGGCCCGGAGAGAGCACCATCCCGAAGCACTTTTCTCACGGAATTGGGAGCATTGTTCGCGGCTGTCGGGAACATTGGACATGAGTGCTTGCAAACCGGCCTTTAGAGGCAGCCGGGGAGTCTTCCAAGGGCCCGGAGAGAGACCACCCCAAAATGCTTTTCTCCCGGGCTTGGGAGCATTGTGTGCGGCTGGCGGGTCAGCGGGAGGGAGTTCTTGAAAACCAGCCTTTGGAGGCAGCCGGGGAGGTCTTCCAAGGGCCGGGAGAGAGCACCACCCCGAAGCGCTTTTCTCCCGGGCTTGGGAGCATTGTGCGCGGCTGGCGGGAACAGCGGGATTGAGTGCTTGCAAACCGGCCTTTGGAGGCAGCCGGGGAGGTCTTCCAAGGGCCGGGAGAGAGCACCACCCCGAAGCGCTTTTCTCCTAGGCTTGGGAGCATTGTGCGCGGCTGGCGGGAACAGCGGGCATGAGTGCTTGCAAACCGGCCTTTGGAGACAAACGGGGAGGTCTTCCAAGGGCCCGTAGAGAGCACCACCCCGAAGCGCTTTTCTCCCGTGATTGGGAGCATTGTGTGCGGCTGGCGGGACAGCGGGAGGGAGTACTTGAAATCCAGCCTTTGGAGGCAGCCGGGGAGGTCTTCCAAGGGCCGGGAGAGAGCACCACCCTGAAGGGCTTTTCTCCTGGGCTTGGAGCATTTGCACGGATGGCGGGAACAGCGAGTGGGAGTGCTTGCAAACCGGCATTTGCGGGCAGCCCGGGAGGTCTTTCTTGGACCCAGAGAGAACACCACCCCGAAACGCTTTTCTCCCGGGCTTGGGAGCATTGTGCGCGGGTGGCGGGAACAGCAGGCAGAAGTGCTTGCAAACCGGCCTTGGAGGCAGCCGGGGAGGTCTTCCAAAGCCCGGAGTGAGCACCACCCCAAAATGCTTTTCTCCCGAGCTTGGGAGCATTGTGCGCAGCTGGCGTGAACAGCGGGATTGAGTGCTTGCAAACCAGCCTTTGGAGGCAGCCGGGGAGGTCTTCCAGCGGGAGAGTGCCAGTTGTTCTCAGAGGCCCCACAGGCCAGGGGCAGGACCCAGCAGTGTCCCTGCCCCTGGCAACCTTGCCCAGACCTTCCTGGCCTCCGGGGGTACTACCCCACCAAGGGGCAGGCTGCGGGGCCTGGGTCCAGACATGCCCGGGCGCCTCCCCAGGCTCATACCCGCTGGTGCCTTTCCCCTGGGCCTAGGCCTCGGTTGAGGCCTCCTTGGAGAGGAGGTTGCCGGCAGGGGCTGTCTGCACACTGCAAGGTGCTGGAGCTCAGAGGGCCTCGTCAGAGGGAAAGGACCAGCAAAGGGCTGGATGCCCAAGACCTCTTTGACCCAGCAGCCTCAGGGCAGCAGGGAGAGCAAGAGGCCCAACTTGCCCCTAGGTCGGCTCTACCCCGTCCCACACAGGCAGCCAGCCCAGCAGCAGCCTGGCAGTCTCTGGCTCCCCCGAACTCTCTGCCGGTGTAGGGGGCGGGAACAGACGTGTGCATGTCGTTCTGCCTTGGCCTGGGAGTGTGTTCCCCCTGCCTGTCCCCCAGGCTCAGGGGCAAGGGCCCGGAGATAGCACCACCCCGAAGCGCTTTTCTCCCGGGCTTGGGAGCATTGTGCGTGCCTGGCGGGAACAGCGGGCGGGAGTGCTTGCAAACCGGCCTTTGGAGGCAGCCGGGGAGGTCTTCCAGCGGGAGAGTGCCGGTTGTGCTCAGACGCCCCACAGGCCAGGGGCAGGACCCAGCAGTGTCCCTGCCCCTGGCAGCCTTGCCCAGACCCTCCTGGCCTCCGGGGGTACTGCCCCACCAAGGGGCAGGCTGCGGGGACTGGGTCCAGACATGGCCGGGCGCCTCCCCAGGCTCATCCCCGCTGGTGCCTTTCCCCTGGGCCTAGGCCTCGGTTGAGGCCTCCTTGGAGAGGAGGTTGCTGGCAGGGGCTGTCTCCACACTGCAAGGTGCTGGAGCTCAGAGGGCCTCGTCAGAGGGAAGGGACCAGCAAGGGGCTGGATGCCCAAGACCTCTTTGGCCCAGCAGCCTCAGGGCAGCAGGGAGAGGAAGAGGCCCAACTTGCCCCTAGGTCGGCTCTGCCCCTTCCCACACAGGCGGCCAGCCCAGCAGCTGCCTGACAGACTCTGGCTCCCCGAGCTCTCTGCCGGTGCAGGGGTCAGGAACACACGTGTGCATGTGGTTCTGCGTTGGTCTGGGAGTGTGGACCCACTGCCTCGCCCCCACGCTCAGGGGCAAGGGCCCGGAGAGAGCACGACCCCGAAGCGCTTTTCTCCCGGGCTTGGGAGAATTGTGCGCGCCTGGCGGGAACAGCGGGCGGGAGTGTTGGCAAACCGGCCTTTGGAGGCAGCCGGGGAAGTCTTCCAGTGGGAGAGGGCCGGTTGTGCTCAGAGGCCCCACAGGCCAGGGGCAGGACCCAGCAGGGCCCCTGCCCGTGGCCAGCCTTGCCCAGACCTTCCTGGCCTCCGGGGGTACTGCCCCACCAAGGGGCAGGCTGCGGGGACTGGGTCCAGACATGCCCGGGCGCCTCCCCAGGCTCATCCCCGCTGGTGCCTTTCCCCTGGTCCTAGGCCTCGGTTGAGGCCTCCTTGGAGAGGAGGTTGCTGGCAGGGGCTGTCTCCACACTGCAAGGTGCTGGAGCTCAGAGGGCCTCGTCAGAGGGAAGGGACAAGCAAGGGGCTGGATGCCCAAGATCTCTTTGGCCCAGCAGCCTCAGCGCAGCAGGGAGAGCAAGAGGCCCAACTTGACCCTAGGTCGGCTCTGCCCCTTCCCACACAGGCGGCCAGCCCAGCAGCTGCCTGACAGACTCTGGCTCCCCCGAGCTCTCTGCCGGTGCATGGGGCAGGAACAGACGTGTGCATGTCGTTCTGCCTTGGCCTGGGAGTGTGGACCCCCTGCCTGGCCCCCAGGCTCAGGGGAAAGGGCCCGGAGAGAGCACCACCCCGAGGCGATTTTCTCCCGGGCTTGGGAGCATTGTGCGCCCTTGGTTGGAACAGCGGGCGGGAGTGTTGGCAAACCGGCCTTTGGAGGCAGCCGGGGAAGTCTTCCAGTGGGAGAGGGCCGGTTGTGCTCAGAGGCCCCACAGGCCAGGGGCAGGACCCAGCAGGTCCCCTGCCCCTGGCCAGCCTTGCCCAGACCTTCCTCGCCTCCGGGGGTACTGCCCCACCAAGGGGCAGGCTGCGGGGACTGGGTCCATACATGCCCGGGCGCCTCCCCAGGCTCATCCCCGCTGGTGCCTTTCCCCTGTGCCTAGGCCTCGGTTTAGGCCTCCTTGGAGAGGAGGTTGCTGGCAGGGGCTGTCTCCACACTGCAAGGTGCTGGAGCTCAGAGGGCCTCGTCAGAGGGAAGGGACCAGCAAGGGGTTGGATGCCCAAGACCTCTTTGGCCCAGCAGCCTCAGGGCAGCAGGGAGGGCAAGAGGCCCAACTTGCCCCTAGGTCGGCTCTGCCACTTCCCACACAGGCGGCCAGCCCAGCAGCTGCCTGACAGTCTCTGGCTCCCCCGAGCTCTCTGCCGGTGCAGGGGGCAGATCAGACGTGTGCATGTGGTTCTGCCTTGGCCTGGGAGTGTGGACACCCTGCCTTGCCCCCAGGCTCAGGGGCAAGGGCCCAGAGAGAGCACCACCCTGAAGCGCTTTTCTCCCGGGCTTAGGAGCATTGTGCACGCCTGCTGGGAACAGTGGGCGGTAGCGCTTGCAAACCGGCCTTTGGAGGCAGCCGGGGAGGTCTTTCAGTGGGAGAGGGCCGGTTGTGCTCAGAGGCCCCACAGGCCAGGGGCAGGACCCAGCAGGGCCCCTGCCCCTGGCCAGCCTTGCCCAGACCTTCCTGGCCTCCGGGGGTACTGCCCCACCGAGGGGCAGGCTGCGGGAACTGGGTCCAGACATGCTCGGGCGCCTCCCCTGGCTCATCCCCGCTGGTGCCTTTCCCCTGGGCCTAGGCCTCGGTTGAGGCCTCCTTGGAGAGGAGGTTGCTGGCAGGGGCTGTCTCCACACTGCAAGGTGCTGGAGCTCAGAGGGCCTCGTCAGAGGGAAGGGACCAGCGAGGGGCTGGATGCCCAAGACGTCTTTGGCCCAGCAGCCTCAGGGCAGCAGGGAGAGCAAGAGGCCCAACTTGCCCCTAGGTCGGCTCTGCCCCTTCCCACACAGGCGGCCAACCCAGCACCTGCCTGACAGACTCTGGCTCCCCCAAGCTCTCTGCCGGTGCAGGGGACAGGAACAGACGTGGGCATGTGTTTCTGCCTTGGCCTGGGAGTGTGTTCCCCCTGCCTTGCCCCCAGGCTCAGGGGCAAGGGCCCGGAGAGAGCACCACTCCGAAGTGCTTTTCTCCCGGGCTTGGGAGCATTGTGCGAGCCTGACGTGAACAGCGGGCGGGAGTGTTTGCAAACAGGACTTTGGAGGCAGCCGGGGAGGTCTTCCAGTGGGAGAGGGCCGGTTGTGCTCAGAGGCCCCACAGGCCAGGGTCAGGACCCAGCAGGGCCCCTGCCCATGGACAGACTTGCCCAGACCTTCCTGGACTCCGGGGGTACTGCCCCACCAAGGGGCAGGCTGTGGAGACTGGGTCCAGACATGTCCGTGCGCCTCCCCAGGATCATCCCCGCTGGTGCCTTTCCCCTGGGTGTAGTCCTCGGTTGAGGCCTCTTTGGAGAGGAGGTTGCTGGCAGGGGCTGTCTCCACACTGCAAGGTGCTGGAGCTCAGAGGGCCTCGTCAGAGGGAAGGCACCAGCAAAGGGCTGGATGCCCAAGACCTCTTTGACCCAGCAGCCTCAGGGCAGCAGGGAGAGCAAGAGGCCCAACTTGCCCCTAGGTCGGCTCTGCCCCGTCCCACACAGGCAGCCAGCCCAGCAGCAGCCTGGCAGTCTCTGGCTCCCCCGAGCTCTCTGCCGGTGTAGGGGGCAGGAACAGACGTGTGCATGTCGTTCTCCCTTGGCCTGGGAGAGTTCCCCTTGCCTGGCCCCAGGCTCAGGGGCAAGGGCCCGGAGAGAGCACCACCCCAAAGCACTTTTCTCCCGGGCTTGGGAGCATTGTGCGTGCCTGGGGGAACAGCGGGTGGGAGTGCTTGCAAACCGTCTTTTGGAGGCAGACGGGGAGGTCTTCCAGCGGGAGAGTGCCGGTTGTGCTCAGACGCCCAACAGGCCAGGGGCAGGACCCCGCAGTGTCCCTGCCCCTGGCAGCCTTGCCGAGACCTTCCTGGCTTCCGGGGGTACTGCCCCACCAAGGGGCAGGCTGCGGGGACTGGGTCCAGACATGGCCGGGCACCTCCCCAGGCTCATCCCCGCTGGTGCCTTTCCCCTAGGCCTAGGCCTCGGTTGAGGCCTCCTTGGAGAGGAGGTTGCTGGCAGGGGCTGTCTCCACACTGCAAGGTGCTGGAGCTCAGAGGGCCTCATCAGAGGGAAGGGACCAGCAAGGGGCTGGATGCCCAAGACCTCTTTGGCCCAGCAGCCTCAGGGCAGCAGGGAGAGGAAGAGGCCCAACTTGCCCCTAGGTCGGCTCTGCCCCTTCCCACACAGGCGGCCAGCCCAGCAGCTGCCTGACAGACTCTGGCTCCCCCGAGCTCTCTGCCGGTGCAGGGGTCAGGAACAGACGTGTGCATGTGGTTCTGCCTTGGTCTCCGAGTGTGAACCAACTGCCTGGCCCCCAGGTTCAGGGGCAAGGGCCCGGAGAGAGCACCACCCCGAAGCGCTTTTCTCCCGGGCTTGGGAGAATTGTGCGTGCTTGGTGGGAACAGTGGGCGGGAGTGCTTGCAAACCGGCCTTTGGAGGCAGCCGGGGAGGTCTTCCAGTGGGAGAGGGCCGGTTGTGCTCAGAGGCCCCACAGGCCAGGGGCAGGACCCAGCAGGGCCCCTGCCCCTGGCCAGCCTTGCCCAGACCTTCCTGCCTCCGGGGTTACAGCCCCACCAAGGGGTAGGCTGCGGGGAATGGGTCCAGACATGCCCGGGCGCCTCCCCAGGCTCATCCCCGCTGGTGCCTTTCCCCTGGGCCTAGGCCTCGGTTGAGGCCTCCTTGGAGAGGAGGTTGCTGGCAGGGGCTGTCTCCACACTGCAAGGTGCTGGAGCTCAGAGGGCCTCGTCAGAGGGAAGGGACCAGCAACGGGATGGATGCCCAAGACCTCTTTGACCCAGCAGCCTCAGGGCAGCAGGGAGAGCAAGAGGCCCAACTTGCCCCTAGGGCGGCTCTGCCCCTTCCCACACAGGCGGCCAGCCCAGCAGCTGCCTGACAGACTCTGGCTCCCCCGAGCTCTCTGCCGGTGCAGGGGGCAGGAACAGACGTGTGCATGTGGTTCTGAATTGGCCTGGGAGTGTGGACACCGTGCCTTGACCCCAGGCTCAGGGGCAAGGGCCCGGAGAGAGCACCACCCTGAAGCGCTTTTCTCCCGGGCTTGGGAGCATTGTGCACGCCTGCTGGGAACAGTGGGCGGGAGCGCTTGCAAACCGGCCTTTGGAGGCAGCCGGGGAGGTCTTCCAGTGGGAGAGGGCCGGTTGTGCTCAGAGGCCCCACAGGTCAGGGGCAGGACGCAGCAGGGCCCCTGCCCCTGGCCAGCCTTGCCCAGACCTTCCTGGCCTCCGGGGGTACTGCCCCACCAAGGGGCAGGCTGCGGGGACTGGGTCCAGACATGCCCGGGCGCCTCCCCTGGCTCATCCCCGTTGGTGCCTTTCCCCTGGGCCTAGGCCTCGGTTGAGCCCTCCTTGGAGAGGAGATTGCTGGCAGGTGCTGTCTCCACACTGCAAGGTGCTGGAGCTCAGAGGGCCTCGTCAGAGGGAAGGGACCAGTTAGGGGCTGGATGCCCAAGACCTCTTTGGCCCAGCAGCCTCAGGGCAGCAGGGAGAGCAAGAGGCCCAACTTGCCCCTAGGTCGGCTCTGCCCCTTCCCACACAGGCGGCCAGCCCAGCAGCAGCCTGGCAGTCTCTGGCTCCCCCGAGCTCTCTGCCGGTGGAGGGGGCAGGAACAGACGTGTGCATGTGGTTCTGCCTTGGCCTGGGACTGTGGATCCCCTGCCTGGCCCACAGGCTCAGGGGCAGGGGCCCGGAGAGACCACCACCCCGAAGCGCTTTTCTCACGGTCTTGGGAGCATTGTGCGCGGCTGGCGGGAACAGCGAGCATGAGTGCTTGCAAACTGTCCTTTGGAGGCAGCCGGGGAGGTCTTCCAAGGGCCCGGACTGATCACCACCCCAAAATGCTTTTCTCCCGGGCTTGGGAGCATTGTGCGCGGCTGTCGGGAACAGCGGACATGAGTGCTTGCAAACCGGCCTTTGGAGGCAGCCCGGGAGGTCTTCCAAGGGCCTGTAGAGAGCACCACCCCGAAGCGCTTCTCTCCCGGGCTTGGGAGTATTGTGCGCGGGTGGCGGGAACAGCAGGCAGGAGTGCTTGAAAACCGGCCTTTGCAGGCAGCCGGGGAGGTCTTCCAGGGCCCGGTGTGAGCACCACCCCAAAAAGCTTTTCTCCCGGGCTTGGGAGCATTGTGCGCGGCTGGTGGGAACAGCGGGCATGAGTGCTTGCAAACTGGCCACTGGAGGCAGCCGGGGACGTCTTCCAAGGGCCTGTAGAGAGCACCACCCCAAAATGCTTCTCTCCCGGGCTTGGGAGCATTGTGCGTGGCTGGCGGGAACAGCAGGAAGGAGTCCTTGCAAACCGGCCTTTGGAGGCAGCCGGGGAGGTCTTCCAAGGGCCTGTAGAGAGCACCACCCCGAAGCGCTTTTCTCCCGCCCTTGGGAGCATTCTGCGCGGGTGGCGGGAACAGCAGGCAGGAGTGCTTGAAAACCGTCCTTTGGAGGCAGCCGGGGAGGTCTTCCAGGGCCCGGTGTGAGCACCACCCCAAAATGCTTTTCTCCCGGGCTTGGGAGCATTGTGCGCGGATGGCGGGAACAGCGAGTCGGAGTGCTTCCAAACCGGCCTTTGGGGGCACCCCGGGAGGTCTTCCATGGGCACGGAGAGAACACCACCCCGAAGCGCTTTTCTCCGGGGTTTTGGAGGATTGTGCGTGGCTGGCGGGAACAGCGAGTGGGAGTGCTTGCAAACCGGCCTTTGGGGGCAGCCAGGGAGGTCCTCCATTGGCACGGAGAGAACACCACCCCGAAGCGCTTTTCTCCCGGGCTTGGGAGCATTGTGCGAGGCTGGCGGGAACAGCGGGCGGGAGTGCTTGCAAACCGGCCTTTGGAGGCAGCTTGGGAGGTCTTCCAAGGGCCCGGAGAGAGCACCATCCCGAAGCACTTTTCTCACGGAATTGGGAGCATTGTTCGCGGCTGTCGGGAACAGAGGACATGAGTGCTTGCAAACCGGCCTTTAGAGGCAGCCGGGGAGTCTTCCAAGGGCCCGGAGAGAGACCACCCCAAAATGCTTTTCTCCCGGGCTTGGGAGCATTGTGTGCGGCTGGCGGGTCAGCGGGAGGGAGTTCTCGAAAACCAGCCTTTGGAGGCAGCCGGGGAGGTCTTCCAAGGGCCAGGAGAGAGCACCACCCCGAAGCGCTTTTCTCCCGGGCTTGGGAGCATTGTGCGCGGCTGGCGGGAACAGCGGGATTGAGTGCTTGCAAACCGGCCTTTGGAGGCAGCCGGGGAGGTCTTCCAAGGGCCGGGAGAGAGCACCACCCCGAAGCGCTTTTCTCCTAGGCTTGGGAGCATTGTGCGCGGCTGGCGGGAACAGCGGGCATGAGTGCTTGCACACCGGCCTTTGGAGACAAACGGGGAGGTCTTCCAAGGGCCCGTAGAGAGCACCACCCCGAAGCGCTTTTCTCCCGTGATTGGGAGCATTGTGTGCGGCTGGCGGGACAGCGGGAGGGAGTACTTGAAATCCAGCCTTTGGAGGCAGCCGGGGAGGTCTTCCAAGGGCCGGGAGAGAGCACCACCCTGAAGGGCTTTTCTCCTGGGCTTGGAGCATTTGCACGGATGGCGGGAACAGCGAGTGGGAGTGCTTGCAAACCGGCATTTGGGGGCAGCCCGGGAGGTCTTTCTTGGGCCCAGAGAGAACACCACCCCGAAACGCTTTTCTCCCGGGCTTGGGAGCATTGTGCGCGGGTGGCGGGAACAGCAGGCAGAAGTGCTTGCAAACCGGCCTTGGAGGCAGCCGGGGAGGTCTTCCAAAGCCCGGAGTGAGCACCACCCCAAAATGCTTTTCTCCCGGGCTTGGGAGCATTGTGCGCAGCTGGCGTGAACAGCGGGATTGAGTGCTTGCAAACCAGCCTTTGGAGGCAGCCGGGGAGGTCTTCCAGCGGGAGAGTGCCAGTTGTTCTCAGAGGCCCCACAGGCCAGGGGCAGGACCCAGCAGTGTCCCTGCCTCTGGCAGCCTTGCCCAGACCTTCCTGGCCTCCGGGGGTACTACCCCACCAAGGGGCAGGCTGCGGGGCCTGGGTCCAGACATGCCCGGGCGCCTCCCCAGGCTCATCCCCGCTGGTGCCTTTCCCCTGGGCCTAGGCCTCGGTTGAGGCCTCCTTGGAGAGGAGGTTGCCGGCAGGGGCTGTCTGCACACTGCAAGGTGCTGGAGCTCAGAGGGCCTCGTCAGAGGGAAAGGACCAGCAAAGGGCTGGATGCCCAAGACCTCTTTGACCCAGCAGCCTCAGGGCAGCAGGGAGAGCAAGAGGCCCAACTTGCCCCTAGGTCGGCTCTACCCCGTCCCACACAGGCAGCCAGCCCAGCAGCAGCCTGGCAGTCTCTGGCTCCCCCGAACTCTCTGCCGGTGTAGGGGGCAGGAACAGACGTGTGCATGTCGTTCTGCCTTGGCCTGGGAGTGTGTTCCCCCTGCCTGTCCCCCAGGCTCAGGGGCAAGGGCCCGGAGAGAGCACCACCCCGAAGCGCTTTTCTCCCGGGCTTGGGAGCATTGTGCGTGCCTGGCGGGAACAGCGGGCGGGAGTGCTTGCAAACCGGCCTTTGGAGGCAGCCGGGGAGGTCTTCCAGCGGGAGAGTGCCGGTTGTGCTCAGACGCCCCACAGGCCAGGGGCAGGACCCAGCAGTGTCCCTGCCCCTGGCAGCCTTGCCCAGACCCTCCTGGCCTCCGGGGGTACTGCCCCACCAAGGGGCAGGCTGCGGGGACTGGGTCCAGACATGGCCGGGCGCCTCCCCAGGCTCATCCCCGCTGGTGCCTTTCCCCTGGGCCTAGGCCTCGGTTGAGGCCTCCTTGGAGAGGAGGTTGCTGGCAGGGGCTGTCTCCACACTGCAAGGTGCTGGAGCTCAGAGGGCCTCGTCAGAGGGAAGGGACCAGCAAGGGGCTGGATGCCCAAGACCTCTTTGGCCCAGCAGCCTCAGGGCAGCAGGGAGAGGAAGAGGCCCAACTTGCCCCTAGGTCGGCTCTGCCCCTTCCCACACAGGCGGCCAGCCCAGCAGCTGCCTGACAGACTCTGGCTCCCCCGAGCTCTCTGCCGGTGCAGGGGTCAGGAACAGACGTGTGCATGTGGTTCTGCGTTGGTCTGGGAGTGTGGACCCACTGCCTCGCCCCCAGGCTCAGGGGCAAGTGCCCGGAGAGAGCACCACCCCGAAGCGCTTTTCTCCCGGGATTGGGAGAATTGTGCGTGCCTGGCGGGAACAGCGGGCGGGAGTGTTGGCAAACCGGCCTTTGGAGGCAGCCGGGGAAGTCTTCCAGTGGGAGAGGGCCGGTTGTGCTCAGAGGCCCCACAGGCCAGGGGCAGGACCCAGCAGGGCCCCTGCCCCTGGCCAGCCTTGCCCAGACCTTCCTGGCCTCCGGGGGTACTGCCCCACCAAGGGGCAGGCTGCGGGGACTGGGTCCAGACATGCCCGGGCGCCTCCCCAGGCTCATCCCCGCTGGTGCCTTTCCCCTGGGCCTAGGCCTCGGTTGAGGCCTCCTTGGAGAGGAGGTTGCTGGCAGGGCTGTCTCCACACTGCAAGGTGCTGGAGCTCAGAGGGCCTCGTCAGAGGGAAGGGACAAGCAAGGGGCTGGATGCCCAAGATCTCTTTGGCCCAGCAGCCTCAGGGCAGCAGGGAGAGCAAGAGGCCCAACTTGCCCCTAGGTCGGCTCTGCCCCTTCCCACACAGGCGGCCAGCCCAGCAGCTGCCTGACAGACTCTGGCTCCCCCGAGCTCTCTGCCGGTGCATGGGGCAGGAACAGACGTGTGCATGTCGTTCTGCCTTGGCCTGGGAGTGTGGACCCCCTGCCTGGCCCCCAGGCTCAGGGGAAAGGGCCCGGAGAGATCACCACCCCGAGGCGATTTTCTCCCGGGCTTGGGAGCGTTGTGCGCCCTTGGTTGGAACAGTGGGCGGGAGTGCTTGCAAACCGGCCTTTGGAGGCAGCCGGGGACGTCTTCCAGTGGGAGAGGGCCGGTTGTGCTCAGAGGCCCCACAGGCCAGGGGCAGGACCCAGCAGGTCCCCTGCCCCTGGCCAGCCTTTCCCAGACCTTCCTCGCCTCCGGGGGTACTGCCCCACCAAGGGGCAGGCTGCGGGGACTGGGTCCACACATGCCCGGGAGCCTCACCAGGCTCATCCCCGCTGGTGCCTTTCCCCTGTGCCTAGGCCTCGGTTTAGGCCTCCTTGGAGAGGAGGTTGCAGGCAGGGGCTGTCTCCACACTGCAAGGTGCTGGAGCTCAGAGGGCCTCGTCAGAGGGAAGGGACCAGCAAGGGGTTGGATGCCCAAGACGTCTTTGGCCCAGCAGCCTCAGGGCAGCAGGGAGGGCAAGAGGCCCAACTTGCCCCTAGGTCGGCTCTGCCACTTCCCACACAGGCGGCCAGCCCAGCAGCTGCCTGACAGACTCTGGCTCCCCCGAGCTCTCTGCCGGTGCAGGGGGCAGGAACAGACGTGTGCATGTGGTTCTGCCTTGGCCTGGGATTGTGGATCCCCTGCCTGGCCCCCAGGCTCAGGGGCAGGGGCCCGGAGAGACCACCACCCCGAAGCGCTTTTCTCCGGGGTTTTGGAACATTGTGTGTGCCTGGCGGGAACAGCGAGTGGGAATGCTTGCAAACCGGCCTTTGGGGGCAGCCGGGGAGGTCCTCCATGGTCCCTGAGAGAACACCACCCCGAAGCGCTTTTCTCAAGGTCTTGGGAGCATTGTGCGCGGCTGGCGGGAACAGTGGGCATGAGTGCTTGCAAACTGTCCTTTGGAGGCAGCCGGGGAGGTCTTCCAAGGGCCGGGAGAGAGCACCACCCTGAAGGGCTTTTCTCCTGGGCTTGGAGCATTTGCACGGATGGCGGGAACAGCGAGTGGGAGTGCTTGCAAACCGGCATTTGGGGGCAGCCCGGGAGGTCTTTCTTGGGCCCAGAGAGAACACCACCCCGAAACGCTTTTCTCCCGGGCTTGGGAGCATTGTGCGCGGGTGGCGGGAACAGCAGGCAGAAGTGCTTGCAAACCGGCCTTGGAGGCAGCCGGGGAGGTCTTCCAAAGCCCGGAGTGAGCACCACCCCAAAATGCTTTTCTCCCGGGCTTGGGAGCATTGTGCGCAGCTGGCGTGAACAGCGGGATTGAGTGCTTGCAAACCAGCCTTTGGAGGCAGCCGGGGAGGTCTTCCAGCGGGAGAGTGCCAGTTGTTCTCAGAGGCCCCACAGGCCAGGGGCAGGACCCAGCAGTGTCCCTGCCTCTGGCAGCCTTGCCCAGACCTTCCTGGCCTCCGGGGGTACTACCCCACCAAGGGGCAGGCTGCGGGGCCTGGGTCCAGACATGCCCGGGCGCCTCCCCAGGCTCATCCCCGCTGGTGCCTTTCCCCTGGGCCTAGGCCTCGGTTGAGGCCTCCTTGGAGAGGAGGTTGCCGGCAGGGGCTGTCTGCACACTGCAAGGTGCTGGAGCTCAGAGGGCCTCGTCAGAGGGAAAGGACCAGCAAAGGGCTGGATGCCCAAGACCTCTTTGACCCAGCAGCCTCAGGGCAGCAGGGAGAGCAAGAGGCCCAACTTGCCCCTAGGTCGGCTCTACCCCGTCCCACACAGGCAGCCAGCCCAGCAGCAGCCTGGCAGTCTCTGGCTCCCCCGAACTCTCTGCCGGTGTAGGGGGCAGGAACAGACGTGTGCATGTCGTTCTGCCTTGGCCTGGGAGTGTGTTCCCCCTGCCTGTCCCCCAGGCTCAGGGGCAAGGGCCCGGAGAGAGCACCACCCCGAAGCGCTTTTCTCCCGGGCTTGGGAGCATTGTGCGTGCCTGGCGGGAACAGCGGGCGGGAGTGCTTGCAAACCGGCCTTTGGAGGCAGCCGGGGAGGTCTTCCAGCGGGAGAGTGCCGGTTGTGCTCAGACGCCCCACAGGCCAGGGGCAGGACCCAGCAGTGTCCCTGCCCCTGGCAGCCTTGCCCAGACCCTCCTGGCCTCCGGGGGTACTGCCCCACCAAGGGGCAGGCTGCGGGGACTGGGTCCAGACATGGCCGGGCGCCTCCCCAGGCTCATCCCCGCTGGTGCCTTTCCCCTGGGCCGAGGCCTCGGTTGAGGCCTCCTTGGAGAGGAGGTTGCTGGCAGGGGCTGTCTCCACACTGCAAGGTGCTGGAGCTCAGAGGGCCTCGTCAGAGGGAAGGGACCAGCAAGGGGCTGGATGCCCAAGACCTCTTTGGCCCAGCAGCCTCAGGGCAGCAGGGAGAGGAAGAGGCCCAACTTGCCCCTAGGTCGGCTCTGCCCCTTCCCACACAGGCGGCCAGCCCAGCAGCTGCCTGACAGACTCTGGCTCCCCCGAGCTCTCTGCCGGTGCAGGGGTCAGGAACAGACGTGTGCATGTGGTTCTGCGTTGGTCTGGGAGTGTGGACCCACTGCCTCGCCCCCAGGCTCAGGGGCAAGTGCCCGGAGAGAGCACCACCCCGAAGCGCTTTTCTCCCGGGATTGGGAGAATTGTGCGTGCCTGGCGGGAACAGCGGGCGGGAGTGTTGGCAAACCGGCCTTTGGAGGCAGCCGGGGAAGTCTTCCAGTGGGAGAGGGCCGGTTGTGCTCAGAGGCCCCACAGGCCAGGGGCAGGACCCAGCAGGGCCCCTGCCCCTGGCCAGCCTTGCCCAGACCTTCCTGGCCTCCGGGGGTACTGCCCCACCAAGGGGCAGGCTGCGGGGACTGGGTCCAGACATGCCCGGGCGCCTCCCCAGGCTCATCCCCGCTGGTGCCTTTCCCCTGGGCCTAGGCCTCGGTTGAGGCCTCCTTGGAGAGGAGGTTGCTGGCAGGGCTGTCTCCACACTGCAAGGTGCTGGAGCTCAGAGGGCCTCGTCAGAGGGAAGGGACAAGCAAGGGGCTGGATGCCCAAGATCTCTTTGGCCCAGCAGCCTCAGGGCAGCAGGGAGAGCAAGAGGCCCAACTTGCCCCTAGGTCGGCTCTGCCCCTTCCCACACAGGCGGCCAGCCCAGCAGCTGCCTGACAGACTCTGGCTCCCCCGAGCTCTCTGCCGGTGCATGGGGCAGGAACAGACGTGTGCATGTCGTTCTGCCTTGGCCTGGGAGTGTGGACCCCCTGCCTGGCCCCCAGGCTCAGGGGAAAGGGCCCGGAGAGATCACCACCCCGAGGCGATTTTCTCCCGGGCTTGGGAGCGTTGTGCGCCCTTGGTTGGAACAGTGGGCGGGAGTGCTTGCAAACCGGCCTTTGGAGGCAGCCGGGGACGTCTTCCAGTGGGAGAGGGCCGGTTGTGCTCAGAGGCCCCACAGGCCAGGGGCAGGACCCAGCAGGTCCCCTGCCCCTGGCCAGCCTTTCCCAGACCTTCCTCGCCTCCGGGGGTACTGCCCCACCAAGGGGCAGGCTGCGGGGACTGGGTCCACACATGCCCGGGAGCCTCACCAGGCTCATCCCCGCTGGTGCCTTTCCCCTGTGCCTAGGCCTCGGTTTAGGCCTCCTTGGAGAGGAGGTTGCAGGCAGGGGCTGTCTCCACACTGCAAGGTGCTGGAGCTCAGAGGGCCTCGTCAGAGGGAAGGGACCAGCAAGGGGTTGGATGCCCAAGACGTCTTTGGCCCAGCAGCCTCAGGGCAGCAGGGAGAGCAAGAGGCCCAACTTGCCCCTAGGTCGGCTCTGCCACTTCCCACACAGGCGGCCAGCCCAGCAGCTGCCTGACAGACTCTGGCTCCCCCGAGCTCTCTGCCGGTGCAGGGGGCAGGAACAGACGTGTGCATGTGGTTCTGCCTTGGCCTGGGATTGTGGATCCCCTGCCTGGCCCCCAGGCTCAGGGGCAGTGGCCCGGAGAGACCACCACCCCGAAGCGCTTTTCTCCGGGGTTTTGGAACATTGTGTGTGCCTGGCGGGAACAGCGAGTGGGAATGCTTGCAAACCGGCCTTTGGGGGCAGCCGGGGAGGTCCTCCATGGTCCCTGAGAGAACACCACCCCGAAGCGCTTTTCTCAAGGTCTTGGGAGCATTGTGCGCGGCTGGCGGGAACAGTGGGCATGAGTGCTTGCAAACTGTCCTTTGGAGGCAGCCGGGGAGGTCTTCCAAGGGCCGGACTGATCACCACCCCAAAATGCTTTTCTCTCGGGCTTTGGAGCATTGTGCGCGGCTGTCGGGAACAACGGACATGAATGCTTGCAAACCGGCCTTTGGAGGCAGCCCGGGAGGTCTTCCAAGGGCCCGGAGAGAGCACCACCCCGAAGCGCTTTTCTCCCGGGCTTGGGAGCATTGTGCGTGGCTGGTGGGAACAGCGGGCATGAGTGCTTGCAAACTGGCCACTGGAGGCAGCCGGGGAGGTCTTCCAAGGGCCCGGAGTGAGCACCACCCCAAAATGCTTTTCTCCCGGGCTTGGGAGCATTGTGCGTGGCTGGCGGGAACAGCAGGAAGGAGTCCTTGCAAACCGGCCTTTGGAGGCAGCCTGGGAGGTCTTCCAAGGGCCTGTAGAGAGCACCACCCCGAAGCGCTTTTCTCCCGCGCTTGGGAGCATTCTGCGCGGGTGGCGGGAACAGCAGGCAGGAGTGCTTGAAAACCGTCCTTTGGAGGCAGCCGGGGAGGTCTTCCAGGGCCCGGTGTGAGCACCACCCCAAAATGCTTTTCTCCCGGGCTTGGGAGCATTGTGCGTGGCTGGCGGGAACAGCAGGAAGGAGTCCTTGCAAACCGTCCTTTGGAGGCAGCCGGGGAGGTCTTCCAAGGGCCTGTAGAGAGCACCACCCCGAAGCGCTTTTCTCCCGGGCTTGGGAGCATTTTGCGCGGGTGGCGGGAACAGCAGGCAGGAGTGCTTGAAAACCGTCCTTTGGAGGCAGCCGGGGAGGTCTTCCAGGGCCCGGTGTGAGCACCACCCCAAAATGCTTTTCTCCCGGGCTTGGGAGCATTGTGCGCGGATGGCGGGAACAGCGAGTGGGAGTGCTTGCAAACCGGCCTTTGGGGGCAGCCAGGGAGGTCCTCCATTGGCACGGAGAGAACACCACCCCGAAGCGCTTTTCTCCCGGGCTTGGGAGCATTGTGCGAGGCTGGCGGGAACAGCGGGCGGGAGTGCTTGCAAACCGGCCTTTGGAGGCAGCTTGGGAGGTCTTCCAAGGGCCCGGAGAGAGCACCATCCCGAAGCACTTTTCTCACGGAATTGGGAGCATTGTTCGCGGCTGTCGGGAACAGAGGACATGAGTGCATGAAAACCGGCCTTAAGAGGCAGCCGGGGAGTCTTCCAAGGGCCCGGAGAGAGACCACCTCAAAATGCTTTTCTCCCGGGCTTGGGAGCATTGTGTGCGGCTTGCGGGTCAGCGGGAGGGAGTTCTTGAAAACCAGCCTTTGGAGGCAGCCGGGGAGGTCTTCCAAGGGCCAGGAGAGAGCACCACCCCAAGCGCTTTTCTCCCGGGCTTGGGAGCATTGTGCGCGGCTGGCGGGAACAGCGGGCATGAGTGCTTGCAAACCGGCCTTTGGAGACAAACGGGGAGGTCTTCCAAGGGCCCGTAGAGAGCACCACCCCGAAGCGCTTTTCTCCCGTGATTGGGAGCATTGTGTGCGGCTGGCGGGACAGCGGGAGGGAGTACTTGAAATCCAGCCTTTGGAGGCAGCCGGGGAGGTCTTCCAAGGGCCGGGAGAGAGCACCACCCTGAAGGGCTTTTCTCCTGGGCTTGGAGCATTTGCACGGATGGCGGGAACAGCGAGTGGGAGTGCTTGCAAACCGGCATTTGCGGGCAGCCCGGGAGGTCTTTCTTGGACCCAGAGAAAACACCACCCCGAAACGCTTTTCTCCCGGGCTTGGGAGCATTGTGCGCGGGTGGCGGGAACAGCAGGCAGAAGTGCTTGCAAACCGGCCTTGGAGGCAGCCGGGGAGGTCTTCCAAAGCCCGGAGTGAGCACCACCCCAAAATGCTTTTCTCCCGAGCTTGGGAGCATTGTGCGCAGCTGGCGTGAACAGCGGGATTGAGTGCTTGCAAACCAGCCTTTGGAGGCAGCCGGGGAGGTCTTCCAGCGGGAGAGTGCCAGTTGTTCTCAGAGGCCCCACAGGCCAGGGGCAGGACCCAGCAGTGTCCCTGCCCCTGGCAACCTTGCCCAGACCTTCCTGGCCTCCGGGGGTACTACCCCACCAAGGGGCAGGCTGCGGGGCCTGGGTCCAGACATGCCCGGGCGCCTCCCCAGGCTCATACCCGCTGGTGCCTTTCCCCTGGGCCTAGGCCTCGGTTGAGGCCTCCTTGGAGAGGAGGTTGCCGGCAGGGGCTGTCTGCACACTGCAAGGTGCTGGAGCTCAGAGGGCCTCGTCAGAGGGAAAGGACCAGCAAAGGGCTGGATGCCCAAGACCTCTTTGACCCAGCAGCCTCAGGGCAGCAGGGAGAGCAAGAGGCCCAACTTGCCCCTAGGTCGGCTCTACCCCGTCCCACACAGGCAGCCAGCCCAGCAGCAGCCTGGCAGTCTCTGGCTCCCCCGAACTCTCTGCCGGTGTAGGGGGCGGGAACAGACGTGTGCATGTCGTTCTGCCTTGGCCTGGGAGTGTGTTCCCCCTGCCTGTCCCCCAGGCTCAGGGGCAAGGGCCCGGAGATAGCACCACCCCGAAGCGCTTTTCTCCCGGGCTTGGGAGCATTGTGCGTGCCTGGCGGGAACAGCGGGCGGGAGTGCTTGCAAACCGGCCTTTGGAGGCAGCCGGGGAGGTCTTCCAGCGGGAGAGTGCCGGTTGTGCTCAGACGCCCCACAGGCCAGGGGCAGGACCCAGCAGTGTCCCTGCCCCTGGCAGCCTTGCCCAGACCCTCCTGGCCTCCGGGGGTACTGCCCCACCAAGGGGCAGGCTGCGGGGACTGGGTCCAGACATGGCCGGGCGCCTCCCCAGGCTCATCCCCGCTGGTGCCTTTCCCCTGGGCCTAGGCCTCGGTTGAGGCCTCCTTGGAGAGGAGGTTGCTGGCAGGGGCTGTCTCCACACTGCAAGGTGCTGGAGCTCAGAGGGCCTCGTCAGAGGGAAGGGACCAGCAAGGGGCTGGATGCCCAAGACCTCTTTGGCCCAGCAGCCTCAGGGCAGCAGGGAGAGGAAGAGGCCCAACTTGCCCCTAGGTCGGCTCTGCCCCTTCCCACACAGGCGGCCAGCCCAGCAGCTGCCTGACAGACTCTGGCTCCCCGAGCTCTCTGCCGGTGCAGGGGTCAGGAACACACGTGTGCATGTGGTTCTGCGTTGGTCTGGGAGTGTGGACCCACTGCCTCGCCCCCACGCTCAGGGGCAAGGGCCCGGAGAGAGCACGACCCCGAAGCGCTTTTCTCCCGGGCTTGGGAGAATTGTGCGCGCCTGGCGGGAACAGCGGGCGGGAGTGTTGGCAAACCGGCCTTTGGAGGCAGCCGGGGAAGTCTTCCAGTGGGAGAGGGCCGGTTGTGCTCAGAGGCCCCACAGGCCAGGGGCAGGACCCAGCAGGGCCCCTGCCCGTGGCCAGCCTTGCCCAGACCTTCCTGGCCTCCGGGGGTACTGCCCCACCAAGGGGCAGGCTGCGGGGACTGGGTCCAGACATGCCCGGGCGCCTCCCCAGGCTCATCCCCGCTGGTGCCTTTCCCCTGGTCCTAGGCCTCGGTTGAGGCCTCCTTGGAGAGGAGGTTGCTGGCAGGGGCTGTCTCCACACTGCAAGGTGCTGGAGCTCAGAGGGCCTCGTCAGAGGGAAGGGACAAGCAAGGGGCTGGATGCCCAAGATCTCTTTGGCCCAGCAGCCTCAGCGCAGCAGGGAGAGCAAGAGGCCCAACTTGACCCTAGGTCGGCTCTGCCCCTTCCCACACAGGCGGCCAGCCCAGCAGCTGCCTGACAGACTCTGGCTCCCCCGAGCTCTCTGCCGGTGCATGGGGCAGGAACAGACGTGTGCATGTCGTTCTGCCTTGGCCTGGGAGTGTGGACCCCCTGCCTGGCCCCCAGGCTCAGGGGAAAGGGCCCGGAGAGAGCACCACCCCGAGGCGATTTTCTCCCGGGCTTGGGAGCATTGTGCGCCCTTGGTTGGAACAGCGGGCGGGAGTGTTGGCAAACCGGCCTTTGGAGGCAGCCGGGGAAGTCTTCCAGTGGGAGAGGGCCGGTTGTGCTCAGAGGCCCCACAGGCCAGGGGCAGGACCCAGCAGGTCCCCTGCCCCTGGCCAGCCTTGCCCAGACCTTCCTCGCCTCCGGGGGTACTGCCCCACCAAGGGGCAGGCTGCGGGGACTGGGTCCATACATGCCCGGGCGCCTCCCCAGGCTCATCCCCGCTGGTGCCTTTCCCCTGTGCCTAGGCCTCGGTTTAGGCCTCCTTGGAGAGGAGGTTGCTGGCAGGGGCTGTCTCCACACTGCAAGGTGCTGGAGCTCAGAGGGCCTCGTCAGAGGGAAGGGACCAGCAAGGGGTTGGATGCCCAAGACCTCTTTGGCCCAGCAGCCTCAGGGCAGCAGGGAGGGCAAGAGGCCCAACTTGCCCCTAGGTCGGCTCTGCCACTTCCCACACAGGCGGCCAGCCCAGCAGCTGCCTGACAGTCTCTGGCTCCCCCGAGCTCTCTGCCGGTGCAGGGGGCAGATCAGACGTGTGCATGTGGTTCTGCCTTGGCCTGGGAGTGTGGACACCCTGCCTTGCCCCCAGGCTCAGGGGCAAGGGCCCAGAGAGAGCACCACCCTGAAGCGCTTTTCTCCCGGGCTTAGGAGCATTGTGCACGCCTGCTGGGAACAGTGGGCGGTAGCGCTTGCAAACCGGCCTTTGGAGGCAGCCGGGGAGGTCTTTCAGTGGGAGAGGGCCGGTTGTGCTCAGAGGCCCCACAGGCCAGGGGCAGGACCCAGCAGGGCCCCTGCCCCTGGCCAGCCTTGCCCAGACCTTCCTGGCCTCCGGGGGTACTGCCCCACCGAGGGGCAGGCTGCGGGAACTGGGTCCAGACATGCTCGGGCGCCTCCCCTGGCTCATCCCCGCTGGTGCCTTTCCCCTGGGCCTAGGCCTCGGTTGAGGCCTCCTTGGAGAGGAGGTTGCTGGCAGGGGCTGTCTCCACACTGCAAGGTGCTGGAGCTCAGAGGGCCTCGTCAGAGGGAAGGGACCAGCGAGGGGCTGGATGCCCAAGACGTCTTTGGCCCAGCAGCCTCAGGGCAGCAGGGAGAGCAAGAGGCCCAACTTGCCCCTAGGTCGGCTCTGCCCCTTCCCACACAGGCGGCCAACCCAGCACCTGCCTGACAGACTCTGGCTCCCCCAAGCTCTCTGCCGGTGCAGGGGACAGGAACAGACGTGGGCATGTGTTTCTGCCTTGGCCTGGGAGTGTGTTCCCCCTGCCTTGCCCCCAGGCTCAGGGGCAAGGGCCCGGAGAGAGCACCACTCCGAAGTGCTTTTCTCCCGGGCTTGGGAGCATTGTGCGAGCCTGACGTGAACAGCGGGCGGGAGTGTTTGCAAACAGGACTTTGGAGGCAGCCGGGGAGGTCTTCCAGTGGGAGAGGGCCGGTTGTGCTCAGAGGCCCCACAGGCCAGGGTCAGGACCCAGCAGGGCCCCTGCCCATGGACAGACTTGCCCAGACCTTCCTGGACTCCGGGGGTACTGCCCCACCAAGGGGCAGGCTGTGGAGACTGGGTCCAGACATGTCCGTGCGCCTCCCCAGGATCATCCCCGCTGGTGCCTTTCCCCTGGGTGTAGTCCTCGGTTGAGGCCTCTTTGGAGAGGAGGTTGCTGGCAGGGGCTGTCTCCACACTGCAAGGTGCTGGAGCTCAGAGGGCCTCGTCAGAGGGAAGGCACCAGCAAAGGGCTGGATGCCCAAGACCTCTTTGACCCAGCAGCCTCAGGGCAGCAGGGAGAGCAAGAGGCCCAACTTGCCCCTAGGTCGGCTCTGCCCCGTCCCACACAGGCAGCCAGCCCAGCAGCAGCCTGGCAGTCTCTGGCTCCCCCGAGCTCTCTGCCGGTGTAGGGGGCAGGAACAGACGTGTGCATGTCGTTCTCCCTTGGCCTGGGAGAGTTCCCCTTGCCTGGCCCCAGGCTCAGGGGCAAGGGCCCGGAGAGAGCACCACCCCAAAGCACTTTTCTCCCGGGCTTGGGAGCATTGTGCGTGCCTGGGGGAACAGCGGGTGGGAGTGCTTGCAAACCGTCTTTTGGAGGCAGACGGGGAGGTCTTCCAGCGGGAGAGTGCCGGTTGTGCTCAGACGCCCAACAGGCCAGGGGCAGGACCCCGCAGTGTCCCTGCCCCTGGCAGCCTTGCCGAGACCTTCCTGGCTTCCGGGGGTACTGCCCCACCAAGGGGCAGGCTGCGGGGACTGGGTCCAGACATGGCCGGGCGCCTCCCCAGGCTCATCCCCGCTGGTGCCTTTCCCCTAGGCCTAGGCCTCGGTTGAGGCCTCCTTGGAGAGGAGGTTGCTGGCAGGGGCTGTCTCCACACTGCAAGGTGCTGGAGCTCAGAGGGCCTCATCAGAGGGAAGGGACCAGCAAGGGGCTGGATGCCCAAGACCTCTTTGGCCCAGCAGCCTCAGGGCAGCAGGGAGAGGAAGAGGCCCAACTTGCCCCTAGGTCGGCTCTGCCCCTTCCCACACAGGCGGCCAGCCCAGCAGCTGCCTGACAGACTCTGGCTCCCCCGAGCTCTCTGCCGGTGCAGGGGTCAGGAACAGACGTGTGCATGTGGTTCTGCCTTGGTCTCCGAGTGTGAACCAACTGCCTGGCCCCCAGGTTCAGGGGCAAGGGCCCGGAGAGAGCACCACCCCGAAGCGCTTTTCTCCCGGGCTTGGGAGAATTGTGCGTGCTTGGTGGGAACAGTGGGCGGGAGTGCTTGCAAACCGGCCTTTGGAGGCAGCCGGGGAGGTCTTCCAGTGGGAGAGGGCCGGTTGTGCTCAGAGGCCCCACAGGCCAGGGGCAGGACCCAGCAGGGCCCCTGCCCCTGGCCAGCCTTGCCCAGACCTTCCTGCCTCCGGGGTTACAGCCCCACCAAGGGGTAGGCTGCGGGGAATGGGTCCAGACATGCCCGGGCGCCTCCCCAGGCTCATCCCCGCTGGTGCCTTTCCCCTGGGCCTAGGCCTCGGTTGAGGCCTCCTTGGAGAGGAGGTTGCTGGCAGGGGCTGTCTCCACACTGCAAGGTGCTGGAGCTCAGAGGGCCTCGTCAGAGGGAAGGGACCAGCAACGGGATGGATGCCCAAGACCTCTTTGGCCCAGCAGCCTCAGGGCAGCAGGGAGAGCAAGAGGCCCAACTTGCCCCTAGGGCGGCTCTGCCCCTTCCCACACAGGCGGCCAGCCCAGCAGCTGCCTGACAGACTCTGGCTCCCCCGAGCTCTCTGCCGGTGCAGGGGGCAGGAACAGACGTGTGCATGTGGTTCTGAATTGGCCTGGGAGTGTGGACACCGTGCCTTGACCCCAGGCTCAGGGGCAAGGGCCCGGAGAGAGCACCACCCTGAAGCGCTTTTCTCCCGGGCTTGGGAGCATTGTGCACGCCTGCTGGGAACAGTGGGCGGGAGCGCTTGCAAACCGGCCTTTGGAGGCAGCCGGGGAGGTCTTCCAGTGGGAGAGGGCCGGTTGTGCTCAGAGGCCCCACAGGTCAGGGGCAGGACGCAGCAGGGCCCCTGCCCCTGGCCAGCCTTGCCCAGACCTTCCTGGCCTCCGGGGGTACTGCCCCACCAAGGGGCAGGCTGCGGGGACTGGGTCCAGACATGCCCGGGCGCCTCCCCAGGCTCATCCCCGTTGGTGCCTTTCCCCTGGGCCTAGGCCTCGGTTGAGCCCTCCTTGGAGAGGAGATTGCTGGCAGGTGCTGTCTCCACACTGCAAGGTGCTGGAGCTCAGAGGGCCTCGTCAGAGGGAAGGGACCAGTTAGGGGCTGGATGCCCAAGACCTCTTTGGCCCAGCAGCCTCAGGGCAGCAGGGAGAGCAAGAGGCCCAACTTGCCCCTAGGTCGGCTCTGCCCCTTCCCACACAGGCGGCCAGCCCAGCAGCAGCCTGGCAGTCTCTGGCTCCCCCGAGCTCTCTGCCGGTGGAGGGGGCAGGAACAGACGTGTGCATGTGGTTCTGCCTTGGCCTGGGACTGTGGATCCCCTGCCTGGCCCACAGGCTCAGGGGCAGGGGCCCGGAGAGACCACCACCCCGAAGCGCTTTTCTCACGGTCTTGGGAGCATTGTGCGTGGCTGGCGGGAACAGCGAGCATGAGTGCTTGCAAACTGTCCTTTGGAGGCAGCCGGGGAGGTCTTCCAAGGGCCCGGACTGATCACCACCCCAAAATGCTTTTCTCCCGGGCTTGGGAGCATTGTGCGCGGCTGTCGGGAACAGCGGACATGAGTGCTTGCAAACCGGCCTTTGGAGGCAGCCCGGGAGGTCTTCCAAGGGCCTGTAGAGAGCACCACCCCGAAGCGCTTCTCTCCCGGGCTTGGGAGTATTGTGCGCGGGTGGCGGGAACAGCAGGCAGGAGTGCTTGAAAACCGGCCTTTGCAGGCAGCCGGGGAGGTCTTCCAGGGCCCGGTGTGAGCACCACCCCAAAAAGCTTTTCTCCCGGGCTTGGGAGCATTGTGCGCGGCTGGTGGGAACAGCGGGCATGAGTGCTTGCAAACTGGCCACTGGAGGCAGCCGGGGACGTCTTCCAAGGGCCTGTAGAGAGCACCACCCCAAAATGCTTCTCTCCCGGGCTTGGGAGCATTGTGCGTGGCTGGCGGGAACAGCAGGAAGGAGTCCTTGCAAACCGGCCTTTGGAGGCAGCCGGGGAGGTCTTCCAAGGGCCTGTAGAGAGCACCACCCCGAAGCGCTTTTCTCCCGCCCTTGGGAGCATTCTGCGCGGGTGGCGGGAACAGCAGGCAGGAGTGCTTGAAAACCGTCCTTTGGAGGCAGCCGGGGAGGTCTTCCAGGGCCCGGTGTGAGCACCACCCCAAAATGCTTTTCTCCCGGGCTTGGGAGCATTGTGCGCGGATGGCGGGAACAGCGAGTCGGAGTGCTTCCAAACCGGCCTTTGGGGGCACCCCGGGAGGTCTTCCATGGGCACGGAGAGAACACCACCCCGAAGCGCTTTTCTCCGGGGTTTTGGAGGATTGTGCGTGGCTGGCGGGAACAGCGAGTGGGAGTGCTTGCAAACCGGCCTTTGGGGGCAGCCAGGGAGGTCCTCCATTGGCACGGAGAGAACACCACCCCGAAGCGCTTTTCTCCCGGGCTTGGGAGCATTGTGCGAGGCTGGCGGGAACAGCGGGCGGGAGTGCTTGCAAACCGGCCTTTGGAGGCAGCTTGGGAGGTCTTCCAAGGGCCCGGAGAGAGCACCATCCCGAAGCACTTTTCTCACGGAATTGGGAGCATTGTTCGCGGCTGTCGGGAACAGAGGACATGAGTGCTTGCAAACCGGCCTTTAGAGGCAGCCGGGGAGTCTTCCAAGGGCCCGGAGAGAGACCACCCCAAAATGCTTTTCTCCCGGGCTTGGGAGCATTGTGTGCGGCTGGCGGGTCAGCGGGAGGGAGTTCTCGAAAACCAGCCTTTGGAGGCAGCCGGGGAGGTCTTCCAAGGGCCAGGAGAGAGCACCACCCCGAAGCGCTTTTCTCCCGGGCTTGGGAGCATTGTGCGCGGCTGGCGGGAACAGCGGGATTGAGTGCTTGCAAACCGGCCTTTGGAGGCAGCCGGGGAGGTCTTCCAAGGGCCGGGAGAGAGCACCACCCCGAAGCGCTTTTCTCCTAGGCTTGGGAGCATTGTGCGCGGCTGGCGGGAACAGCGGGCATGAGTGCTTGCACACCGGCCTTTGGAGACAAACGGGGAGGTCTTCCAAGGGCCCGTAGAGAGCACCACCCCGAAGCGCTTTTCTCCCGTGATTGGGAGCATTGTGTGCGGCTGGCGGGACAGCGGGAGGGAGTACTTGAAATCCAGCCTTTGGAGGCAGCCGGGGAGGTCTTCCAAGGGCCGGGAGAGAGCACCACCCTGAAGGGCTTTTCTCCTGGGCTTGGAGCATTTGCACGGATGGCGGGAACAGCGAGTGGGAGTGCTTGCAAACCGGCATTTGGGGGCAGCCCGGGAGGTCTTTCTTGGGCCCAGAGAGAACACCACCCCGAAACGCTTTTCTCCCGGGCTTGGGAGCATTGTGCGCGGGTGGCGGGAACAGCAGGCAGAAGTGCTTGCAAACCGGCCTTGGAGGCAGCCGGGGAGGTCTTCCAAAGCCCGGAGTGAGCACCACCCCAAAATGCTTTTCTCCCGGGCTTGGGAGCATTGTGCGCAGCTGGCGTGAACAGCGGGATTGAGTGCTTGCAAACCAGCCTTTGGAGGCAGCCGGGGAGGTCTTCCAGCGGGAGAGTGCCAGTTGTTCTCAGAGGCCCCACAGGCCAGGGGCAGGACCCAGCAGTGTCCCTGCCTCTGGCAGCCTTGCCCAGACCTTCCTGGCCTCCGGGGGTACTACCCCACCAAGGGGCAGGCTGCGGGGCCTGGGTCCAGACATGCCCGGGCGCCTCCCCAGGCTCATCCCCGCTGGTGCCTTTCCCCTGGGCCTAGGCCTCGGTTGAGGCCTCCTTGGAGAGGAGGTTGCCGGCAGGGGCTGTCTGCACACTGCAAGGTGCTGGAGCTCAGAGGGCCTCGTCAGAGGGAAAGGACCAGCAAAGGGCTGGATGCCCAAGACCTCTTTGACCCAGCAGCCTCAGGGCAGCAGGGAGAGCAAGAGGCCCAACTTGCCCCTAGGTCGGCTCTACCCCGTCCCACACAGGCAGCCAGCCCAGCAGCAGCCTGGCAGTCTCTGGCTCCCCCGAACTCTCTGCCGGTGTAGGGGGCAGGAACAGACGTGTGCATGTCGTTCTGCCTTGGCCTGGGAGTGTGTTCCCCCTGCCTGTCCCCCAGGCTCAGGGGCAAGGGCCCGGAGAGAGCACCACCCCGAAGCGCTTTTCTCCCGGGCTTGGGAGCATTGTGCGTGCCTGGCGGGAACAGCGGGCGGGAGTGCTTGCAAACCGGCCTTTGGAGGCAGCCGGGGAGGTCTTCCAGCGGGAGAGTGCCGGTTGTGCTCAGACGCCCCACAGGCCAGGGGCAGGACCCAGCAGTGTCCCTGCCCCTGGCAGCCTTGCCCAGACCCTCCTGGCCTCCGGGGGTACTGCCCCACCAAGGGGCAGGCTGCGGGGACTGGGTCCAGACATGGCCGGGCGCCTCCCCAGGCTCATCCCCGCTGGTGCCTTTCCCCTGGGCCTAGGCCTCGGTTGAGGCCTCCTTGGAGAGGAGGTTGCTGGCAGGGGCTGTCTCCACACTGCAAGGTGCTGGAGCTCAGAGGGCCTCGTCAGAGGGAAGGGACCAGCAAGGGGCTGGATGCCCAAGACCTCTTTGGCCCAGCAGCCTCAGGGCAGCAGGGAGAGGAAGAGGCCCAACTTGCCCCTAGGTCGGCTCTGCCCCTTCCCACACAGGCGGCCAGCCCAGCAGCTGCCTGACAGACTCTGGCTCCCCCGAGCTCTCTGCCGGTGCAGGGGTCAGGAACAGACGTGTGCATGTGGTTCTGCGTTGGTCTGGGAGTGTGGACCCACTGCCTCGCCCCCAGGCTCAGGGGCAAGTGCCCGGAGAGAGCACCACCCCGAAGCGCTTTTCTCCCGGGATTGGGAGAATTGTGCGTGCCTGGCGGGAACAGCGGGCGGGAGTGTTGGCAAACCGGCCTTTGGAGGCAGCCGGGGAAGTCTTCCAGTGGGAGAGGGCCGGTTGTGCTCAGAGGCCCCACAGGCCAGGGGCAGGACCCAGCAGGGCCCCTGCCCCTGGCCAGCCTTGCCCAGACCTTCCTGGCCTCCGGGGGTACTGCCCCACCAAGGGGCAGGCTGCGGGGACTGGGTCCAGACATGCCCGGGCGCCTCCCCAGGCTCATCCCCGCTGGTGCCTTTCCCCTGGGCCTAGGCCTCGGTTGAGGCCTCCTTGGAGAGGAGGTTGCTGGCAGGGCTGTCTCCACACTGCAAGGTGCTGGAGCTCAGAGGGCCTCGTCAGAGGGAAGGGACAAGCAAGGGGCTGGATGCCCAAGATCTCTTTGGCCCAGCAGCCTCAGGGCAGCAGGGAGAGCAAGAGGCCCAACTTGCCCCTAGGTCGGCTCTGCCCCTTCCCACACAGGCGGCCAGCCCAGCAGCTGCCTGACAGACTCTGGCTCCCCCGAGCTCTCTGCCGGTGCATGGGGCAGGAACAGACGTGTGCATGTCGTTCTGCCTTGGCCTGGGAGTGTGGACCCCCTGCCTGGCCCCCAGGCTCAGGGGAAAGGGCCCGGAGAGATCACCACCCCGAGGCGATTTTCTCCCGGGCTTGGGAGCGTTGTGCGCCCTTGGTTGGAACAGTGGGCGGGAGTGCTTGCAAACCGGCCTTTGGAGGCAGCCGGGGACGTCTTCCAGTGGGAGAGGGCCGGTTGTGCTCAGAGGCCCCACAGGCCAGGGGCAGGACCCAGCAGGTCCCCTGCCCCTGGCCAGCCTTTCCCAGACCTTCCTCGCCTCCGGGGGTACTGCCCCACCAAGGGGCAGGCTGCGGGGACTGGGTCCACACATGCCCGGGAGCCTCACCAGGCTCATCCCCGCTGGTGCCTTTCCCCTGTGCCTAGGCCTCGGTTTAGGCCTCCTTGGAGAGGAGGTTGCAGGCAGGGGCTGTCTCCACACTGCAAGGTGCTGGAGCTCAGAGGGCCTCGTCAGAGGGAAGGGACCAGCAAGGGGTTGGATGCCCAAGACGTCTTTGGCCCAGCAGCCTCAGGGCAGCAGGGAGGGCAAGAGGCCCAACTTGCCCCTAGGTCGGCTCTGCCACTTCCCACACAGGCGGCCAGCCCAGCAGCTGCCTGACAGACTCTGGCTCCCCCGAGCTCTCTGCCGGTGCAGGGGGCAGGAACAGACGTGTGCATGTGGTTCTGCCTTGGCCTGGGATTGTGGATCCCCTGCCTGGCCCCCAGGCTCAGGGGCAGGGGCCCGGAGAGACCACCACCCCGAAGCGCTTTTCTCCGGGGTTTTGGAACATTGTGTGTGCCTGGCGGGAACAGCGAGTGGGAATGCTTGCAAACCGGCCTTTGGGGGCAGCCGGGGAGGTCCTCCATGGTCCCTGAGAGAACACCACCCCGAAGCGCTTTTCTCAAGGTCTTGGGAGCATTGTGCGCGGCTGGCGGGAACAGTGGGCATGAGTGCTTGCAAACTGTCCTTTGGAGGCAGCCGGGGAGGTCTTCCAAGGGCCGGGAGAGAGCACCACCCTGAAGGGCTTTTCTCCTGGGCTTGGAGCATTTGCACGGATGGCGGGAACAGCGAGTGGGAGTGCTTGCAAACCGGCATTTGGGGGCAGCCCGGGAGGTCTTTCTTGGGCCCAGAGAGAACACCACCCCGAAACGCTTTTCTCCCGGGCTTGGGAGCATTGTGCGCGGGTGGCGGGAACAGCAGGCAGAAGTGCTTGCAAACCGGCCTTGGAGGCAGCCGGGGAGGTCTTCCAAAGCCCGGAGTGAGCACCACCCCAAAATGCTTTTCTCCCGGGCTTGGGAGCATTGTGCGCAGCTGGCGTGAACAGCGGGATTGAGTGCTTGCAAACCAGCCTTTGGAGGCAGCCGGGGAGGTCTTCCAGCGGGAGAGTGCCAGTTGTTCTCAGAGGCCCCACAGGCCAGGGGCAGGACCCAGCAGTGTCCCTGCCTCTGGCAGCCTTGCCCAGACCTTCCTGGCCTCCGGGGGTACTACCCCACCAAGGGGCAGGCTGCGGGGCCTGGGTCCAGACATGCCCGGGCGCCTCCCCAGGCTCATCCCCGCTGGTGCCTTTCCCCTGGGCCTAGGCCTCGGTTGAGGCCTCCTTGGAGAGGAGGTTGCCGGCAGGGGCTGTCTGCACACTGCAAGGTGCTGGAGCTCAGAGGGCCTCGTCAGAGGGAAAGGACCAGCAAAGGGCTGGATGCCCAAGACCTCTTTGACCCAGCAGCCTCAGGGCAGCAGGGAGAGCAAGAGGCCCAACTTGCCCCTAGGTCGGCTCTACCCCGTCCCACACAGGCAGCCAGCCCAGCAGCAGCCTGGCAGTCTCTGGCTCCCCCGAACTCTCTGCCGGTGTAGGGGGCAGGAACAGACGTGTGCATGTCGTTCTGCCTTGGCCTGGGAGTGTGTTCCCCCTGCCTGTCCCCCAGGCTCAGGGGCAAGGGCCCGGAGAGAGCACCACCCCGAAGCGCTTTTCTCCCGGGCTTGGGAGCATTGTGCGTGCCTGGCGGGAACAGCGGGCGGGAGTGCTTGCAAACCGGCCTTTGGAGGCAGCCGGGGAGGTCTTCCAGCGGGAGAGTGCCGGTTGTGCTCAGACGCCCCACAGGCCAGGGGCAGGACCCAGCAGTGTCCCTGCCCCTGGCAGCCTTGCCCAGACCCTCCTGGCCTCCGGGGGTACTGCCCCACCAAGGGGCAGGCTGCGGGGACTGGGTCCAGACATGGCCGGGCGCCTCCCCAGGCTCATCCCCGCTGGTGCCTTTCCCCTGGGCCTAGGCCTCGGTTGAGGCCTCCTTGGAGAGGAGGTTGCTGGCAGGGGCTGTCTCCACACTGCAAGGTGCTGGAGCTCAGAGGGCCTCGTCAGAGGGAAGGGACCAGCAAGGGGCTGGATGCCCAAGACCTCTTTGGCCCAGCAGCCTCAGGGCAGCAGGGAGAGGAAGAGGCCCAACTTGCCCCTAGGTCGGCTCTGCCCCTTCCCACACAGGCGGCCAGCCCAGCAGCTGCCTGACAGACTCTGGCTCCCCCGAGCTCTCTGCCGGTGCAGGGGTCAGGAACAGACGTGTGCATGTGGTTCTGCGTTGGTCTGGGAGTGTGGACCCACTGCCTCGCCCCCAGGCTCAGGGGCAAGTGCCCGGAGAGAGCACCACCCCGAAGCGCTTTTCTCCCGGGATTGGGAGAATTGTGCGTGCCTGGCGGGAACAGCGGGCGGGAGTGTTGGCAAACCGGCCTTTGGAGGCAGCCGGGGAAGTCTTCCAGTGGGAGAGGGCCGGTTGTGCTCAGAGGCCCCACAGGCCAGGGGCAGGACCCAGCAGGGCCCCTGCCCCTGGCCAGCCTTGCCCAGACCTTCCTGGCCTCCGGGGGTACTGCCCCACCAAGGGGCAGGCTGCGGGGACTGGGTCCAGACATGCCCGGGCGCCTCCCCAGGCTCATCCCCGCTGGTGCCTTTCCCCTGGGCCTAGGCCTCGGTTGAGGCCTCCTTGGAGAGGAGGTTGCTGGCAGGGCTGTCTCCACACTGCAAGGTGCTGGAGCTCAGAGGGCCTCGTCAGAGGGAAGGGACAAGCAAGGGGCTGGATGCCCAAGATCTCTTTGGCCCAGCAGCCTCAGGGCAGCAGGGAGAGCAAGAGGCCCAACTTGCCCCTAGGTCGGCTCTGCCCCTTCCCACACAGGCGGCCAGCCCAGCAGCTGCCTGACAGACTCTGGCTCCCCCGAGCTCTCTGCCGGTGCATGGGGCAGGAACAGACGTGTGCATGTCGTTCTGCCTTGGCCTGGGAGTGTGGACCCCCTGCCTGGCCCCCAGGCTCAGGGGAAAGGGCCCGGAGAGATCACCACCCCGAGGCGATTTTCTCCCGGGCTTGGGAGCGTTGTGCGCCCTTGGTTGGAACAGTGGGCGGGAGTGCTTGCAAACCGGCCTTTGGAGGCAGCCGGGGACGTCTTCCAGTGGGAGAGGGCCGGTTGTGCTCAGAGGCCCCACAGGCCAGGGGCAGGACCCAGCAGGTCCCCTGCCCCTGGCCAGCCTTTCCCAGACCTTCCTCGCCTCCGGGGGTACTGCCCCACCAAGGGGCAGGCTGCGGGGACTGGGTCCACACATGCCCGGGAGCCTCACCAGGCTCATCCCCGCTGGTGCCTTTCCCCTGTGCCTAGGCCTCGGTTTAGGCCTCCTTGGAGAGGAGGTTGCAGGCAGGGGCTGTCTCCACACTGCAAGGTGCTGGAGCTCAGAGGGCCTCGTCAGAGGGAAGGGACCAGCAAGGGGTTGGATGCCCAAGACGTCTTTGGCCCAGCAGCCTCAGGGCAGCAGGGAGGGCAAGAGGCCCAACTTGCCCCTAGGTCGGCTCTGCCACTTCCCACACAGGCGGCCAGCCCAGCAGCTGCCTGACAGACTCTGGCTCCCCCGAGCTCTCTGCCGGTGCAGGGGGCAGGAACAGACGTGTGCATGTGGTTCTGCCTTGGCCTGGGATTGTGGATCCCCTGCCTGGCCCCCAGGCTCAGGGGCAGGGGCCCGGAGAGACCACCACCCCGAAGCGCTTTTCTCCGGGGTTTTGGAACATTGTGTGTGCCTGGCGGGAACAGCGAGTGGGAATGCTTGCAAACCGGCCTTTGGGGGCAGCCGGGGAGGTCCTCCATGGTCCCTGAGAGAACACCACCCCGAAGCGCTTTTCTCAAGGTCTTGGGAGCATTGTGCGCGGCTGGCGGGAACAGTGGGCATGAGTGCTTGCAAACTGTCCTTTGGAGGCAGCCGGGGAGGTCTTCCAAGGGCCGGACTGATCACCACCCCAAAATGCTTTTCTCTCGGGCTTTGGAGCATTGTGCGCGGCTGTCGGGAACAACGGACATGAATGCTTGCAAACCGGCCTTTGGAGGCAGCCCGGGAGGTCTTCCAAGGGCCCGGAGAGAGCACCACCCCAAAATGCTTTTCTCCCGGGCTTGGGAGCATTGTGCGTGGCTGGCGGAAGCAGCGGGAATGAGTACTTACAAACCGGCCTTTGGAGGCAGCCGGGGAGGTCTTGAAAGTGCCCGGAGAGAGCACCACCCCGAAGCGCTTTTCTCCCGGGCTTGGGAACATTGTGCGCGGCTGGCGGGAACAGCAGGCAGGACTGCTTGCAAACTGGCCTTTGGAGGCAGCCGGGGAGGTCTTCCAAGTGCCCGGAGTGAGCACCACCCCAAAATGCTTTTCTCCCGGGCTTGGGAGCATTGTGCGCGGCTGGTGGGAACAACGGGCATGAGTGCTTGCAAACCGGCCTTTTGAGGCAGCCGGGGACGACTTCCAAGGGCCCGGAGAGATCACCACCCCAAAGCACTTTTCTCCCGGGCTTGGGAGCATTGTGCGTGGCTGGCGGGAACAGCAGGAAGGAGTCCTTGCAAACCGGCCTTTGGAGGCAGCGGGGGAGGTCTTCCAAGGGCCTGTAGAGAGCACCACCCCGAAGCGCTTTTCTCCCGGGCTTGGGAGTATTGTGCGCGGGTGGCAGGAACAGCAGGCAGGAGTGCTTGAAAACCGGCCTTTGCAGGCAGCCGGGGAGGTCTTCCAGGGCCCGGTGTGAGCACCACCCCAAAAAGCTTTTCTCCCGGGCTTGGGAGCATTGTGCGTGGCTGGTGGGAACAGCGGGCATGAGTGCTTGCAAACTGGCCACTGGAGGCAGCCGGGGAGGTCTTCCAAGGGCCCGGAGTGAGCACCACCCCAAAATGCTTTTCTCCCGGGCTTGGGAGCATTGTGCGTGGCTGGCGGGAACAGCAGGAAGGAGTCCTTGCAAACCGGCCTTTGGAGGCAGCCTGGGAGGTCTTCCAAGGGCCTGTAGAGAGCACCACCCCGAAGCGCTTTTCTCCCGCGCTTGGGAGCATTCTGCGCGGGTGGCGGGAACAGCAGGCAGGAGTGCTTGAAAACCGTCCTTTGGAGGCAGCCGGGGAGGTCTTCCAGGGCCCGGTGTGAGCACCACCCCAAAATGCTTTTCTCCCGGGCTTGGGAGCATTGTGCGTGGCTGGCGGGAACAGCAGGAAGGAGTCCTTGCAAACCGTCCTTTGGAGGCAGCCGGGGAGGTCTTCCAAGGGCCTGTAGAGAGCACCACCCCGAAGCGCTTTTCTCCCGGGCTTGGGAGCATTTTGCGCGGGTGGCGGGAACAGCAGGCAGGAGTGCTTGAAAACCGTCCTTTGGAGGCAGCCGGGGAGGTCTTCCAGGGCCCGGTGTGAGCACCACCCCAAAATGCTTTTCTCCCGGGCTTGGGAGCATTGTGCGCGGATGGCGGGAACAGCGAGTGGGAGTGCTTGCAAACCGGCCTTTGGGGGCAGCCAGGGAGGTCCTCCATTGGCACGGAGAGAACACCACCCCGATGCGCTTTTCTCCCGGGCTTGGGAGCATTGTGCGAGGCTGGCGGGAACAGCGGGCGGGAGTGCTTGCAAACCGGCCTTTGGAGGCAGCTTGGGAGGTCTTCCAAGGGCCCGGAGAGAGCACCATCCCGAAGCACTTTTCTCACGGAATTGGGAGCATTGTTCGCGGCTGTCGGGAACAGAGGACATGAGTGCTTGAAAACCGGCCTTAAGAGGCAGCCGGGGAGTCTTCCAAGGGCCCGGAGAGAGACCACCTCAAAATGCTTTTCTCCCGGGCTTGGGAGCATTGTGTGCGGCTTGCGGGTCAGCGGGAGGGAGTTCTTGAAAACCAGCCTTTGGAGGCAGCCGGGGAGGTCTTCCAAGGGCCAGGAGAGAGCACCACCCCAAGCGCTTTTCTCCCGGGCTTGGGAGCATTGTGCGCGGCTGGCGGGAACAGCGGGCATGAGTGCTTGCAAACCGGCCTTTGGAGACAAACGGGGAGGTCTTCCAAGGGCCCGTAGAGAGCACCACCCCGAAGCGCTTTTCTCCCGTGATTGGGAGCATTGTGTGCGGCTGGCGGGACAGCGGGAGGGAGTACTTGAAATCCAGCCTTTGGAGGCAGCCGGGGAGGTCTTCCAAGGGCCGGGAGAGAGCACCACCCTGAAGGGCTTTTCTCCTGGGCTTGGAGCATTTGCACGGATGGCGGGAACAGTGAGTGGGAGTGCTTGCAAACCGGCATTTGGGGGCAGCCCGGGAGGTCTTTCTTGGGTCCAGAGAGAACACCACCCCGAAACGCTTTTCTCCCGGGCTTGGGAGCATTGTGCGCGGGTGGCGGGAACAGCAGGCAGAAGTGCTTGCAAACCGGCCTTGGAGGCAGCCGGGGAGGTCTTCCAAAGCCCGGAGTGAGCACCACCCCAAAATGCTTTTCTCCCGGGCTTGGGAGCATTGTGCGCAGCTGGCGTGAACAGCGGGATTGAGTGCTTGCAAACCAGCCTTTGGAGGCAGCCGGGGAGGTCTTCCAGCGGGAGAGTGCCAGTTGTTCTCAGAGGCCCCACAGGCCAGGGGCAGGACCCAGCAGTGTCCCTGCCTCTGGCAGCCTTGCCCAGACCTTCCTGGCCTCCGGGGGTACTACCCCACCAAGGGGCAGGCTGCGGGGCCTGGGTCCAGACATGCCCGGGCGCCTCCCCAGGCTCATCCCCGCTGGTGCCTTTCCCCTGGGCCTAGGCCTCGGTTGAGGCCTCCTTGGAGAGGAGGTTGCCGGCAGGGGCTGTCTGCACACTGCAAGGTGCTGGAGCTCAGAGGTCCTCGTCAGAGGGAAAGGACCAGCAAAGGGCTGGATGCCCAAGACCTCTCTGACCCAGCAGCCTCAGGGCAGCAGGGAGAGCAAGAGGCCCAACTTGCCCCTAGGTCGGCTCTACCCCGTCCCACACAGGCAGCCAGCCCAGCAGCAGCCTGGCAGTCTCTGGCTCCCCCGAACTCTCTGCCGGTGTAGGGGGCAGGAACAGACGTGTGCATGTCGTTCTGCCTTGGCCTGGGAGTGTGTTCCCCCTGCCTGTCCCCCAGGCTCAGGGGCAAGGGCCCGGAGAGAGTACCACCCCGAAGCGCTTTTCTCCCGGGCTTGGGAGCATTGTGCATGCCTGGCGGGAACAGCGGGCGGGAGTGCTTGCAAACCGGCCTTTGGAGGCAGCCGGGGAGGTCTTCCAGCGGGAGAGTGCCGGTTGTGCTCAGACGCCCCACAGGCCAGGGGCAGGACCCAGCAGTGTCCCTGCCCCTGGCAGCCTTGCCCAGACCCTCCTGGCCTCCGGGGGTACTGCCCCACCAAGGGGCAGGCTGCAGGGACTGGGTCCAGACATGGCCGGGCGCCTCCCCAGGCTCATCCCCGCTGGTGCCTTTCCCCTGGGCCTAGGCCTCAGTTGAGGCCTCCTTGGAGACGAGGTTGCTGGCAGGGGCTGTCTCCACACTGCAAGGTGCTAGAGCTCAGAGGGCCTCGTCAGAGGGAAGGGACCAGCAAGGGGCTGGATGCCCAAGACCTCTTTGGCCCAGCAGCCTCAGGGCAGCAGGGAGAGCAAGAGGCCCAACTTGCCCCTAGGTCGGCTCTGCCCCTTCCCACACAGGCGGCCAGCCCAGCAGCTGCCTGACAGACTCTGGCTCCCCCGAGCTCTCTGCCGGTGCAGGGGGCAGATCAGACGTGTGCATGTGGTCTGCCTTTTCCTGGGAGTGTGGACACCCTGCCTTGCCCCAGGCTCAGGGGCAAGGGCCCGGAGAGAGCACCACCCTGAAGCGCTTTTCTCCCGGGCTTGGGAGCATTGTGCACGCCTGCTGGGAACAGTGGGCGGGAGCGCTTGCAAACCGGCCTTTGGAGGCAGCCGGGGAGGTCTTCCAGTGGGAGAGGGCCGGTTGTGCTCAGAGGCCCCACAGGCCAGGGGCAGGACGCAGCAGGGCCCCTGCCCCTGGCCAGCCTTGCCCAGACCTTCCTGGCCTCAGGGGGTACTGCCCCACCAAGGGGCAGGCTGCGGGGCCTGGGTCCAGACATGCCTGGGCGCCTCCCCAGGCTCATCCCCGCTGGTGCCTTTCCCCTGGGCATAGGCCTCGGTTGATGCCTCCTTGGAGAGGAGGTTGCTGGCAGGGGCTGTCTCCACACTGCAAGGTGCTGGAGCTCAGAGGGCCTCGTCAGCGGGAAGGGACCAGCAAGGGGCTGGATGCCCAAGACCTCTTTGGCCCAGCAGCCTCAGGGCAGCAGGGAGAGCAAGAGGCCCAACTTGCCCCTAGGTCGGCTCTGCCCCTTCCCACACAGGCAGCCAACCCAGCAGCTGCCTGATAGACTCTGGCTCCCCCGAGCTCTCTGCCGGTTCAGGGGTCAGGAACAGACGTGTGCATGTGGTTCTGCCTCGGTCTGGGAGTGTGGACCCACTGCCTGGACCCCAGGCTCAGGGGCAAGGGCCCGGAGAGAGCAACACCCCGAAGCGCTTTTCTCCTGGCCTTGGGAGCGTTGTGCGTGCCTGGCGGGAACAGCGGGCGGGAGTGTTGGCAAACCCGCCTTTGAAGGCAGCCGGGGAGGTCTTCCAGTGGGAGAGGGCCGGTTGTGCTCAGAGGCCCCACAGGCCAGGGGCAGGACCCAGCAGGGACCCTGCCCCTGGCCAGCCTTGCTCAGACCTTCCTGGCCTCCGGGGGTACTGCCCCACCAAGGGGCAGGCTGCGGGGACTGGGTCCTGATATGCTCGTGCGCCTCCACTGGCTCATCCCCGCTGGTGCCTTTCCCCTGGGCCTAGGCCTCGGTTGAGGCCTCCTTGGAGAGGAGGTTGCTGGCAGGGTCTGTCTCCACACTGCAAGGTGCTGGAGCTCAGAGGGCCTCGTCAGAGGGAAGGGACCAGCAAGGGGCTGGATGCCCAAGACCTCTTTGGCACAGCAGCCTCAGGGCAGCAGGGAGAGCAAGAGGCCCAACTTGCCCCTAGGTCGGCTCTGCCCCTTCCCACACAGGCGGCCAGCCCAGCAGCTGCCTGACAGACTCTGGCTCCCCCCAGCTCTCTGCCGGTGGAGGGGGCAGGAACAGACGTGTGCATGTTGTTGTGCCTTGGCCTGGGACTGTGGATCCCCTGCCTGGCCCCCAGGCTCAGGGGCAAGGGCCCGAAGAGACCACCACCCCGAAGCGCTTTTCTCCCGGGCTTGGGAGCATTGTGCGCGCCTGGCAGGAACAGTGGGCGGGAGTGCTTGCAAACCGGCCTTTGGAGGCAGCCGTGGAGGTCTTCCAGTGGGAGAGGGCCGGTTGTGCTCAGAGGCCCCACAGGCCAGGGGCAGGACCCAGCCGGTCCCCTGCCCCTGGCCAGCCTTGCCCAGACCTTCCTGGCCTCCGGGGGTACTGCCCCACCAAGGGGCAGGCTGCGGGGACAGGGTCCAGACATGCACGGGCGCCTCCCCTGGCTCAACCCCGCTGGTGCCTTTCCCCTGGGCCTAGGCCTCGGTTGAGGCCTCCTTGGAGAGGAGATTGCTGGCAGGGGCTGTCTCCACACTGCAAGGTGCTGGAGCTCAGAGGGCCTCGTCAGAGGGAAGGGACCAGCAAGGGGGTGGATGCCCAAGACCTCTTTGGCACAGCAGCCTCAGGGCAGCAGGGAGAGCAAGAGGCCCAACTTGCCCCTAGGTCGGCTCTGCCCCTTCCCACACAGGCGGCCAGCCCAGCAGCTGCCTGACAGACTCTGGCTCCCCCGAACTCTCTCCCGGTGCAGGGATCAGGAACAGACGTGTGCATGTGGTTCTGCCTTGGTCTGGGAGTGTGGACCAACTGCCTGGCCCCCAGGCTCAGGGGCAAGGGCCCGAGGAGAGCACCACCCTGGAGCGCTTTTCTCCCGGGCTTGGGAGCATTGTGCGTGCCTGGCGGGAACAGCGGGCGGGAGTGTTGGCAAACTGGCCTTTGGAGGGAGCCGGGGAGTTCTTCCAGTGGGAGAGGGCCGGTTGTGCTCAGAGGCCCCACAGGCCAGGGGCAGGACCCAGCAGGGCCCCTGCCCCTGGCCAGCCTTGCCCAGACCTTCCTGGCCTCCGGGGGTACTGCCCCACCAAGGGGCAGGCTGCGGGGACTGGGTCCAGACATGCCCGGGCGCCTCCCCAGGCTCATCCCCGCTGGTGCCTTTCCCCTGGGCCTAGGCCTCGTTTGAGGCCTCCTTGGAGAGGAGGTTGCTGGCAGGGGATGTCTCCACACTGCAAGGTGCTGGAGCTCAGAGGGCCTCGTCAGAGGGAAGGGACCAGCAAGGGGCTGGATGCCCAAGACCTCTATGGCCCAGCAGCCTCAGGGCAGCAGGGAGAGCAAGAGGCCCAACTTGCCCCTAGGTCTGCTCTGCCACTTCCCACACAGGCGGCCAGCCCAGCAGCTGCCTGACAGACTCTGGCTCCCCCGAGCTCTCTGCCGGTGCAGGGGGCAGATCAGACATGTGCATGTGGTTCTGCCTTGGCCTGGGAGTGTGGACACCCTGCCTTGCCCCCAGGCTCAGGGGCAAGGGCCCAGAGAGAGCACCACCCTGAAGCGCTTTTCTTCCGGGCTTAGGAGCATTGTGCCCGCATGCTGGTAACAGTGGGCGGGAGCGCTTGCAAACCGGCCTTTGGAGGCAGCCGGGGAGGTCTTCCAGTGGGAGAGGGCCGGTTGTGCTCAGAGGCCCCACAGGCCAGGGGCAGGACCCAGCAGGGCCCCTGCCCCTGGCCAGCCTTACCCAGACCTTCCTGGCCTCCGGGGTACTGCCCCACCAAGGGGCAGGCTGCGGGGACTGGGTCCAGACATGCTCGGGCGCCTCCCCTGGCTCATCCCCGCTGGTGCCTTTCCCCTGGGCCTAGGCCTCGGTTGAGGCCTCCTTGGAGAGGAGGTTGCTGGCAGGGGCTGTCTCCACACTGCATGGTGCTGGAGCTCAGAGGGCCTCGTCAGAGGGAAGGGACCAGTAAGGGGCTGGATGCCCAAGACGTCTTTGGCCCAGCAGCCTCAGGGCAGCAGGGAGAGCAAGAGGCCCAACTTGCCCCTAGGGCGGCTCTGCCCCTTCCCACACAGGCGGCCAGCCCAGCAGCAGCCTGGCAGTCTCTGGCTCCCCCGAGCTCTCTGCCGGTGTAGGGGGCAGGAACAGACGTGTGCATGTCGTTCTGCATTGGCCTGGGAGTGTGTTCCAACTGCCTGGCCCCCAGGCTCAGGGGCAAGGGCCCGGAGAGAGCACCACCCCGAAGCGCTTTTCTCCCGAGCTTGGGAGCATTGTGCGTGCCTGGCGGGAACAGCGGGCGGGAGTGCTTGCAAACCGGCCTTTGGAGGCAGACGGGGAGGTCTTCCAGCGGGAGAGTGCCGGTTGTGCTCAGACGCCCCACAGGCCAGGGGCACGACCCAGCAGGGCCCCTGCCCCTCGCAGCCTTGCCCAGACCTTCCTGGCCTCCGGGGGTACTGCCCCACCAAGGGGCAGGCTGCGGGGACTGGGTCCAGACATGCCCGTGCGCCTCCACTGGCTCATCTCCGCTGGTGCCTTTCCCCTGGGCCTAGGCCTCGGTTGAGGCCTCCTTGGAGAGGAGGTTGCTGGCAGGGGCTGTCTCCACACTGCAAGGTGCTGGAGCTCAGAGGGCCTCGTCAGAGGGAAGGGACCAGCAAGGGGCTGGATGCCCAAGACCTCTTTGGCCCAGCAGCCTCAGGGCAGCAGGGAGAGCAAGAGGCCCAACTTGCCCCTAGGTCGGCTCTGCCCCTTCCCACACAGGCGGCCAGCCCAGCAGCTGCCTGACAGACTCTGGCTCCCCCCAGCTCTCTGCCGGTGGAGGGGGCAGGAACAGACGTGTGCATGTGGTTCTGCCTTGGCCTGGGACTGTGGATCCCCTGCCTGGCCCCCAGGCTCAGGGGAAGGGGCCCGGAGATACCACCACCCCGAAGCGCTTTTCTCCGGGGTTTTGGAACATTGTGTGTGCCTGGCGGGAACAGCGAGTGGGAATGCTTGCAAACCGGCCTTTGGGGGCAGCCGGGGAGGTCCTCCATGGTCCCTGAGAGAACACCACCCCGAAGCGCTTTTCTCACGGTCTTGGGAGCATTGTGCGCGGCTGGCGGGAACAGCGGGCATGAGTGCTTGCAAACTGTCCTTTGGAGGCAGCCGGGGAGGTCTTCCAAGGGCCGGACTGATCACCACCCCAGAATGCTTTTCTCTCGGGCTTGGGAGCATTGTGCGCGGCTGTCGGGAACAACGGACATGAATGCTTGCAAACCGGCCTTTGGAGGCAGCCCGGGAGGTCTTCCAAGCCCCGGAGAGAGCACCACCCCAAAATGCTTTTCTCCCGGGCTTGGGAGCATTGTGCGTGGCTGGCGGAAGCAGCGGGAATGAGTACTTACAAACCGGCCTTTGGAGGCAGCCGGGGAGGTCTTGAAAGTGCCCGGAGAGAGCACCACCCCGAAGCGCTTTTCTCCCGGGCTTGGGAACATTGTGCGCGGCTGGCGGGAACAGCAGGCAGGACTGCTTGCAAACTGGCCTTTGGAGGCAGCCGGGGAGGTCTTCCAAGGGCCCGGAGTGAGCACCACCCCAAAATGCTTTTCTCCCGGGCTTGGGAGCATTGTGCGCGGCTGGTGGGAACAACGGGCATGAGTGCTTGCAAACCGGCCTTTGGAGGCAGCCGGGGACGTCTTCCAAGGGCCCGGAGAGAACACCACCCCGAAGCGCTTTTCTCCCGGGCTTGGGAGCATTGTGCGCGGCTGGCGTGAACAGCAGGCAGGACTGCTTGCAAACTGGCCTTTGGAGGCAGCCGGGGAGGTCTTCCAAGGGCCCGGAGTGAGCACCACCCCAAAATGCTTTTCTCCTGGGCTTGGGAGCATTGTGCGCGCCTGGTGGGAACAACGGGCATGAGTGCTTGCAAACCGGCCTTTGGAGGCAGCCGGGGACGACTTCCAAGGGCCCGGAGAGATCACCACCCCGAAGCACTTTTCTCCCGGGCTTGGGAGCATTGTGCGTGGCTGGCGGGAACAGCAGGAAGGAGTCCTTGCAAACCGGCCTTTGGAGGCAGCGGGGGAGGTCTTCCAAGGGCCTGTAGAGAGCACCACCCCGAAGCGCTTTTCTCCCGGGCTTGGGAGTATTGTGCGCGGGTGGCAGGAACAGCAGGCAGGAGTGCTTGAAAACCGGCCTTTGCAGGCAGCCGGGGAGGTCTTCCAGGGCCCGGTGTGAGCACCACCCCAAAAAGCTTTTCTCCCGGGCTTGGGAGCATTGTGCGCGGCTGGTGGGAACAGCGGGCATGAGTGCTTGCAAACTGGCCACTGGAGGCAGCCGGGGAGGTCTTCCAAGGGCCTGTAGAGAGCACCACCCCAAAATGCTTCTCTCCCGGGCTTGGGAGCATTGTGCGTGGCTGGCGGGAACAGCAGGAAGGAGTCCTTGCAAACCGGCCTTTGGAGGCAGCCGGGGAGGTCTTCCAAGGGCCTGTAGAGAGCACCACCCCGAAGCGCTTTTCTCCCGGGCTTGGGAGCATTGTGCAAGTCTGGCGTGAACAGCGGGTGGGAGTGTTGGCAAACAGGACTTTGGAAGCAGCCGGGGAGGTCTTCCAGTGGGAGAGGGCCGGTTGTGCTCAGAGGCCCCACAGGCCAGGGGCAGGACCCAGCAGGTCCCCTGCCCCTGGCCAGCCTTTCCCAGACCTTCCTGGCCTCCGGGGGTACTGCCCCACCAAGGGGCAGGCTGCGGGGACTCGGTCCAGACATGCCCGGGCGCCTCCCCAGGCTCATCCCCGCTGGTGCCTTTCCCCTGGTCCTACGTCTCGGTCGAGGCCTCCTTGGAGAGGAGGTTGCTGGCAGGGGCTGTCTCCACACTGCAAGGTGCTGGAGCTCAGAGGGCCTCGTCAGAGGGAAGGGACAAGCAAAGGGCTGGATGCCCAAGACGTCTTTGGCCCAGCAGCCTCAGGGCAGCAGGGAGAGCAAGAGGCCCAACTTGCCCCTAGGTCGGCTCTGCCCCTTCCCACAAAGGCGGCCAGCCCAGCAGCTGCCTGACAGACTCTGGCTCCCCCGAGCTCTCTGCCGGTGCAGGGGTCAGGAACAGACGTGTGCATGTGGTTCTGCCTTGGCCTGGGAGTGTGGACCCCCTGCCTGGCCCCCAGGCTCAGGGGCAAGGGCCTGGAGAGAGCACCACCCCGAAGCGCTTTTCTCCCGGGCTTGGGAGCATTGTGCGCGCTTGGTGGGAACAGTGGGCGGGAGTGCGTGCAAAACGGCCTTTAGAGGCAGCCGGGGAGGTCTTCCAGTGGGAGAGGGCCGGTTGTGCTCGGAGGCCCCAAAGGCCAGGGGCAGGACCCAGCAGGTCCCCTGCCCCTGGTCAGCCTTGCCCAGACCTTCCTGGCCTCCAGGGGTACTGCCCCACCAAGGGGCAGGCTGCGGGGACTGGGTCCAGACATGCCCGGGCGCCTCCCCAGGCTCATCCCCGCTGGTGCCTTTCCCCTGGGCCTAGGCCTCGGTTGAGGCCTCCTTGGAGAGGAGATTGCTGGCAGGTGCTATCTCCACACTGCAAGGTGCTGGAGCTCAGAGGGCCTCGTCAGAGGGAAGGGACCAGCAAAGGGCTGGATGCCCAAGACGTCTTTGGCCCAGCAGCCTCAGGGCAGCAGGGAGAGCAAGAGGCCCAACTTGCCCCTAGGTCGGCTCTGCCCCTTCCCACACAGGCGGCCAGCCCAGCACCTGCCTGAGAGACTCTGGCTCCCCCGAGCTCTCTGCCGGTGCAGGGGACAGGAACAGACGTGGGCATGTGGTTCTGCCTTGGCCAGGGAGTGTGTTCCCCGTGCCTTGCCCCCAGGCTCAGGGGCAAGGGCCCGGAGAGAGAACCACCCCAATGCGCTTTTCTCACGGGCTTGGGAGCATTGTGCGAGCCTGGCGTGAACAGCGGGCGGGAGTGTTTGCAAACAGGACTTTGGAGGCAGCCGGGGAGGTCTTCCAGTGGGAGAGGGCCGGTTGTGCTCAGAGGCCCCACAGGCCAGGGGCAGGACCCAGCAGGGCCCCTGACCCTGGCCAGCCTTGCCCAGACCTTCCTGGCCTCCGGGGGTACTGCCCCACCAAGGGGCAGGCTGCGGGGACTGGGTCCAGACATGCCCGGGCGCCTCCCCAGGCTCATCCCCGCTGGTGCCTTTCCCCTGGGCCTAGGCCTCGGTTGAGGCCTCCTTGGAGAGGAGGTTGCTGGCAGGGGCTGTCTCCACACTGCAAGGTGCTGGAGATCAGAGGGCCTCGTCAGAGGGAAGGGACCAGCAAAGGGCTGGATGCCCAAGACATCTTTGACCCAGCAGCCTCAGGGCAGCAGGGAGAGCAAGAGGCCCAACTTGCCCCTAGGTCGGCTCTGCCCCGTCCCACACAGGCGGCCAGCCCAGCAGCAGCCTGGCAGTCTCTGGCTCCCCCGAGCTCTCTGCCGGTGTAGGGGGCAGGAACAGACGTGTGCATGTCGTTCTGCCTTGGCCTGGGAGTGTGTTCCCCCTGCCTGGCCCCCAGGCTCAGGGGCAAGGGCCCGGTGAGAGCACCACCCCGAAGCACTTTTCTCCCGGGCTTGGGAGCATTGTGCGTGCCTGGCGGGAACAGCGGGCGGGAGTGCTTGCAAACCGGCCTTTCGAGGCAGACGGGGAGGTCTTCCAGCGGGAGAGTGCCGGTTGTGCTCAGACGCCCCACAGGCCAGGGGCAGGACCCAGCAGTGTCCCTGCCCCTGGCAGCCTTGCCCAGACCTTCCTGGCCTCCGGGGGTGCTGCCCCACCAAGGGGCAGGCTGCGGGGACTGGGTCCAGACATGCCCGGGCGCCTCCCCAGGCTCATCCCCGCTGGAGCCTTTCCCCTGGGCCTAGGCCTCGGTTGAGGCCTCCTTGGAGAGGAGGTTGCTGGCAGGGGCTGTCTCCACACTGCAAGGTGCTGGAGCTCAGAGGGCCTCGTCAGAGGGAAGGGACCAGTAAGGGGCTGGATGCCCAAGACGTCTTTGGCCCAGCAGCCTCAGGGCAGCAGGGAGAGCAAGAGGCCCAACTTGCCCCTAGGGCGGCTCTGCCCCTTCCCACACAGGCGGCCAACCCAGCAGCTGCCTGACAGACTCTGGCTCCCCCAAGCTCTCTGCCGGTGCAGGGGACAGGAACAGACGTGGGCATGTGGTTCTGCCTTGGCCTGGGAGTGTGTTCCCCCTGCCTTGCCCCCAGGCTCAGGGGCAAGGGCCCGGAGAGAGCACCACCCCGAAGCGCTTTTCTCCCGGGCTTGGGAGCACTGTGCGAGCCTGGCGTGAACAGCGGGCGGGAGTGTTTGCAAACAGGACTTTGGAGGCAGCCGTGGATGTCTTCCAGTGGGAGAGGGCCGGTTGTGCTCAGAGGCCTCACAGGCCAGGGGCAGGACCCAGCAGGTCCCCTGCCCCTGGCCAGCCTTGCCCAGACCTTCCTGGCCTCCGGGGGTACTGCCCCACCAAGAGGCAGGCTGCGGGGACTGGGTCCAGACATACCTGGGCGCCTCCCCAGGCTCATCCCCGCTGGTGCCTTTCCCCTGGGCATAGGCCTCGGTTGATGCCTCCTCGGAGAGGAGGTTGCTGGCAGGGGCTGTCTCCACACTGCAAGGTGCTGGAGCTCAGAGGGCCTCGTCAGCGGGAAGGGACCAGCAAGGGGCTGGATGCCCAAGACCTCTTTGGCCCAGCAGCCTCAGGGCAGCAGGGAGAGCAAGAGGCCCAACTTGCCCCTAGGTCGGCTCTGCCCCTTCCCACACAGGCAGCCAACCCAGCAGCTGCCTGACAGACTCTGGCTCCCCCGAGCTCTCTGCCGGTGCAGGGGTCAGGAACAGACGTGTGCATGTGGTTCTGCCTTGGCCTGGGAGTGTGTTCCCCATGCCTTGCCCCGAGGCTCAGGGGCAAGGGCCCGGAGAGAGCACCACCCTGAAGCACTTTTCTCCCGGGCTTGGGAGCATTGTGCAAGTCTGGCGTGAACAGCGGGTGGTAGTGTTGGCAAACAGGACTTTGGAGGCAGCCGGGGAGGTCTTCCAGTGGGAGAGGGCCGGTTGTGCTCAGAGGCCCCACAGGCCAGGGGCAGGACCCAGCAGGTCCCCTGCCCCTGGCCAGCCTTTCCCAGACCTTCCTGGCCTCCGGGGGTACTGCCCCACCAAGGGGCAGGCTGCGGGGACTCGGTCCAGACATGCCCGGGCGCCTCCCCAGGCTCATCCCCGCTGGTGCCTTTCCCCTGGTCCTAGGTCTCGGTTGAGGCCTCCTTGGAGAGGAGGTTGCTGGCAGGGGCTGTCTCCACACTGCAAGGTGCTGGAGCTCAGAGGGCCTCGTCAGAGGGAAGGGAAAAGCAAAGGGCTGGATGCCCAAGACCTCTTTGGCCCAGCAGCCTCAGGGCAGCAGGGAGAGCAAGAGGCCCAACTTGCCCCTAGGTCGGCTCTGCCCCTTCCCACAAAGGCGGCCAGCCCAGCAGCTGCCTGACAGACTCTGGCTCCCCCGAGCTCTCTGCCGGTGCAGGGGTCAGGAACAGACGTGTGCATGTGGTTCTGCCTTGCCCTGGGAGTGTGGACCCCCTGCCTGGCCCCCAGGCTCAGGGGCAAGGGCCCGGAGAGAGCACCACCCCGAAGCCCTTTTCTCCCGGGCTTGGGAGCATTGTGCGCGCTTGGTGGGAACAGTGGGCGGGAGTGCGTGCAAAACGGCCTTTGGAGGCAGCCGGGGAGGTCTTCCAGTGGGAGAGGGCCGGTTGTGCTCAGAGGCCCCACAGGCCAGGGGCAGGACCCACCAGGTCCCCTGCCCCTGGTCAGCCTTGCCCAGACCTTCCTGGCCTCCAGGGGTACTGCCCCACCAAGGGGCAGGCTGCGGGGACTGGGTCCAGACATGCCCGGGCGCCTCCCCAGGCTCATCCCCGCTGGTGCCTTTCCCCTGGGCCTAGGCCTCGGTTGAGGCCTCCTTGGAGAGGAGATTGCTGGCAGGTGCTGTCTCCACACTGCAAGGTGCTGGAGCTCAGAGGGCCTCGTCAGAGGGAAGGGACCAGTTAGGGGCTGGATGCCCAAGACCTCTTTGGCCCAGCAGCCTCAGGGCAGCAGGGAGAGCAAGAGGCCCAACTTGCCCCTAGGTCGGCTCTGCCCCTTCCCACACAGGCGGCCAGCCCAGCACCTGCCTGAGAGACTCTGGCTCCCCCGAGCTCTCTGCCGGTGCAGGGGACAGGAACAGACGTGGGCATGTGGTTCTGCCTTGGCCAGGGAGTGTGTTCCCCGTGCCTTGCCCCCAGGCTCAGGGGCAAGGGCCCGGAGAGAGAACCACCCCAATGCGCTTTTCTCCCGGGCTTGGGAGCATTGTGCGAGCCTGGCGTGAACAGCGGGCGGGAGTGTTTGCAAACAGGACTTTGGAGGCAGCCGGGTAGGTCTTCCAGTGGGAGAGGGCCGGTTGTGCTCAGAGGCCCCACAGGCCAGGGGCAGGACCCAGCAGGGCCCCTGACCCTGGCCAGCCTTGCCCAGACCTTCCTGGCCTCCGGGGGTACTGCCCCACCAAGGGGCAGGCTGCGGGGACTGGGTCCAGACATGCCCGGGTGCCTCCCTAGGCTCATCCCCGCTGGTGCCTTTCCCCTGGGCCTAGGCCTCGGTTGAGGCCTCCTTGGAGAGGAGGTTGCTGGCAGGGGCTGTCTCCACACTGCAAGGTGCTGGAGATCAGAGGGCCTCGTCAGAGGGAAGGGACCAGCAAAGGGCTGGATGCCCAAGACCTCTTTGACCCAGCAGCCTCAGGGCAGCAGGGAGAGCAAGAGGCCCAACTTGCCCCTAGGTCGGCTCTGCCCCGTCCCACACAGGCGGCCAGCCCAGCAGCAGCCTGGCAGTCTCTGGCTCCCCCGAGCTCTCTGCCGGTGTAGGGGGCAGGAACAGACCTGTGCATGTCGTTCTGCCTTGGCCTGGGAGTGTGTTCCCCCTGCCTGGCCCCCAGGCTCAGGGGCAAGGGCCCGGTGAGAGCACCACCCCGAAGCGCTTTTCTCCCGGGCTTGGGAGCATTGTGCGTGCCTGGCGGGAACAGCGTGCGGGAGTGCTTGCAAACCGGCCTTTCGAGGCAGACGGGGAGGTCTTCCAGCGGGAGAGTGCCGGTTGTGCTCAGACGCCCCACAGGCCAGGGGCAGGACCCAGCAGTGTCCCTGCCCCTGACAGCCTTGCCCAGACCTTCCTGGCCTCCGGGGGTACTGCCCCACCAAGGGGCAGGCTGCGGGGCCTGGGTCCAGACATGCCCGGGCGCCTCCCCAGGCTCATCCCCGCTGGTGCCTTTCCCCTGGGCCTAGGCCTCGGTTGAGGCCTCCTTGGAGAGGAGGTTGCTGGCAGGGGCTGTCTCCACACTGCAAGGTGCTGGAGCTCAGAGGGCCTCGTCAGAGGGAAGGGACCAGCAAGGGGCTGGATGCCCAAGACCTCTTTGGCCCAGCAGCCTCAGGGCAGCAGGGAGAGCAAGAGGCCCAACTTGCCCCTAGGTCGGCTCTGCCCCTTCCCACACAGGCGGCCAGCCCAGCAGCTGCCTGAAAGACTCTGGCTCCCCCAAGCTCTCTGCCGGTGCAGGGGGCAGATCAGACGTGTGCATGTGGTTCTGCCTTGTCCTGGGAGTGTGGACACCCTGCCTTGCCCCCAGGCTCAGGGGCAAGGGCCCGGAGAGAGCACCACCCTGAAGCGCTTTTCTCCCGGGCTTGGGAGCATTGTGCACGCCTGCTGGGAACAGTGGGCGGGAGCGCTTGCAAACCGGCCTTTGGAGGCAGCCGGGGAGGTCTTCCAGTGGGAGAGGGCCGGTTGTGCTCAGAGGACCCACAGGCCAGGGGCAGGTCGCAGCAGGACCCCTGCCCCTGGCCAGCCTTGCCCAGACCTTCCTGGCCTCCGGGGGTACTGCCCCACCAAGGGGCAGGCTGCGGGGCCTGGGTCCAGACATGCCCGGGCGCCTCCCAAGGCTCATCCCCGCTGGTGCCTTTCCCCTGGGCCTAGGCCTCGGTTGAGTCCTCCTTGGAGAGGAGGTTGCTGGCAGGGGCTGTCTCCACACTGCAAGGTGCTGGAGCTCAGAGGGCCTCGTCAGAGGGAAGGGACCAGTAAGGGGCTGGATGCCCAAGACGTCTTTGGCCCAGCAGCCTCAGGGCAGCAGGGAGAGCAAGAGGCCCAACTTGCCCCTAGGGCGGCTCTGCCCCTTCCCACACAGGCGGCCAACCCAGCAGCTGCCTGACAGACTCTGGCTCCCCCAAGCTCTCTGCCGGTGCAGGGGACAGGAACAGACGTGGGCATGTGGTTCTGCCTTGGCCTGGGAGTGTGTTCCCCCTGCCTTGCCCCCAGGCTCAGGGGCAAGGGCCCGGAGAGAGCACCACCCCAATGCGCTTTTCTCCCGGGCTTGGGAGCATTGTGCGAGCCTGGCGTGAACAGCGGGCGGGAGTGTTTGCAAACAGGACTTTGGAGGCAGCCGTGGAGGTCTACCAGTGGGAGAGGGCCGGTTGTGCTCAGAGGCCTCACAGGCCAGGGGCAGGACCCAGCAGGGCCCCTGCCCCTGGCCAGCCTTGCCCAGACCTTCCTGGCCTCCGGGGGTACTGCCCCACCAAGGGGCAGGCTGCGGGGACTGGGTCCAGACATGCCTGGGCGCCTCCCCAGGCTCATCCCCGCTGGTGCCTTTCCCCTGGGCATAGGCCTCGGTTGATGCCTCCTTGGAGAGGAGGTTGCTGGCAGGGGCTGTCTCCACACTGCAAGGTGCTGGAGCTCAGAGGGCCTCGTCAGCGGGAAGGGACCAGCAAGGGGCTGGATGCCCAAGACCTCTTTGGCCCAGCAGCCTCAGGGCAGCAGGGAGAGCAAGAGGCCCAACTTGCCCCTAGGTCGGCTCTGCCCCTTCCCACACAGGCAGCCAACCCAGCAGCTGCCTGACAGACTCTGGCTCCCCCGAGCTCTCTGCCGGTGCAGGGGTCAGGAACAGACGTGTGCATGTGGTTCTGCCTTGGTCTGGGAGTATGGACCCCCTTCCTGGCCCCCAGGCTCAGGGGCAAGGGCCCGGAGAGAGCACCACCCCGAAGCGCTTTTCTCCCGGGCTTGGGAGCATTGTGCGCGCTTGGTGGGAACAGTGGGCGGAGGTGCGTGCAAAACGGCCTTTGGAGGCAGCCGGGGAGGTCTTCCAGTGGGAGAGGGCCGGTTGTGCTCAGAGGCCCCACAGGCCAGGGGCAGGACCCAGCAGGGCCCCTGCCCCTGGTCAGCCTTGCCCAGACATTCCTGGCCTCCAGGGGTACTGCCCCACCAAGGGGCAGGCTGCGGGGACTGGGTCCAGACATGCCCGGGCGCCTCCCCAGGCTCATCCCCGCTGGTGCCTTTCCCCTGGGCCTAGGCCTCGGTTGAGGCCTCCTTGGAGAGGAGGTTGCTGGCAGGGGCTGTCTCCACACTGCAAGGTGCTGGAGCTCAGAGGGCCTCGTCAGAGGGAAGGGACCAGCAAGGGGCTGGATGCCCAAGACCTCTTTGGCCCAGCAGCCTCAGGGCAGCAGGGAGAGCAAGAGGCCCAACTTGCCCCTAGGTCGGCTCTGCCCCTTCCCACACAGGCGGCCAGCCCAGCAGCTGCCTGAAAGACTCTGGCTCCCCCAAGCTCTCTGCCGGTGCAGGGGGCAGATCAGACGTGTGCATGTGGTTCTGCCTTGTCCTGGGAGTGTGGACACCCTGCCTTGCCCCCAGGCTCAGGGGCAAGGGCCCGGAGAGAGCACCACCCTGAAGCGCTTTTCTCCCGGGCTTGGGAGCATTGTGCACGCCTGCTGGGAACAGTGGGCGGGAGCGCTTGCAAACCGGCCTTTGGAGGCAGCCGGGGAGGTCTTCCAGTGGGAGAGGGCCGGTTGTGCTCAGAGGACCCACAGGCCAGGGGCAGGTCGCAGCAGGGCCCCTGCCCCTGGCCAGCCTTGCCCAGACCTTCCTGGCCTCCGGGGGTACTGCCCCACCAAGGGGCAGGCTGCGAGGCCTGGGTCCAGACATGGCCGGGCGCCTCCCAAGGCTCATCCCCGCTGGTGCCTTTCCCCTGGGCCTAGGCCTCGGTTGAGGCCTCCTTGGAGAGGAGGTTGCTGGCAGGGGCTGTCTCCACACTGCAAGGTGCTGGAGCTCAGAGGGCCTCGTCAGAGGGAAGGGACCAGTAAGGGGCTGGATGCCCAAGACGTCTTTGGCCCAGCAGCCTCAGGGCAGCAGGGAGAGCAAGAGGCCCAACTTGCCCCTAGGGCGGCTCTGCCCCTTCCCACACAGGCGGCCAACCCAGCAGCTGCCTGACAGACTCTGGCTCCCCCAAGCTCTCTGCCGGTGCAGGGGACAGGAACAGACGTGGGCATGTGGTTCTGCCTTGGCCTGGGAGTGTGTTCCCCCTGCCTTGCCCCCAGGCTCAGGGGCAAGGGCCCGGAGAGAGCACCACCCCAATGCGCTTTTCTCCCGGGCTTGGGAGCATTGTGCGAGCCTGGCGTGAACAGCGGGCGGGAGTGTTTGCAAACAGGACTTTGGAGGCAGCCGTGGAGGTCTACCAGTGGGAGAGGGCCGGTTGTGCTCAGAGGCCTCACAGGCCAGGGGCAGGACCCAGCAGGGCCCCTGCCCCTGGCCAGCCTTGCCCAGACCTTCCTGGCCTCCGGGGGTACTGCCCCACCAAGGGGCAGGCTGCGGGGACTGGGTCCAGACATGCCTGGGCGCCTCCCCAGGCTCATCCCCGCTGGTGCCTTTCCCCTGGGCATAGGCCTCGGTTGATGCCTCCTTGGAGAGGAGGTTGCTGGCAGGGGCTGTCTCCACACTGCAAGGTGCTGGAGCTCAGAGGGCCTCGTCAGCGGGAAGGGACCAGCAAGGGGCTGGATGCCCAAGACCTCTTTGGCCCAGCAGCCTCAGGGCAGCAGGGAGAGCAAGAGGCCCAACTTGCCCCTAGGTCGGCTCTGCCCCTTCCCACACAGGCAGCCAACCCAGCAGCTGCCTGACAGACTCTGGCTCCCCCGAGCTCTCTGCCGGTGCAGGGGTCAGGAACAGACGTGTGCATGTGGTTCTGCCTTGGTCTGGGAGTTTGGACCCCCTTCCTGGCCCCCAGGCTCAGGGGCAAGGGCCCGGAGAGAGCACCACCCCGAAGCGCTTTTCTCCCGGGCTTGGGAGCATTGTGCGCGCTTGGTGGGAACAGTGGGCGGAGGTGCGTGCAAAACGGCCTTTGGAGGCAGCCGGGGAGGTCTTCCAGTGGGAGAGGGCCGGTTGTGCTCAGAGGCCCCACAGGCCAGGGGCAGGACCCAGCAGGGCCCCTGCCCCTGGTCAGCCTTGCCCAGACATTCCTGGCCTCCAGGGGTACTGCCCCACCAAGGGGCAGGCTGCGGGGACTGGGTCCAGACATGCCCGGGCGCCTCCCCAGGCTCATCCCCGCTGGTGCCTTTCCCCTGGGCCTAGGCCTCGGTTGAGGCCTCCTTGGAGAGGAGGTTGCTGGCAGGGGCTGTCTCCACACTGCAAGGTGCTGGAGCTCAGAGGGCCTCGTCAGAGGGAAGGGACCAGTTAGGGGCTGGATGCCCAAGACCTCTTTGGCCCAGCAGCCTCAGGGCAGCAGGGAGAGCCAGAGGCCCAACTTGCCCCTAGGTCGGCTCTGCCCCTTCCCACACAGGCGGCCACCCCAGCACCTGCCTGAGAGACTCTGGCTCCCCCGAGCTCTCTGCCGGTGCAGGGGACAGGAACAGACGTGTGCATGTGGTTCTGCCTTGGTCTGGGAGTTTGGACCCCCTTCCTGGCCCCCAGGCTCAGGGGCAAGGGCCCGGAGAGAGCACCACCCCGAAGCGCTTTTCTCCCGGGCTTGGGAGCATTGTGCGCGCTTGGTGGGAACAGTGGGCGGAGGTGCGTGCAAAACGGCCTTTGGAGGCAGCCGGGGAGGTCTTCCAGTGGGAGAGGGCCGGTTGTGCTCAGAGGCCCCACAGGCCAGGGGCAGGACCCAGCAGGGCCCCTGCCCCTGGTCAGCCTTGCCCAGACATTCCTGGCCTCCAGGGGTACTGCCCCACCAAGGGGCAGGCTGCGGGGACTGGGTCCAGACATGCCCGGGCGCCTCCCCAGGCTCATCCCCGCTGGTGCCTTTCCCCTGGGCCTAGGCCTCGGTTGAGGCCTCCTTGGAGAGGAGGTTGCTGGCAGGGGCTGTCTCCACACTGCAAGGTGCTGGAGCTCAGAGGGCCTCGTCAGAGGGAAGGGACCAGTTAGGGGCTGGATGCCCAAGACCTCTTTGGCCCAGCAGCCTCAGGGCAGCAGGGAGAGCCAGAGGCCCAACTTGCCCCTAGGTCGGCTCTGCCCCTTCCCACACAGGCGGCCACCCCAGCACCTGCCTGAGAGACTCTGGCTCCCCCGAGCTCTCTGCCGGTGCAGGGGACAGGAACAGACGTGGGCATGTGGTTCTGCCTTGGCCAGGGAGTGTGTTCCCCGTGCCTTACCCCCAGGCTCAGGGGCAAGGGCCCGGAGAGAGAACCACCCCAATGCGCTTTTCTCCCGGGCTTGGGAGCATTGTGCGAGCCTGGCGTGAACAGCGGGCGGGAGTGTTTGCAAACAGGACTTTGGAGGCAGCCGGGGAGGTCTTCCAGTGGGAGAGGGCCGGTTGTGCTCAGAGGCCCCACAGGCCAGGGGCAGGACCCAGCAGGGCCCCTGACCCTGGCCAGCCTTGCCCAGACCTTCCTGGCCTCCGGGGGTACTGCCCCACCAAGGGGCAGGCTGCGGGGACTGGGTCCAGACATGCCCGGGCGCCTCCCCAGGCTCATCCCCGCTGGTGCCTTTCCCCTGGGCCTAGGCCTCGGTTGAGGCCTCCTTGGAGAGGAGGTTGCTGGCAGGGGCTGTCTCCACACTGCAAGGTGCTGGAGATCAGAGGGCCTCGTCAGAGGGAAGGGACCAGCAAAGGGCTGGATGCCCAAGACCTCTTTGACCCAGCAGCCTCAGGGCAGCAGGGAGAGCAAGAGGCCCAACTTGCCCCTAGGTCGGCTCTGCCCCGTCCCACACAGGCGGCCAGCCCAGCAGCAGCCTGGCAGTCTCTGGCTCCCCCGAGCTCTCTGCCAGTGTAGGGGGCAGGAACAGACCTGTGCATGTCGTTCTGCCTTGGCCTGGGAGTGTGTTCCCCCTGCCTGGCCCCCAGGCTCAGGGGCAAGGGCCCGGTGAGAGCACCACCCCGAAGCGCTTTTCTCCCGGGCTTGGGAGCATTGTGCGCGCCTGGCGGGAACAGCGGGCGGGAGTGCTTGCAAACCGGCCTTTGGAGGCAGCCGGGGAGGTCTTCCAGCGGGAGAGTGCCGGTTGTGCTCAGACGCCCCACAGGCCAGAGGCAGGACCCAGCAGTGTCCCTGCCCCTGGCAGCCTTGCCCAGACCTTCCTGGCCTCCGGGGGTACTGCCCCACCAAGGGGCAGGCTGCGGGGCCTGGGTCCAGACATGCCCGGGCGCCTCCCCAGGCTCATCCCCGCTGGTGCCTTTCCCCTGGGCCTAGGCCTCGGTTGAGGCCTCCTTGGAGAGGAGGTTGCTGGCAGGGGCTGTCTCCACACTGCAAGGTGCTGGAGCTCAGAGGGCCTCGTCAGAGGGAAGGGACCAGTAAGGGGCTGGATGCCCAAGACGTCTTTGGCCCAGCAGCCTCAGGGCAGCAGGGAGAGCAAGAGGCCCAACTTGCCCCTAGGGCGGCTCTGCCCCTTCCCACACAGGCGGCCAACCCAGCAGCTGCCTGACAGACTCTGGCTCCCCCAAGCTCTCTGCCGGTGCAGGGGACAGGAACAGACGTGGGCATGTGGTTCTGCCTTGGCCTGGGAGTGTGTTCCCCCTGCCTTGCCCCCAGGCTCAGGGGCAAGGGCCCGGAGAGAGCACCACCCCGAAGCGCTTTTCTCCCGGGCTTGGGAGCATTGTGCGAGCCTGGCGTGAACAGCGGGCGGGAGTGTTTGCAAACAGGACGTTGGAGGCAGCCGTGGAGGTCTTCCAGTGGGAGAGGGCCGGTTGTGCTCAGAGGCCTCACAGGCCAGGGGCAGGACCCAGCAGGTCCCCTGCCCCTGGCCAGCCTTGCCCAGACCTTCCTGGCCTCCGGGGGTACTGCCCCACCAAGGGGCAGGCTGCGGGGACAGGGTCCAGACATGCCCGGGCGCCTCCCCTGGCTCAACCCCGCTGGTGCCTTTTCCCTGGGCCTAGGCCTCGGTTGAGGCCTCCTTGGAGAGGAGATTGCTGGCAGGTGCTGTCTCAACACTGCAAGGTGCTGGAGCTCAGAGGGCCTCGTCAGAGGGAAGGGACAAGCAAGGGGCTGGATGCCCAAGACCTCTTTGACCCAGCAGCCTCAGGGCAGCAGGGAGAGCAAGAGGCCCAACTTGCCCCTAGGTCGGCTCTGCCCCGTCCCACACAGGCAGCCAGCCCAGCAGCAGCCTGGCAGTCTCTGGCTCCCCCGATCTCTCTGCCGGTGTAGGGGGCAGGAACAGACGTGTGCATGTCGTTCTGCCTTGGCCTGGGAGTGTGTTCCCCCTGCCTGGCCCCCAGGCTCAGGGGCAAGGGCCCGGAGAGAGCACCACCCCGAAGCGCTTTTCTCCCGGGCTTGGGAGCATTGTGCGTGCCTGGCGGGAACAGCGGGCGGGAGTGCTTGCAAACCGGCCTTTGGAGGCAGACGGGGAGGTCTTCCAGCGGGAGAGTGCCGGTTTTGCTCAGACGCCCCACAGGCCAGGGGCAGGACCCAGCAGTGTCCCTGCCCCTGGCAGCCTTGCCCAGACCCTCCTGGCCTCCGGGGTTACTACCCCACCAAGGGGCAGGCTGCGTGGACTGGGTCCAGACATGGCCGGGCGCCTCCCCAGGCTCATCCCCGCTGGTGCCTTTCCCCTAGGCCTAGGCCTCGGTTGAGGCCTCCTTGGAGAGGAGGTTGCTGGCAGGGGCTGTCTCCACACTGCAAGGTGCTGGAGCTCAGAGGGCCTCGTCAGCGGGAAGGGACCAGAAAGGGGCTGGATGCCCAAGACCTCTTTGGCCCAGCAGCCTCAGGGCAGCAGGGAGAGGAAGAGGCCCAACTTGCCCCTAGGTCGGCTCTGCCCCTTCCCACACAGGCAGCCAACCCAGCAGCTGCCTGACAGACTCTGGCTCCCCCGAGCTCTCTGCCAGTGCACGGGTCAGGAACAGACGTGTGCATGTGGTTCTGCCTTGGTCTGGGAGTGTGTTCCCCCTGCCTTGCCCACAGGCTCAGGGGCAAGGGCCCGGAGAGAGCACCACCCTGAAGCGCTTTTCTCCTGGGCTTGGGATCATTGTGCGTGCCTGGCGGGAACAGCAGGCAAGAGTGTTGGCAAACTGGCCTGTGGAGGCAGCCGGGGAGGTCTTCCAGCGGGAGAGGGCCGGTTGTGCTCAGAGGCCCTACAGGCCAGGGGCAGGACCCAGCAGGGCCCCTGCCCCTGGCCAGCCTTGCCCAGACCTTCCTGGCCTCCGGGGGTACTGCCCCACCAAGGGGCAGGCTGCGGGGACTGGGTCCAGACATGCCCGGGCGCCTCCACTGGCTCATCTCCGCTGGTGCCTTTCCCCTGGGCCTAGGCCTCGGTTGAGGCCGCCTTGGAGAGGAGGTTGCTGGCAGGGGCTGTCTCCACACTGCAAGGTGCTGGAGCTCAGAGGGCCTCGTCAGAGGGAAGGGACCAGGAAGGGGCTGGATGCCCAAGACCTCTTTGGCCCAGCAGCCTCAGGGCAGCAGGGAGAGCAAGAGGCCCAACTTGCCCCTAGGTCGGCTCTGCCCCTTCCCACACAGGCGGCCAGCCCAGCAGCTGCCTGACAGACTCTGGCTCCCCCCAGCTCTCTGCCGGTGAAGGGGGCAGGAACAGACGTGTGCATGTGGTTCTGCCTTGGCCTGGGACTGTGGATCCCCTGCCTGGCCCCCAGGCTCAGGGGCAGGGGCCCGGAGAGACCACCACCCCGAAGCGCTTTTTTCCCGGGCTTGGGAGCATTGTGCGTGCCTGGCGGGAACAGCGGGCGCGAGTGTTGGCAAATCGGCCTTTGGAGGCAGCCGGGGAGGTCTTCCAGCGGGAGAAGGCCGCTCATGCTCAGAGGCCCCACAGGCCAGGGGCAGGACCCAGCAGGGCCCCTACCCCAGGCCAACCTTGCCCAGACCTTCCTGGCCTCCGGGGGTACTGCCCCACCAAGGGGCAGGCTGCGGGGACTGGGTCCAGACATTCCCGGGCGCCTCCCCAGGTTCATCCCCGCTGGTGCCTTTCCCTGGGACTAGGCCTCGGTTGAGGCCTCCTTGGAGAGGAGGTTGCTGGCAGGGGCTGTCTCCACACTGCAAGTTGTTGGAGCTCAGAGGGCCTCCTCAGATGGAAGGGACCAGCAAGGGGCTGGATGTCCAAGACCTCTTTGGCCCAGCAGCCTCAGGGCAGCAGGGAGAGCAAGAGGCCCAACTTGCCCCTAGGTCGGCTCTGCCCCTTCCCACACAGGCCGCCAGCCCAGCAGCTGCCTGACAGACTCTGGCTCCCCCGAGCTCTCTTCCGGTGCAGGGGACAGGAACAGACGTGTGCATGTGGTTCTGACTTTGCCTCGTCGTGTGGACCCCCTGCCTGGCCCCGAGGCACAGGGGCAAGGGCCCGGAGAGAGCACCACCCCAAAATGCTTTTCTCCCGGGCTTGGGAGCATTTGCGTGGCTGGCGGGAACAGCTAGTGGGAATGCTTGCAAACCGGCCTTTGGGGGCAGCCGGGGAGGTCCTCCATGGGCCCGGAGAGAACACCACCCCGATGCGCTTTTCTCCCGGGCTTGGGAGCAGTGTGCGCGTGTGGCGGGAACAGCAGGCAGGAGTGCTTGCAATCCGGCCTTTGGAGGCAGGCGCGGAGGTCTTCCAAGGGCAAGGAGTGAGCACCACCCCAAAATGCTTTTCTCCCATGCTTGGGAGCATTGTGCATAGCTGGTGGGAACAGCGGACATGAGTGCTTGCATACCGCCGATTGGAGGCAGCCGGGGAGGTCTTCCAAGGGCCCGGAGAGAGCACCACCTCGAAGCGCTTTTCTCTCGGGTTCTGGAGCATTGTGTGCGGCTGGTGGGACAGCGGGAGGGAATTCTTGCAAACCGGCCTTTGGAGGCAGCCAGAGAAGTCTTCCAAGGGCCCGGAGAGAGCACCACCCCGAAGCGCTTTTCTCTGGGGTTTTGGAACATTGTGTGTGGCTGGCGGGAACAGCGAGTGGGAGTGCTTGCAAACCGGCCTTTGGGGGCAGCCGGGGAGGTCCTCCATGGTCCCGGAGAGACCACCACCCCGAAGCGCTTTTCTCACGGTCTTGGGAGCATTGTGCGCGGCTGGCGGGAACAGCGGGCATGAGTGCTTGCAAACTGTCCTTTGGAGGCAGCCGGGGAGGTCTTCCAAGGGCCCGGACTGATCACCACCCCAAAATGCTTTTCTCCCGGGCTTGGGAGCATTGTGCGCGGCTGTCGGGAACAGCGGACATGAGTGCTTGCAAACCGGCCTTTGGAGGCAGCCCGGGAGGTCTTCCAAGGGCCCGGAGAGAGCACCACCCCAAAATGCTTTTCTCCCGGTCTTGGGAGCATTGTGCGTGGCTGGCGGAAGCAGCGGGAATGAGTACTTACAAACCGGCCTTTGGAGGCAGCCGGGGAGGTCTTGAAAGTGCCCGGAGAGAGCACCACCCCGAAGCGCTTTTCTCTCGGGCTTGGGAACATTGTGCGCAGCTGGCGGGAACAGCAGGCAGGACTGCTTGCAAACTGGCCTTTGGAGGCAGCCGGGGAGGTCTTCCAAGGGCCCGGAGTGAGCACCACCCCAAAATGCTTTTCTCCCGGGCTTGGGAGCATTGTGCGCGGCTGGTGGGAACAACGGGCATGAGTGCTTGCAAACCGGCCTTTGGAGGCAGCCGGGGACGTCTTCCAAGGGCCCGGAGAGAGCACCACCCCGAAGCGCTTTTCTCCCGGGCTTGGGAGCATTGTGCGCGGCTGGCGGGAACAGCAGGCAGGACTGCTTGCAAACTGGCCTTTGGAGGCAGCCGGGGAGGTCTTCCAAGGGCCCGGAGTGAGCACCACCCCAAAATGCTTTTCTCCCGGGCTTGGGAGCATTGTGCGCGGCTGGTGGGAACAACGGGCATGAGTGCTTGCAAACCGGCCTTTGCAGGCAGCCGGGGACGACTTCCAAGGGCCCGGAGAGATCACCACCCCGAAGCACTTTTCTCCCGGGCTTGGGAGCATTGTGCGTGGCTGGCGGGAACAGCAGGAAGGAGTCCTTGCAAACCGGCCTTTGGAGGCAGCGGGGGAGGTCTTCCAAGGGCCTGTAGAGAGCACCACCCCGAAGCGCTTTTCTCCCGGGCTTGGGAGTATTGTGCGCGGGTGGCAGGAACAGCAGGCAGGAGTGCTTGAAAACCGGCCTTTGCAGGCAGCCGGGGAGGTCTTCCAGGGCCCGGTGTGAGCACCACCCCAAAAAGCTTTTCTCCCGGGCTTGGGAGCATTGTGCGCGGCTGGTGGGAACAGCGGGCATGAGTGCTTGCAAACTGGCCACTGGAGGCAGCCGGGGAGGTCTTCCAAGGGCCTGTAGAGAGCACCACCCCAAAATGCTTCTCTCCCGGGCTTGGGAGCATTGTGTGTGGCTGGCGGGAACAGCAGGAAGGAGTCCTTGCAAACCGGCCTTTGGAGGCAGCCGGGGAGGTCTTCCAAGGGCCTGTAGAGAGCACCACCCCGAAGCGCTTTTCTCCCGGGCTTGGGAGCATTGTGCGCAGGTGGCGGGAACAGCAGGCAGGAGTGCTTGAAAACCGTCCTTTGGAGGCAGCCGGGGAGGTCGTCCAGGGCCCGGTGTGAGCACCACCCCAAAAAGCTTTTCTCCCGGGCTTGGGAGCATTGTGCGCGGCTGGTGGGAACAGCGGACATGAGTGCTTGCAAACTGGCCATTGGAGGCAGCCGCGAGGTCTTCCAAGGGCCCGGAGTGAGCACCACCCCAAAATGCTTTTCTCCCGGGCTTGGGAGCATTGTGCGTGGCTGGCGGGAACAGCAGGAAGGAGTCCTTGCAAACCGGCCTTTGGAGGTAGCCGGGGAGGTCTTCCAAGGGCCTGTAGAGAGCACCACCCCGAAGCGCTTTTCTCCTGCGCTTGGGAGCATTCTGCGCGGGTGGCGGGAACAGCACGCAGGAGTGCTTGAAAACCGTCCTTTGGAGGCAGCCGGGGAGGTCTTCCAGGGCCCGGTGTGAGCACCACCCCAAAATGCTTTTCTCCCGGGCTTGGGAGCATTGTGCGTGGCTGGCGGGAACTGCAGGAAGGAGTCCTTGCAAACCGGCCTTTGGAGGCAGCCGGGGAGGTCTTCCAAGGGCCTGTAGAGAGCACCACCCCGAAGCGCTTTTCTCCCGGGCTTGGGAGCATTTTGCGCGGGTGGCGGGAACAGCAGGCAGGAGTGCTTGAAAACCGTCCTTTGGAGGCAGCCGGGGAGGTCTTCCAGGGCCCGGTGTGAGCACCACCCCAAAATGCTTTTCTCCCGGGCTTGGGAGCATTGTGCGCGGATGGCGGGAACAGCAGGAAGGAGTCCTTGCAAACCGGCCTTTGGAGGCAGCCGGGGAGGTCTTCCAAGGGCCTGTAGAGAGCACCACCCCGAAGCGCTTTTCTCCCGGGCTTGGGAGCATTGAGCGCGGGTGGCGGGAACAGCAGGCAGGAGTGCTTGAAAACCGTCCTTTGGAGGCAGCCGGGGAGGTCTTCCAGGGCCCGGTGTGAGCACCACCCCAAAATGCTTTTCTCCTGGGCTTGGGAGCATTGTGCGCGGATGGCGGGAACAGCGAGTCGGAGTGCTTCCAAACCGGCCTTTGGGGGCACCCCGGGAGGTCTTCCATGGGCACGGAGAGAACACCACCCCGAAGCGCTTTTCTCCGGGGTTTTGGAGGATTGTGCGTGGCTGGCGGGAACAGCGAGTGGGAGTGCTTGCAAACCGGCCTTTGGGGGCAGCCAGGGAGGTCCTCCATTGGCACGGAGAGAACACCACCCCGAAGCGCTTTTCTCCCGGGCTTGGGAGCATTGTGCGAGGCTGGCGGGAACAGCGGGCGGGAGTGCTTGCAAACCGGCCTTTGGAGGCAGCTTGGGAGGTCTTCCAAGGGCCCGGAGAGAGCACCATCCCGAAGCACTTTTCTCACGGAATTGGGAGCATTGTTCGCGGCTGTCGGGAACAGAGGACATGAGTGCTTGCAAACCGGCCTTTAGAGGCAGCCGGGGAGTCTTCCAAGGGCCCGGAGAGAGACCACCTCAAAATGCTTTTCTCCCGGGCTTGGGAGCATTGTGTGCGGCTGGCGGGTCAGCGGGAGGGAGTTCTTGAAAACCAGCCTTTGGAGGCAGCCGGGGAGGTCTTCCAAGGGCCGGGAGAGAGCACCACCCCGAAGCGCTTTTCTCCCGGGCTTGGGAGCATTGTGCGCGGCTGGCGGGAACAGCGGGATTGAGTGCTTGCAAACCGGCCTTTGGAGGCAGCCGGGGAGGTCTTCCAAGGGCCGGGAGAGAGCACCACCCCGAAGCGCTTTTCTCCTAGGCTTGGGAGCATTGTGCGCGGCTGGCGGGAACAGCGGGCATGAGTGCTTGCAAACCGGCCTTTGGAGACAAACGGGGAGGTCTTCCAAGGGCCCGTAGAGAGCACCACCCCGAAGCGCTTTTCTCCCGTGATTGGGAGCATTGTGTGCGGCTGGCGGGACAGCGGGAGGGAGTACTTGAAATCCAGCCTTTGGAGGCAGCCGGGGAGGTCTTCCAAGGGCCGGGAGAGAGCACCACCCTGAAGGGCTTTTCTCCTGGGCTTGGAGCATTTGCACGGATGGCGGGAACAGTGAGTGGGAGTGCTTGCAAACCGGCATTTGGGGGCAGCCCGGGAGGTCTTTCTTGGGCCCAGAGAGAACACCACCCCGAAACGCTTTTCTCCCGGGCTTGGGAGCATTGTGCGCGGGTGGCGGGAACAGCAGGCAGAAGTGCTGCAAACCGGCCTTGGAGGCAGCCGGGGAGGTCTTCCAAAGCCCGGAGTGAGCACCACCCCAAAATGCTTTTCTCCCGGGCTTGGGAGCATTGTGCGCGGCTGGTGGGAACAACGGGCATGAGTGCTTGCAAACCGGCCTTTGGAGGCAGCCGGGGACGACTTCCAAGGGCCGGACTGATCACCACCCCAAAATGCTTTTCTCTCGGGCTTGGGAGCATTGTGTGCGGCCGTCGGGAACAACGGACATGAATGCTTGCAAACCGGCCTTTGGAGGCAGCCGGGGAGGTCTTCCAGGGCCCGGTGTGAGCACCACCCCGAAGCGCTTTTCTCACGGTCTTGGGAGCATTGTGCGCGGCTGGCGGGAACAGCGGGCATGAGTGCTTGCAAACTGTCCTTTGGAGGCAGCCGGGGAGGTCTTCCAAGGGCCGGACTGATCACCACCCCAAAATGCTTTTCTCTCGGGCTTGGGAGCATTGTGCGCGGCCGTCGGGAACAACGGACATGAATGCTTGCAAACCGGCCTTTGGAGGCAGCCCGGGAGGTCTTCCAAGGGCCCGGAGAGAGCACCACCCCAAAATGCTTTTCTCCCGGGCTTGGGAGCATTGTGCGTGGCTGGCGGAAGCAGCGGGAATGAGTACTTACAAACCGGCCTTTGGAGGCAGCCGGGGAGGTCTTGAAAGTGCCCGGAGAGAGCACCACCCCGAAGCGCTTTTCTCCCGGGCTTGGGAACATTGTGCGCGGCTGGCGGGAACAGCAGGCAGGACTGCTTGCAAACTGGCCTTTGGAGGCAGCCGGGGAGGTCTTCCAAGGGCCAGGAGTGAGCACCACCCCAAAATGCTTTTCTCCCGGGCTTGGGAGCATTGTGCGCGGCTGGTGGGAACAACGGGCATGAGTGCTTGCAAACCGGCCTTTGGAGGCAGCCGGGGACGACTTCCAAGGGCCCGGAGAGATCACCACCCCGAAGCACTTTTCTCCCGGGCTTGGGAGCATTGTGCGTGGCTGGCGGGAACAGCAGGAAGGAGTCCTTGCAAACCGGCCTTTGGAGGCAGCGGGGGAGGTCTTCCAAGGGCCTGTAGAGGGCACCACCCCGAAGCGCTTTTCTCCCGGGCTTGGGAGTATTGTGCGCGGGTGGCAGGAACAGCAGGCAGGAGTGCTTGAAAACCGGCCTTTGCAGGCAGCCGGGGAGGTCTTCCAGGGCCCGGTGTGAGCACCACCCCAAAAAGCTTTTCTCCCGGGCTTGGGAGCATTGTGCGCGGCTGGTGGGAACAGCGGGCATGAGTGCTTGCAAACTGGCCACTGGAGGCAGCCGGGGAGGTCTTCCAAGGGCCTGTAGAGAGCACCACCCCAAAATGCTTCTCTCCCAGGCTTGGGAGCATTGTGCGTGGCTGGCGGGAACAGCAGGAAGGAGTCCTTGCAAACCGGCCTTTGGAGGCAGCCGGGGAGGTCTTCCAAGGGCCTGTAGAGAGCACCACCCCGAAGTGCTTTTCTCCCGGGCTTGGGAGCATTGTGCGCAGGTGGCGGGAACAGCAGGCAGCAGTGCTTGCAAACTGGCCATTGGAGGCAGCCGGGGAGGTCTTCCAAGGGCCCGGAGTGAGCACCACCCCAAAATGCTTTTCTCCCGGGCTTGGGAGCATTGTGCGTGGCTGGCGGGAACAGCAGGAAGGAGTCCTTGCAAACCGGCCTTTGGAGGCAGCCGGGGAGGTCTTCCAAGGGCCTGTAGAGAGCACCACCCCGAAGCGCTTTTCTCCCGGGCTTGGGAGCATTTTGCGCGGGTGGCGGGAACAGCAGGCAGGAGTGCTTGAAAACCGTCCTTTGGAGGCAGCCGGGGAGGTCTTCCAGGGCCCGGTGTGAGCACCACCCCAAAATGCTTTTCTCCCGGGCTTGGGAGCATTGTGCGCGGATGGCGGGAACAGCAGGAAGGAGTCCTTGCAAACCGGCCTTTGGAGGCAGCCGGGGAGGTCTTCCAAGGGCCTGTAGAGAGCACCACCCCGAAGCGCTTTTCTCCCAGGCTTGGGAGCACTGTGCGCGGGTGGCGGGAACAGCAGGCAGGAGTGCTTGAAAACCGTCCTTTGGAGGCAGCCGGGGAGGTCTTCCAGGGCCCTGTGTGAGCACCACCCCAAAATGCTTTTCTCCCGGGCTTGGGAGCATTGTGCGCGGATGGCGGGAACAGCGAATGGGAGTGCTTCCAAACCGGCTTTTGGGGGCACCCCGGGAGGTCTTCCATGGGCACGGAGAGAACACCACCCCGAAGCGCTTTTCTCCGGGGTTTTGGAGGATTGTGCGTGGCTGGCGGGAACAGCGAGTGGGAGTGCTTGCAAACCGGCCTTTGGGGGCAGCCAGGGAAGTCCTCCATTGGCACGGACAGAACACCACCCCGAAGCGCTTTTCTCCCGGGCTTGGGAGCATTGTGCGAGGCTGGCGGGAACAGCGGGCGGGAGTGCTTGCAAACCGGCCTTTGGAGGCAGCTTGGGAGGTCTTCCAAGGGCCCGGAGAGAGCACCATCCCGAAGCACTTTTCTCACGGAATTGGGAGCATTGTTCGCGGCTGTCGGGAACAGAGGACATGAGTGCTTGCAAACCGGCCTTTAGAGGCAGCCGGGGAGTCTTCCAAGGGCCCGGAGAGAGACCACCCCAAAATGCTTTTCTCCCGGGCTTGGGAGCATTGTGTGCGGCTGGCGGGTCAGCGGGAGGGAGTTCTTGAAAACGAGCCTTTGGAGGCAGCCGGGGAGGTCTTCCAAGGGCCGGGAGAGAGCACCACCCCGAAGCGCTTTTCTCCCGGGCTTGGGAGCATTGTGCGCGGCTGGCGGGAACAGCGGGATTGAGTGCTTGCAAACCGGCCTTTGGAGGCAGCCGGGGAGGTCTTCCAAGGGCCGGGAGAGAGCACCACCCCGAAGCGCTTTTCTCCTAGGCTTGGGAGCATTGTGCGCGGCTGGCGGGAACAGCGGGCATGAGTGCTTGCAAACCGGCCTTTGGAGACAAACGGGGAGGTCTTCCAAGGGCCCGTAGAGAGCACCACCCCGAAGCGCTTTTCTCCCGTGATTGGGAGCATTGTGTGCGGCTGGCGGGACAGCGGGAGGGAGTACTTGAAATCCAGCCTTTGGAGGCAGCCGGGGAGGTCTTCCAAGGGCCGGGAGAGAGCACCACCCTGAAGGGCTTTTCTCCTGGGCTTGGAGCATTTGCACGGATGGCGGGAACAGTGAGTGGGAGTGCTTGCAAACCGGCATTTAGGGGCAGTCCGGGAGGTCTTTCTTGGGTCCAGAGAGAAAACCACCCCGAAACGCTTTTCTCCCGGGCTTGGGAGCATTGTGCGCGGGTGGCGGGAACAGCAGGCAGAAGTGCTTGCAAACCGGCCTTGGAGGCAGCCGGGGAGGTCTTCCAAAGCCCGGAGTGAGCACCACCCCAAAATGCTTTTCTCCCGGGCTTGGGAGCATTGTGCGCAGCTGGCGTGAACAGCGGGATTGAGTGCTTGCAAACCAGCCTTTGGAGGCAGCCGGGGAGGTCTTCCAGCGGGAGAGTGCCAGTTGTTCTCAGAGGCCCCACAGGCCAGGGGCAGGACCCAGCAGTGTCCCTGCCTCTGGCAGCCTTGCCCAGACCTTCCTGGCCTCCGGGGGTACTACCCCACCAAGGGGCAGGCTGCGGGGCCTGGGTCCAGACATGCCCGGGCGCCTCCCCAGGCTCATCCCCGCTGGTGCCTTTCCCCTGGGCCTAGGCCTCGGTTGAGGCCTCCTTGGAGAGGAGGTTGCCGGCAGGGGCTGTCTGCACACTGCAAGGTGCTGGAGCTCAGAGGGCCTCGTCAGAGGGAAGGGACCAGCAAAGGGCTGGATGCCCAAGACCTCTTTGACCCAGCAGCCTCAGGGCAGCAGGGAGAGCAAGAAGCCCAACTTGCCCCTAGGTCGGCTCTGCCCCGTCCCACACAGGCAGCCAGCCCAGCAGCAGCCTGGCAGTCTCTGGCTCCCCCGAGCTCTCTGCCGGTGTAGGGGGCAGGAACAGACGTGTGCATGTCGTTCTGCATTGGCCTGGGAGTGTGTTCCAACTGCCTGGCCCCCAGGCTCAGGGGCAAGGGCCCGGAGAGAGCACCACCCCGAAGCGCTTTTCTCCCGGGCTTGGGAGCATTGTGCGTGCCTGGCGGGAACAGCGGGCGGGAGTGCTTGCAAACCGGCCTTTGGAGGCAGACGGGGAGGTCTTCCAGCGGGAGAGTGCCGGTTGTGCTCAGACGCCCCACAGGCCAGGGGCACGACCCAGCAGGGCCCCTGCCCCTCGCAGCCTTGCCCAGACCTTCCTGGCCTCCGGGGGTACTGCCCCACCAAGGGGCAGGCTGCGGGGACTGGGTCCAGACATGCCCGTGCGCCTCCACTGGCTCATCTCCGCTGGTGCCTTTCCCCTGGGCCTAGGCCTCGGTTGAGGCCTCCTTGGAGAGGAGGTTGCTGGCAGGGGCTGTCTCCACACTGCAAGGTGCTGGAGCTCAGAGGGCCTCGTCAGAGGGAAGGGACCAGCAAGGGGCTGGATGCCCAAGACCTCTTTGGCCCAGCAGCCTCAGGGCAGCAGGGAGAGCAAGAGGCCCAACTTGCCCCTAGGTCGGCTCTGCCCCTTCCCACACAGGCGGCCAGCCCAGCAGCTGCCTGACAGACTCTGGCTCCCCCCAGCTCTCTGCCGGTGGAGGGGGCAGGAACAGACGTGTGCATGTGGTTCTGCCTTGGCCTGGGACTGTGGATCCCCTGCCTGTCCCCCAGGCTCAGGGGCAGGGGCCCGGAGAGACCACCACCCCGAAGCGCTTTTCTCCGGGGTTTTGGAACATTGTGTGTGCCTGGCGGGAACAGCGAGTGGGAATGCTTGCAAACCGGCCTTTGGGGGCAGCCGGGGAGGTCCTCCATGGTCCCTGAGAGAACACCACCCCGAAGCGCTTTTCTCACGGTCTTGGGAGCATTGTGCGCGGCTGGCGGGAACAGCGGGCATGAGTGCTTGCAAACTGTCCTTTGGAGGCAGCCGGGGAGGTCTTCCAAGGGCCGGACTGATCACCACCCCAGAATGCTTTTCTCTCGGGCTTGGGAGCATTGTGCGCGGCTGTCGGGAACAACGGACATGAATGCTTGCAAACCGGCCTTTGGAGGCAGCCCGGGAGGTCTTCCAAGCCCCGGAGAGAGCACCACCCCAAAATGCTTTTCTCCCGGGCTTGGGAGCATTGTGCGTGGCTGGCGGAAGCAGCGGGAATGAGTACTTACAAACCGGCCTTTGGAGGCAGCCGGGGAGGTCTTGAAAGTGCCCGGAGAGAGCACCACCCCGAAGCGCTTTTCTCCCGGGCTTGGGAACATTGTGCGCGGCTGGCGGGAACAGCAGGCAGGACTGCTTGCAAACTGGCCTTTGGAGGCAGCCGGGGAGGTCTTCCAAGGGCCCGGAGTGAGCACCACCCCAAAATGCTTTTCTCCCGGGCTTGGGAGCATTGTGCGCGGCTGGTGGGAACAACGGGCATGAGTGCTTGCAAACCGGCCTTTGGAGGCAGCCGGGGACGTCTTCCAAGGGCCCGGAGAGAACACCACCCCGAAGCGCTTTTCTCCCGGGCTTGGGAGCATTGTGCGCGGCTGGCGGGAACAGCAGGCAGGACTGCTTGCAAACTGGCCTTTGGAGGCAGCCGGGGAGGTCTTCCAAGGGCCCGGAGTGAGCACCACCCCAAAATGCTTTTCTCCCGGGCTTGGGAGCATTGTGCGCGGCTGGTGGGAACAACGGGCATGAGTGCTTGCAAACCGGCCTTTGGAGGCAGCCGGGGAGGTCTTCCAAGGGCCGGGAGAGAGCACCACCCTGAAGGGCTTTTCTCCTGGGCTTGGAGCATTTGCACGGATGGCGGGAACAGTGAGTGGGAGTGCTTGCAAACCGGCATTTAGGGGCAGTCCGGGAGGTCTTTCTTGGGTCCAGAGAGAAAACCACCCCGAAACGCTTTTCTCCCGGGCTTGGGAGCATTGTGCGCGGGTGGCGGGAACAGCAGGCAGAAGTGCTTGCAAACCGGCCTTGGAGGCAGCCGGGGAGGTCTTCCAAAGCCCGGAGTGAGCACCACCCCAAAATGCTTTTCTCCCGGGCTTGGGAGCATTGTGCGCAGCTGGCGTGAACAGCGGGATTGAGTGCTTGCAAACCAGCCTTTGGAGGCAGCCGGGGAGGTCTTCCAGCGGGAGAGTGCCAGTTGTTCTCAGAGGCCCCACAGGCCAGGGGCAGGACCCAGCAGTGTCCCTGCCTCTGGCAGCCTTGCCCAGACCTTCCTGGCCTCCGGGGGTACTACCCCACCAAGGGGCAGGCTGCGGGGCCTGGGTCCAGACATGCCCGGGCGCCTCCCCAGGCTCATCCCCGCTGGTGCCTTTCCCCTGGGCCTAGGCCTCGGTTGAGGCCTCCTTGGAGAGGAGGTTGCCGGCAGGGGCTGTCTGCACACTGCAAGGTGCTGGAGCTCAGAGGGCCTCGTCAGAGGGAAGGGACCAGCAAAGGGCTGGATGCCCAAGACCTCTTTGACCCAGCAGCCTCAGGGCAGCAGGGAGAGCAAGAAGCCCAACTTGCCCCTAGGTCGGCTCTGCCCCGTCCCACACAGGCAGCCAGCCCAGCAGCAGCCTGGCAGTCTCTGGCTCCCCCGAGCTCTCTGCCGGTGTAGGGGGCAGGAACAGACGTGTGCATGTCGTTCTGCATTGGCCTGGGAGTGTGTTCCAACTGCCTGGCCCCCAGGCTCAGGGGCAAGGGCCCGGAGAGAGCACCACCCCGAAGCGCTTTTCTCCCGGGCTTGGGAGCATTGTGCGTGCCTGGCGGGAACAGCGGGCGGGAGTGCTTGCAAACCGGCCTTTGGAGGCAGACGGGGAGGTCTTCCAGCGGGAGAGTGCCGGTTGTGCTCAGACGCCCCACAGGCCAGGGGCACGACCCAGCAGGGCCCCTGCCCCTCGCAGCCTTGCCCAGACCTTCCTGGCCTCCGGGGGTACTGCCCCACCAAGGGGCAGGCTGCGGGGACTGGGTCCAGACATGCCCGTGCGCCTCCACTGGCTCATCTCCGCTGGTGCCTTTCCCCTGGGCCTAGGCCTCGGTTGAGGCCTCCTTGGAGAGGAGGTTGCTGGCAGGGGCTGTCTCCACACTGCAAGGTGCTGGAGCTCAGAGGGCCTCGTCAGAGGGAAGGGACCAGCAAGGGGCTGGATGCCCAAGACCTCTTTGGCCCAGCAGCCTCAGGGCAGCAGGGAGAGCAAGAGGCCCAACTTGCCCCTAGGTCGGCTCTGCCCCTTCCCACACAGGCGGCCAGCCCAGCAGCTGCCTGACAGACTCTGGCTCCCCCCAGCTCTCTGCCGGTGGAGGGGGCAGGAACAGACGTGTGCATGTGGTTCTGCCTTGGCCTGGGACTGTGGATCCCCTGCCTGGCCCCCAGGCTCAGGGGCAGGGGCCCGGAGAGACCACCACCCCGAAGCGCTTTTCTCCGGGGTTTTGGAACATTGTGTGTGCCTGGCGGGAACAGCGAGTGGGAATGCTTGCAAACCGGCCTTTGGGGGCAGCCGGGGAGGTCCTCCATGGTCCCTGAGAGAACACCACCCCGAAGCGCTTTTCTCACGGTCTTGGGAGCATTGTGCGCGGCTGGCGGGAACAGCGGGCATGAGTGCTTGCAAACTGTCCTTTGGAGGCAGCCGGGGAGGTCTTCCAAGGGCCGGACTGATCACCACCCCAGAATGCTTTTCTCTCGGGCTTGGGAGCATTGTGCGCGGCTGTCGGGAACAACGGACATGAATGCTTGCAAACCGGCCTTTGGAGGCAGCCCGGGAGGTCTTCCAAGCCCCGGAGAGAGCACCACCCCAAAATGCTTTTCTCCCGGGCTTGGGAGCATTGTGCGTGGCTGGCGGAAGCAGCGGGAATGAGTACTTACAAACCGGCCTTTGGAGGCAGCCGGGGAGGTCTTGAAAGTGCCCGGAGAGAGCACCACCCCGAAGCGCTTTTCTCCCGGGCTTGGGAACATTGTGCGCGGCTGGCGGGAACAGCAGGCAGGACTGCTTGCAAACTGGCCTTTGGAGGCAGCCGGGGAGGTCTTCCAAGGGCCCGGAGTGAGCACCACCCCAAAATGCTTTTCTCCCGGGCTTGGGAGCATTGTGCGCGGCTGGTGGGAACAACGGGCATGAGTGCTTGCAAACCGGCCTTTGGAGGCAGCCGGGGACGTCTTCCAAGGGCCCGGAGAGAACACCACCCCGAAGCGCTTTTCTCCCGGGCTTGGGAGCATTGTGCGCGGCTGGCGGGAACAGCAGGCAGGACTGCTTGCAAACTGGCCTTTGGAGGCAGCCGGGGAGGTCTTCCAAGGGCCCGGAGTGAGCACCACCCCAAAATGCTTTTCTCCCGGGCTTGGGAGCATTGTGCGCGGCTGGTGGGAACAACGGGCATGAGTGCTTGCAAACCGGCCTTTGGAGGCAGCCGGGGAGGTCTTCCAAGGGCCTGTAGAGAGCACCACCCCGAAGCGCTTTTCTCCCGCGCTTGGGAGCATTGTGCGCAGGTGGCGGGAACAGCAGGCAGGAGTGCTTGAAAACTGGCCTTTGGAGGCAGCCGGGGAGGTCTTCCAGGGCCCGGTGTGAGCACCACCCCAAAATGCTTTTCTCCCGGGCTTGGGAGCATTGTGCGCGGATGGCGGGAACAGCAGGAAGGAGTCCTTGCAAACCGGCCTTTGGAGGCAGCCGGGGAGGTCTTCCAAGGGCCTGTAGAGAGCACCACCCCGAAGCGCTTTTCTCCCGGGCTTGGGAGCATTGTGCGCGGGTGGCGGGAACAGCAGGCAGGAGTGCTTGAAAACCGTCCTTTGGAGGCAGCCGGGGAGGTCTTCCAGGGCCCGGTGTGAGCACCACCCCAAAATGCTTTTCTCCCGGGCTTGGGAGCATTGTGCGTGGATGGCGGGAACAGCAGGAAGGAGTCCTTGCAAACCGGTCTTTGGAGGCAGCCGGGGAGGTCTTCCAAGGGCCTGTAGAGAGCACCACCCCGAAGCGCTTTTCTCCCGGGCTTGGGAGCATTGTGCGCGCGTGGCGGGAACAGCAGGCAGGAGTGCTTGCAAACCGGCCTTTGGAGGCAGCCGGGGAGGTCTTCCAAGGGCCTGTAGAGAGCACCACCCCGAAGCGCTTTTCTCCCGGGCTTGGGAGCATTGTGCGCGCGTGGCGGGTACAGCAGGCAGGAGTGCTTGCAAACCGGCCTTTGCCGGCAGCCAGAGAAGTCTTCCAAGGACGCGGAGAGAGCACCACCCCGAAGCGCTTTTCTCCCGGGCTTGGGAGCATTGTGCGCGGCTGGTGGGAACAGCGGGCATGAGTGCTTGCAAACCGGCCTTTGGAGACAAACGGGGAGGTCTTCCAAGGGCCCGTAGAGAGCACCACCCCGAAGCGCTTTTCTCCCGTGATTGGGAGCATTGTGTGCGGCTGGCGGGACAGCGGGAGGGAGTACTTGAAATCCAGCCTTTGGAGGCAGCCGGGGACGTCTTCCAAGGGCCGGGAGAGAGCACCACCCTGAAGGGCTTTTCTCCTGGGCTTGGAGCATTTGCACGGATGGCGGGAACAGCGAGTGGGAGTGCTTGCAAACCGGCATTTGGGGGCAGCCCGGGAGGTCTTTCTTGGGCCCAGAGAGAACACCACCCCGAAACGCTTTTCTCCCGGGCTTGGGAGCATTGTGCGCGGGTGGCGGGAACAGCAGGCAGAAGTGCTTGCAAACCGGCCTTGGAGGCAGCCGGGGAGGTCTTCCAAAGCCCGGAGTGAGCACCACCCCAAAATGCTTTTCTCCCGGGCTTGGGAGCATTGTGCGCAGCTGGCGTGAACAGCGGGATTGAGTGCTTGCAAACCAGCCTTTGGAGGCAGCCGGGGAGGTCTTCCAGCGGGAGAGTGCCAGTTGTTCTCAGAGGCCCCACAGGCCAGGGGCAGGACCCAGCAGTGTCCCTGCCTCTGGCAGCCTTGCCCAGACCTTCCTGGCCTCCGGGGGTACTACCCCACCAAGGGGCAGGATGCGGGGCCTGGGTCCAGACATGCCCGGGCGCCTCCCCAGGCTCATCCCCGCTGGTGCCTTTCCCCTGGGCCTAGGCCTCGGTTGAGGCCTCCTTGGAGAGGAGGTTGCCGGCAGGGGCTGTCTGCACACTGCAAGGTGCTGGAGCTCAGAAGGCCTCGTCAGAGGGAAAGGACCTGCAAAGGGCTGGATGCCCAAGACCTCTCTGACCCAGCAGCCTCAGGGCAGCAGGGAGAGCAAGAGGCCCAACTTGCCCCTAGGTCGGCTCTACCCCGTCCCACACAGGCAGCCAGCCCAGCAGCAGCCTGGCAGTCTCTGGCTCCCCCGAACTCTCTGCCGGTGTAGGGGGCAGGAACAGACGTGTGCATGTCGTTCTGCCTTGGCCTGGGAGTGTGTTCCCCCTGCCTGTCCCCCAGGCTCAGGGGCAAGGGCCCGGAGAGAGCACCACCCCGAAGCGCTTTTCTCCCGGGCTTGGGAGCATTGTGCGTGCCTGGCGGGAACAGCGGGCGGGAGTGCTTGCAAACCGGCCTTTGGAGGCAGCCGGGGAGGTCTTCCAGCGGGAGAGTGCCGGTTGTGCTCAGACGCCCCACAGGCCAGGGGCAGGACCCAGCAGTGTTCCTGCCCCTGGCAGCCTTGCCCAGACCCTCCTGGCCTCCGGGGGTACTGCTCCACCAAGGGGCAGGCTGCGGGGACTGGGTCCAGACATGGCCGGGCGCCTCCCCAGGCTCATCCCCGCTGGTGCCTTTCCCCTGGGCCTAGGCCTCGGTTGAGGCCTCCTTGGAGAGGAGGTTGCTGGCAGGGGCTGTCTCCACACTGCAAGGTGCTGGAGCTCAGAGGGCCTCGTCAGAGGGAAGGGACCAGCAAGGGGCTGGATGCCCAAGACCTCTTTGGCCCAGCAGCCTCAGGGCAGCAGGGAGAGGAAGAGGCCCAACTTGCCCCTAGGTCGGCTCTGCCCCTTCCCACACAGGCGGCCAGCCCAGCAGCTGCCTGACAGACTCTGGCTCCCCCGAGCTCTCTGCCGGTGCAGGGGTCAGAAACAGACGTGTGCATGTGGTTCTGCGTTGGTCTGGGAGTGTGGTCCCACTGCCTCGCCCCCACACTCAGGGGCAAGGGCCCGGAGAGAGCAACACCCCGAAGCGCTTTTCTCCCGGGCTTGGGAGAATTGTGCGTGCCTGGCGGGAACAGCGGGCGGGAGTGTTGGCAAACCGGCCTTTGGAGGCAGCCGGGGAAGTCTTCCAGTGGGAGAGGGCCGGTTGTGCTCAGAGGCCCCACAGGCCAGGGGCAGGACCCAGCAGGGCCCCTGCCCCTGGCCAGACTTGCCCAGACCTTCCTGCCTCCGGGGGTACTGCCCTACCAAGGGGCAGGCTGCGGAGACTGGGTCCAGACATGTCCGTGCGCCTCCCCAGGATCATCCCCGCTGGTGCCTTTCCCCTGGGTGTAGTCCTCGCTTGAGGCCTCTTTGGAGAGGAGGTTGCTGGCAGGGGCTGTCTAAACACTGCAAGGTGCTGGAGCTCAGAGGGCCTCGTCAGAGGGAAGGCACCAGCAAAGGGCTGGATGCCCAAGACCTCTTTGACCCAGCAGCCTCAGGGCAGCAGGGAGAGCAAGAGGCCCAACTTGCCCCTAGGTCGGCTCTGCCCCGTCCCACACAGGCAGCCAGCCCAGCAGCAGCCTGGCAGTCTCTGGCTCCCCCGAGCTCTCTGCCGGTGTAGGGGGCAGGAACAGACGTGTGCATGTCGTTCTGCTTTGGCCTGGGAGTGTGTTCCAACTGCCTGGCCCCCAGGCTCAGGGGCAAGGGCCCGGAGAGAGCACCACCCCGAAGCGCTTTTCTCCCGGGCTTGGGAGCATTGTGCACGCCTGCTGGGAACAGTGGGCGGGAGCGCTTGTTAACCGGCCTTTGGAGGCAGCCGGGGAGGTCTTTCAGCGGGAGAGTGCCGGTTGTGCTCAGACGCCCCACAGGCCAGGGGCAGCCCCAGCAGTGTCCCTGCCCCTGGCAGCCTTGCCCAGACCTTCCTGGCCTCCGGGGGTACTGCCCCACCAAGGGGCAGCCTGCGGGGACTGGGTCCAGACATGCCCGTGCGCCTCCACTGGCTCATCCCCGCTGGTGCCTTTCCCCTGGGCCTAGGCCTCGGTTGAGGCCTCCTTGGAGAGGAGGTTGCTGGCAGGGGCTGTCTCCACACTGCAAGGTGCTGGAGCTCAGAGGGCCTCGTCAGAGGGAAGGGACCAGCAAGGGGCTGGATGCCCAAGACCTCTTTGGCCCAGCAGCCTCAGGGCAGCAGGGAGAGCAAGAGGCCCAACTTGCCCCTAGGTCGGCTCTGCCCCTTCCCACACAGGCGGCCAGCCCAGCAGCTGCCTGACAGACTCTGGCTCCCCCGAGCTCTCTGCCGGTGGAGGGGGCAGGAACAGACGTGTGCATGTTGTTGTGCCTTGCCCTGGGACTGTGGATCCCCTGCCTGGCCCCCAGGCTCAGGGGCAAGGGCCCGGAGAGAGCACCACCCCGAAGCGCTTTTCTCCCGGGCTTGGGAGCATTGTGCGTGCCTGGCGGGAAGAGCGGGCAGGAGTGTTGGCAAACTGGCCTTTGGAGGCAGCCGGGGAGGTCTTCCAGTGGGAGAGGGCCGGTTGTGCTCAGAGGCCCCACAGGCCATGGGGAGGACCCAGCAGGGCCCCTGCCCCTGGCCAGCCTTGCCCAGACCTTCCTGGCCTCCGGGGGTACTGCCCCACCAAGGGGCAGGCTGCGGGGACTGGGTCCAGACATGCCCGGGCGCCTCCCCAGGCTCATCCCCGCTGGTGCCTTTCCCCTGGGCCTAGGCCTCGGTTGAGGCCTCCTTGGAGAGGATGTTGCTGGCAGGGGCTGTCTCCACACTGCAAGGTGCTGGAGCTCAGAGGGCCTCGTCAGAGGGAAGGGACCAGCAAGTGGCTGGATGCGCAAGACCTCTTTGGCCCAGCAGCCTCAGGGCAGCAGGGAGAGGAAGAGGCCCAACTTGCCCCTAGGTCGGCTCTGCCCCTTCCCACACAGGTGGCCAGCCCAGCAGCTGCCTGACAGATTCTGGCTCCCCCGAGCTCTCTGCCGGTGCAGGGGTCAGGAACAGACGTGTGCATGTGGTTCTGCCTTGGTCTGGGAGTGTGGACCAACTGCCTGGCCCCCAGGCTCAGGGGCAAGGGCCCGAGGAGAGCACCACCCCGAAGCGCTTTTCTCCCGGGCTTGGGAGCATTGTGCGTGCCTGGCGGGAACAGCGGGCGGGAGTGTTGGCAAACTGGCCTTTGGAGGCAGCCGGGGAGTTCTTCCAGTGGGAGAGGGCCGGTTGTGCTCAGAGACCCCACAGGCCAGGGGCAGGACCCAGCAGGGCCCCTGCCCCTGGCCAGCCTTGCCCAGACCTTCCTGGCCTCCGGGGGTACTGCCCCACCAAGGGGCAGGCTGCGGGGACTGGGTCCAGACATGCCCGGGCGCCTCCCCAGTCTCATCCCCGCTGGTGCCTTTCCCCTGGGCCTAGGCCTCGGTTGAGGCCTCCTTGGAGAGGAGGTTGCTGGCAGGGGCTGTCTCCACACTGCAAGGTGCTGGAGCTCAGAGGGCCTCGTCAGAGGGAAGGGACCAGCAAGGGGCTGGATGCCCAAGACCTCTTTGGCCCAGCAGCCTCAGGGCAGCAGGGAGAGCAAGAGGCCCAACTTGCCCCTAGGTCGGCTCTGCCACTTCCCACACAGGCGGCCAGCCCAGCAGCTGCCTGACAGACTCTGGCTCCCCCGAGCTCTCTGCCGGTGCAGGGGGCAGGTCAGACGTGTGCATGTGGTTCTGCCTTGGCCTGGGAGTGTGGACACCCTGCCTTGCCCCCAGGCTCAGGGGCAAGGGCCCAGAGAGAGCACCACCCTGAAGCGCTTTTCTTCCGGGTTTAGGAGCATTGTGCCCGCCTGCTGGTAACAGTGGCCGGGAGCGCTTGCAAACCGGCCTTTGGAGGCAGCCGGGGAGGTCTTCCAGTGGGAGAGGGCCGGTTGTGCTCAGAGGCCCCACAGGCCAGGGGCAGGACCCAGCAGGGCCCCTGCCCCTGGCCAGTCTTACCCAGACCTTCCTGGCCTCCGGGGGTACTGCCCCACCAAGGGGCAGGCTGCGGGGACTGGGTCCAGACATGCTCGGGCGCCTCCCCTGGCTCATCCTCGCTGGTGCCTTTCCCCAGGGCCTAGGCCTCGGTTGAGGCCTCCTTGGAGAGGAGGTTGCTGGCAGGGGCTGTCTCCACACTGCAAGGTGCTGGAGCTCAGAGGGCCTCGTCAGAGGGAAGGGACCAGTAAGGGGCTGGATGCCCAAGACGTCTTTGGCCCAGCAGCCTCAGGGCAGCAGGGAGAGCAAGAGGCCCAACTTGCCCCTAGGGCGGCTCTGCCCCTTCCCACACAGGCGGCCAACCCAGCAGCTGCCTGACAGACTCTGGCTCCCCCAAGCTCTCTGCCGGTGCAGGGGACAGGAACAGACGTGGGCATGTGGTTCTGCCTTGGCCTGGGAGTGTGTTCCCCATGCCTTGCCCCCAGGCTCAGGGGCAAGGGCCCGGAGAGAGCACCACCCCGAAGCGCTTTTCTCCCGGGCTTGGGAGCATTGTGCGTGCCTGGCGGGAACAGCGGGCGGGAGTGCTTGCAAACCGGCCTTTCGAGGCAGACGGGGAGGTCTTCCAGCGGGAGAGTGCCGGTTGTGCTCAGACGCCCCACAGGCCAGGGGCAGGACCCAGCAGTGTCCCTGCCCCTGGCAGCCTTGCCCAGACCTTCCTGGCCTCCGGGGGTACTGCCCCACCAAGGGGCAGGCTGCGGGGACTGGGTCCAGACATGCCCGGGCGCCTCCCCAGGCTCATCCCCGGTGGTGCCTTTCCCCTGGGCCTAGGCCTCGGTTGAGGCCTCCTTGGAGAGGAGGTTGCTGGCAGGGGCTGTCTCCACACTGAAAGGTGCTGGAGCTCAGAGGGCCTCGTCAGAGGGAAGGGACCAGCAAGGGGCTGGATGCCCAAGACCTCTTTGGCCCAGCAGCCTCAGGGCAGCAGGGAGAGCAAGAGGCCCAACTTGCCCCTAGGTCGGCTCTGCCCCTTCCCACACAGGCGGCCAGCCCAGCAGCTGCCTGACAGACTCTGGCTCCCCCGAGCTCTCTGCCGGTGCAGGGGGCAGATCAGACGTGTGCATGTGGTTCTGCCTTGTCCTGGGAGTGTGGACACCCTGCCTTGCCCCCAGGCTCAGGGGCAAGGGCCCAGAGAGAGCACCACCCTGAAGCGCTTTTCTCCCGGGCTTGGGAGCATTGTGCACGCCTGCTGGGAACAGTGGGCGGGAGCGCTTGCAAACCGGCCTTGGAGGCAGCCGGGGAGGTCTTCCAGTGGGAGAGGGCCGGTTGTGCTCAGAGGCCCCACAGGCCAGGGGCAGGACGCAGCAGGGCCCCTGCCCCTGGCCAGCCTTGCCCAGACCTTCCTGGCCTCCGGGGGTACTGCCCCACTAAGGGGCAGGCTGCGGGGCCTGGGTCCAGAGATGCCCGGGCGCCTCCCCAGGCTCATCCCCGCTGGTGCCTTTCCCCTGGGCCTAGGCCTCGGTTGAGGCCTCCTTGGAGAGGAGGTTGCTGGCAGGGGCTGTCTCCACACTGCAAGGTGCTGGAGCTCAGAGGGCCTCGTCAGCGGGAAGGGACCAGCAAGGGGCTGGATGCCCAAGATCTCTTTGGCCCAGCAGCCTCAGGGCAGCAGGGAGAGCAAGAGGCCCAACTTGCCCCTAGGTCGGCTCTGCCCCTTCCCACACAGGCAGCCAACCCAGCAGCTGCCTGACAGACTCTGGCTCCCCCGAGCTCTCTGCCGGTGCAGGGGTCAGGAACAGACGTGTGCATGTGGTTCTGCCTTGGTCTGGGAGTGTGGACCCACTGCCTGGACCCCAGGCTCAGGGGCAAGGGCCCGGAGAGAGCAACACCCCGAAGCGCTTTTCTCCTGGCCTTGGGAGCGTTGTGCGTGCCTGGCGGGAACAGCGGGCGGGAGTGTTGGCAAACCGGCCTTTGGAGGCAGCCGGGGAGGTCTTCCAGTGGGAGAGGGCCGGTTGTGCTCAGAGGCCCCACAGGCCAGGGGCAGGACCCAGCAGGGACCCTGCCCCTGGCCAGCCTTAGCCAGACCTTCCTGGCCTCCGGGGGTACTGCCCCACCAAGGGGCAGGCTGCAGGGACTGGGTCCTGATATGCCCGTGCGCCTCCACTGGCTCATCCCCGCTGGTGCCTTTCCCCTGTGCCTAGGCCTCGGTTGAGGCCGCCTTGGAGAGGAGGTTGCTGGCAGGGGCTGTCTCCACACTGCAAGGTGCTGGAGCTCAGAGGGCCTCGTCAGAGGGAAGGGACCAGCAAGGGGCTGGATGCCCAAGACCTCTTTGGCCCAGCAGCCTCAGGGCAGCAGGGAGAGCAAGAGGCCCAACTTGCCCCTAGGTTGGCTCTGCCCCTTCCCACACAGGCGGCCAGCCCAGCAGCTGCCTGACAGACTCTGGCTCCCCCCAGCTCTCTGCCGGTGGAGGGGGCAGGAACAGACGTGTGCATGTTGTTGTACCTTTTCCTGGGACTGTGGATCCCCTTCCTGGCCCCCAGGCTCAGGGGCAAGGGCCCGGAGAGACCACCACCCCGAAGCGCTTTTCTCCCGGGCTTGGGAGCATTGTGCGCGCCTGGCGGGAACAGTGGGCGGGAGTGCTTGCAAACAGGACTTTGGAGGCAGCCGGGGAGGTCTTCCAGTGGGAGATGGCCGGTTGTGCTCAGAGGCCCCACAGGCCAGGGGCAGGACCCAGCAGGGCCCCTGACCCTGGCCAGCCTTGCCCAGACCTTCCTGGCCTCCGGGGGAACTGCCCCACCAAGGGGCAGGCTGCGGGGACTGGGTCCAGACATCCCCGGGCGCCTCCCCAGGCTCATCCCCGCTGGTGCCTTTCCCCTGGGCCTAGGCCTCGGTTGAGGCCTCCTTGGAGAGGAGGTTGCTGGCAGGGGCTGTCTCCACACTGCAAGGTGCTGGAGCTCAGAGGGCCTCGTCAGAGGGAAGGGACCAGTAAGGGGCTGGATGCCCAAGACGTCTTTGGCCCAGCAGCCTCAGGGCAGCAGGGAGAGCAAGAGGCCCAACTTGCCCCTAGGGCGGCTCTGCCCCTTCCCACACAGGCGGCCAACCCAGCAGCTGCCTGACAGACTCTGGCTCCCCCAAGCTCTCTGCCGGTGCAGGGGACAGGAACAGACGTGGGCATGTGGTTCTGCCTTGGCCTGGGAGTGTGTTCCCCATGCCTTGCCCCCAGGCTCAGGGGCAAGGGCCCGGAGAGAGCACCACCCCGAAGCGCTTTTCTCCCGGGCTTGGGAGCATTGTGCAAGTCTGGCGTGAACAGTGGGTGGGAGTGTTGGCAAACAGGACTTTGGAGGCAGCCGGGGAGGTCTTCCAGTGGGAGAGGGCCGGTTGTGCTCAGTGGTCCCACAGGCCAGGGGCAAGACCCAGCAGGTCCCCTGCCCCTGGCCAGCCTTTCCCAAACCTTCCTGGACTCCAGGGGTACTGCCCCACCAAGGGGCAGGCTGCGGGGAATGGGTCCAGACATGCTCGGGCGCCTCCCCAGGCTCATCCCCGCTGGTGCCTTTCCCCTGGGCCTAGGCCTCGGTTGAGGCCTCCTTGGAGAGGAGATTGCTGGCAGGTGCTGTCTCCACACTGCAAGGTGCTGGAGCTCAGAGGGCCTCGTCAGAGGGAAGGGACCAGCAAAGGGCTGGATGCCCAAGAAGTCTTTGGCCCAGCAGCCTCAGGGCAGCAGGGAGAGCAAGAGGCCCAACTTGCCCCTAGGTCGGCTCTGCCCCTTCCCACACAGGCGGCCAGCCCAGCACCTGCCTGAGAGACTCTGGCTCCCCCGAGCTCTCTGCCGGTGTAGGGGGCAGGAACAGACGTGTTCATGTCGTTCTGTCTTGGCCTGGGAGTGTGTTCCAACTGCCTGGCCCGCAGGCTTAGGGGCATGGGCCCGGAGAGAGCACCACCCCGAAGCGCTTTTCTCCCGGGCTTGGGAGCATTGTGCGTGCCTGGCGGGAACAGCGGGCGGGAGTGCTTGCAAACCGGCCTTTCGAGGCAGACGGGGAGGTCTTCCAGCGGGAGAGTGCCGGTTGTGCTCAGACGTCCCACAGGCCAGGGGCAGGACCCAGCGCTGTCCCTGCCCCTGGCAGCCTTGCACAGACCTTCCTGGCCTCCGGGGGTACTGCCCCACCAAGGGGCAGGCTGCGGGGACTGGGTCCAGACATGCCCGGGCGCCTCCCCAGGCTCATCCCCGCTGGTGCCTTTCCCCTGGGCCTAGGCCTCGGTTAGGCCTCATTGGAGAGGAGGTTGCTGGCAGGGGCTGTCTCCACACTGCAAGGTGCTGGAGCTCAGAGAGCCTCGTCAGAGGGAAGGGACCACCAAAAGGCTGGATGCCCAAGACCTCTTTGGCCCAGCAGCCTCAGGGCAGCAGGGAGAGGAAGAGGCCCAACTTGCCCCTAGGTCGGCTCTGCCCCTTCCCACACAGGCGGCCAGCCCAGCACCTGCCTGACAGACTCTGGCTCCCCAGAGCTCTCTGCCGGTGCAGGGGTCAGGAACAGACGTGTGCATGTGGTTCTGCCTTGGTCTGGGAGTGTGGACCCACTGCCTGGCCCCCAGGCTCAGGGGCAAGGGCCCGGAGAGAGCACCACCCCGAAGCGCTTTTCTCCCGGGCTTGGGAGCATTGTGCGAGCCTGGCGTGAACAGCGGGCGGGAGTGTTTGCAAACAGGACTTTGGAGGCAGCTGGGGAGGTCTTCCAGTGGGAGAGGGCCGGTTGTGCTCAGAGGCCTCACAGGCCAGGGGCAGGACCCAGCAGGGACCCTGCCCCTGGCCAGCCTTGCCCAGACCTTCCTGGCCTCCGGGGGTACTGCCCCACCAAGGGGCAGGCTGCGGGGACTGGGTCCAGACATGTCCGTGCGCCTCCCCAGGATCATCCCTGCTGGTGCTTTTCCCCTGGGCGTAGGCCTCGGTTGAGGCCTCTTTGGAGAGGAGGTTGCTGGCAGGGGCTGTCTCCACACTGCAAGGTGCTGGAGCTCAGAGGGCCTCGTCAGAGGGAAGGGACCAGCAAAGGGCTGGATACCCAAGACCTCTTTGACCCAGCAGCCTCAGGGCAGCAGGGAGAGCAAGAGGCCCAACTTGCCACTAGGTCGGCTCTGCCACGTCCCACACAGGCAGCCAGCCCAGCAGCAGCCTGGCAGTCTCTGGCTCCCCCGAGCTCTCTGCCGGTGTAGGGGGCAGGAACAGACGTGTGCATGTCGTTCTGCATTGGCCTGGGAGTGTGTTCCAACTGCCTGGCCCCCAGGCTCAGGGGCAAGGGCCCGGAGAGAGCACCACCCCGAAGCGCTTTTCTCCCGGGCTTGGGAGCATTGTGCGTGCCTGGCGGGAACAGCGGGCGGGAGTGCTTGCAAACCGGCCTTTGGAGGCAGACGGGGAGGTCTTCCAGCGGGAGAGTGCCGGTTGTGCTCAGACGCCCCACAGGCCAGGGGCACGACCCAGCAGGGCCCCTGCCCCTCGCAGCCTTGCCCAGACCTTCCTGGCCTCCGGGGGTACTGCCCCACCAAGGGGCAGGCTGCGGGGACTGGGTCCAGACATGCCCGGGCGCCTCCACTGGCTCATCTCCGCTGGTGCCTTTCCCCTGGGCCTAGGCCTCGGTTGAGGCCTCCTTGGAGAGGAGGTTGCTGGCAGGGGCTGTCTCCACACTGCAAGGTGCTGGAGCTCAGAGGGCCTCGTCAGAGGGAAGGGACCAGCAAGGGGCGGGATGCCCAAGACCTCTTTGGCCCAGCAGCCTCAGGGCAGCAGGGAGAGCAAGAGGCCCAACTTGCCCCTAGGTCGGCTCTGCCCCTTCCCACACAGGTGGCCAGCCCAGCAGCTGCCTGACAGACTCTGGCTCCCCCCAGCTCTCTGCCGGTGGAGGGGGCAGGAACAGACGTGTGCATGTGGTTCTGCCTTGGCCTGGGACTGTGGATCCCCTGCCTGGCCCCCAGGCTCAGGGGCAGGGGCCCGGAGAGACCACCACCCCGAAGCGCTTTTCTCCGGGGTTTTGGAACATTGTGTGTGCCTGGCGGGAACAGCGAGTGGGTATGCTTGCAAACCGGCCTTTGGGGGCAGCCGGGGAGGTCCTCCAAGGTCCCTGAGAGAACACCACCCCGAAGCGCTTTTCTCACGGTCTTGGGAGCATTGTGCGCGGCTGGCGGGAACAGCGGGCATGAGTGCTTGCAAACTGTCCTTTGGAGGCAGCCGGGGAGGTCTTCCAAGGGCCGGACTGATCACCACCCCAAAATGCTTTTCTCTCGGGCTTGGGAGCATTGTGCGCGGCTGTCGGGAACAACGGACATGAATGCTTGCAAACCGGCCTTTGGAGGCAGCCCGGGAGGTCTTCCAAGGGCCCGGAGAGAGCACCACCCCAAAATGCTTTTCTCCCGGGCTTGGGAGCATTGTGCGTGGCTGGTGGAAGCAGCGGGAATGAGTACTTACAAACCGGCCTTTGGAGGCAGCCGGGGAGGTCTTGAAAGTGCCCGGAGAGAGCACCACCCCGAAGCGCTTTTCTCCCGGGCTTGGGAACATTGTGCGCGGCTGGCGGGAACAGCAGGCAGGACTGCTTGCAAACTGGCCTTTGGAGGCAGCCGGGGAGGTCTTCCAAGGGCCCGGAGTGAGCACCACCCCAAAATGCTTTTCTCCCGTGCTTGGGAGCATTGTGCGCGGCTGGTGGGAACAACGGGCATGAGTGCTTGCAAACCGGCCTTTGGAGGCAGCCGGGGACGTCTTCCAAGGGCCCGGAGAGAGCACCACCCCGAAGCGCTTTTCTCCCGGGCTTGGGAGCATTGTGCGCGGCTGGCGGGAACAGCAGGCAGGACTGCTTGCAAACTGGCCTTTGGAGGCAGCCGGGGAGGTCTTCCAAGGGCCCGGAGTGAGCACCACCCCAAAATGCTTTTCTCCCGGGCTTGGGAGCATTGTGTGCGGCTGGTGGGAACAACGGGCATGAGTGCTTGCAAACCGGCCTTTGGAGGCAGCCGGGGACGACTTCCAAGGGCCCGGAGAGATCACCACCCCGAAGCACTTTTCTCCCGGGCTTGGGAGCATTGTGCGTGGCTGGCGAGAACAGCAGGAAGGAGTCCTTGCAAACCGGCCTTTGGAGGCAGCGGGGGAGGTCTTCCAAGGGCCTGTAGAGAGCGCCACCCCGAAGCGCTTTTCTCCCGGGCTTGGGAGTATTGTGCGCGGGTGGCAGGAACAGCAGGCAGAGGTGCTTGAAAACCGGCCTTTGCAGGCAGCCGGGGAGGTCTTCCAGGGCCCGGTGTGAGCACCACCACAAAAAGCTTTTCTCCCGGGCTTGGGAGCATTGTGCGCGGCTGGTGGGAACAGCGGGCATGAGTGCTTGCAAACTGGCCACTGGAGGCAGCCGGGGAGGTCTTCCAAGGGCCTGTAGAGAGCACCACCCCAAAATGCTTCTCTCCCGGGCTTGGGAGCATTGTGCGTGGCTGGCGGGAACAGCAGGAAGGAGTCCTTGCAAACCGGCCTTTGGAGGCAGCCGGGGAGGTCTTCCAAGGGCCTGTAGAGAGCACCACCCCGAAGCGCTTTTCTCCCGGGCTTGGGAGCATTGTGCGCAGGTGGCGGGAACAGCAGGCAGGAGTGCTTGAAAACTGGCCTTTGGAGGCAGCCGGGGAGGTCTTCCAGGGCCCGGTGTGAGCACCACCCCAAAAAGCTTTTCTCCCGGGCTTGGGAGCATTGTGCGCGGCTGGTGGGAACAGCGGACATGAGTGCTTGCAAACTGGCCATTGGAGGCAGCCGGGGAGGTCTTCCAAGGGCCCGGAGTGAGCACCACCCCAAAATGCTTTTCTCCCGGGCTTGGGAGCATTGTGCGTGGCTGGCGGGAACAGCAGGAAGGAGTCCTTGCAAACCGGCCTTTGGAGGCAGCCGGGGAGGTCTTCCAAGGGCCTGTAGAGAGCACCACCCCGAAGCGCTTTTCTCCCGCGCTTGGGAGCATTCTGCGCGGGTGGCGGGAACAGCAGGCAGGAGTGCTTGAAAACCGTCCTTTGGAGGCAGCCGGGGAGGTCTTCCAGGGCCCGGTGTGAGCACCACCCCAAAATGCTTTTCTCCCGGGCTTGGGAGCATTGTGCGTGGCTGGCGGGAACAGCAGGAAGGAGTCCTTGCAAACCGGCCTTTGGAGGCAGCCGGGGAGGTCTTCCAAGGGCCTGTAGAGAGCACCACCCCGAAGCGCTTTTCTCCCGGGCTTGGGAGCATTGTGCGCGGGTGGCGGGAACAGCAGGCAGGAGTGCTTGAAAACCGTCCTTTGGAGGCAGCCGGGGAGGTCTTCCAGGGCCCGGTGTGAGCACCACCCCAAAATGCTTTTCTCCCGGGCTTGGGAGCATTGTGCGCGGATGGCGGGAACAGCGAGTGGGAGTGCTTCCAAACCGGCCTTTGGGGGCACCCCGGGAGGTCTTCCATGGGCACGGAGAGAACACCACCCCGAAGCGCTTTTCTCCGGGGTTTTGGAGGATTGTGCGTGGCTGGCGGGAACAGCGAGTGGGAGTGCTTGCAAACCGGCCTTTGGGGGCAGCCAGGGAGGTCCTCCATTGGCACGGAGAGAACACCACCCCGAAGCGCTTTTCTCCCGGGATTGGGAGCATTGTGCGAGGCTGGCGGGAACAGCGGGCGGGAGTGCTTGCAAACCGGCCTTTGGAGGCAGCTTGGGAGGTCTTCCAAGGGCCCGGAGAGAGCACCATGCCGAAGCACTTTTCTCACGGAATTGGGAGCATTGTTCGCGGCTGTCGGGAACAGAGGACATGAGTGCTTGCAAACCGGCCTTTAGAGGCAGCCGGGGAGTCTTCCAAGGGCCCGGAGAGAGACCACCTCAAAATGCTTTTCTCCCGGGCTTGGGAGCATTGTGTGCGGCTGGCGGGTCAGCGGGAGGGAGTTCTTGAAAACCAGCCTTTGGAGGCAGCCGGGGAGGTCTTCCAAGGGCCGGGAGAGAGCACCACCCCGAAGCGCTTTTCTCCCGGGCTTGGGAGCATTGTGCGCGGCTGGCGGGAACAGCGGGATTGAGTGCTTGCAAACCGGCCTTTGGAGGCAGCCGGGGAGGTCTTCCAAGGGCCGGGAGAGAGCACCACCCCGAAGCGCTTTTCTCCTAGGCTTGGGAGCATTGTGCGCGGCTGGCGGGAACAGCGGGCATGAGTGCTTGCAAACCGGCCTTTGGAGACAAACGGGGAGGTCTTCCAAGGGCCCGTAGAGAGCACCACCCCGAAGCGCTTTTCTCCCGTGATTGGGAGCATTGTGTGCGGCTGGCGGGACAGCGGGAGGGAGTACTTGAAATCCAGCCTTTGGAGGCAGCCGGGGAGGTCTTCCAAGGGCCGGGAGAGAGCACCACCCTGAAGGGCTTTTCTCCTGGGCTTGGAGCATTTGCACGGATGGCGGGAACAGTGAGTGGGAGTGCTTGCAAACCGGCATTTGGGGGCAGCCCGGGAGGTCTTTCTTGGGTCCAGAGAGAACACCACCCCGAAACGCTTTTCTCCCGGGCTTGGGAGCATTGTGCGCGGGTGGCGGGAACAGCAGGCAGAAGTGCTTGCAAACCGGCCTTGGAGGCAGCTGGGGAGGTCTTCCAAAGCCCGGAGTGAGCACCACCCCAAAATGCTTTTCCCCCGGGCTTGGGAGCATTGTGCGCAGCTGGCGTGAACAGCGGACATGAGTGCTTGCAAACCAGCCTTTGGAGGCAGCCGGGGAGGTCTTCCAGCGGGAGAGTGCCAGTTGTTCTCAGAGGCCCCACAGGCCAGGGGCAGGACCCAGCAGTGTCCCTGCCTCTGGCAGCCTTGCCCAGACCTTCCTGGCCTCCGGGGGTACTACCCCACCAAGGGGCAGGCTGCGGGGCCTGGGTCCAGACATGCCCGGGCGCCTCCCCAGGCTCATCCCCGCTGATGCCTTTCCCCTGGGCCTAGGCCTCGGTTGAGGCCTCCTTGGAGAGGAGGTTGCCGGCAGGGGCTGTCTGCACACTGCAAGGTGCTGGAGCTCAGAGGGCCTCGTCAGAGGGAAAGGACCAGCAAAGGGCTGGATGCCCAAGACCTCTTTGACCCAGCAGCCTCAGGGCAGCAGGGAGAGCAAGAGGCCCAACTTGCCCCTAGGTCGGCTCTACCCCGTCCCACACAGGCAGCCAGCCCAGCAGCAGCCTGGCAGTCTCTGGCTCCCCCGAACTCTCTGCCGGTGTAGGGGGCAGGAACAGACGTGTGCATGTGGTTCTGCCTTGGCCTGGGAGTGTGTTCCCCCTGCCTGTCCCCCAGGCTCAGGGGCAAGGGCCCGGAGAGAGCACCACCCCGAAGCGCTTTTCTCCCGGGCTTGGGAGCATTGTGCATGCCTGGCGGGAACAGCGGGCGGGAGTGCTTGCAAACCGGCCTTTGGAGGCAGCCGGGGAGGTCTTCCTGCGGGAGAGGGCCGGTTGTGCTCAGACGCCCCACAGGCCAGGGGCAGGACCCAGCAGTGTCCCTGCCCCTGGCAGCCTTGCCCAGACCCTCCTGGCCTCCGGGGGTACTGCCCCACCAAGGGGCAGGCTGCGGGGACTGGGTCCAGACATGCCCGGGCGCCTCCCCAGGCTCATCCCCGCTGGTGCCTTTCCCCTGGGCCTAGGCCTCGGTTGAGGCCTCCTTGGAGAGGAGGTTGCTGGCAGGGGCTGTCTCCACACTGCAAGGTGCTGGAGCTCAGAGGGCCTCGTCAGAGGGAAGGGACCAGCAAGGGGCTGGATGCCCAAGACCTCTTTGGCCCAGCAGCCTCAGGGCAGCAGGGAGAGGAAGAGGCCCAACTTGCCCCTAGGTCGGCTCTGCCCCTTCCCACACAGGCGGCCAGCCCAGCAGCTGCCTGACAGACTCTGGCTCCCCCGAGCTCTCTGCGGTGCAGGGGTCAGGAACAGACGTGTGCATGTGGTTCTGCGTTGGTCTGGGAGTGTAGACCCACTGCCTCGCCCCCACGCTCAGGGGCAAGGGCCCGGAGAGAGCAACACCCCGAAGCGCTTTTCTCCCGGGCTTGGGAGAATAGTGCGTGCCTGGCGGGAACAGCGGGCGGGAGTGTTGGCAAACCGGCCTTTGGAGGCAGCCGGGGAAGTCTTCCAGTGGGAGAGGGCCGGTTGTGCTCAGAGGCCCCACAGGCCAGGGGCAGGACCCAGCAGGGCCCCTGCCCGTGGCCAGCCTTGCCCAGACCTTCCTGGCCTCCGGGGGTACTGCCCCACCAAGGGGCAGGCTGTGGGGACTGGGTCCAGACATGCCCGGGCGCCTCCCCAGGCTCATCCCCGCTGGTGCCTTTCCCCTGGTCCTAGGCCTCGGTTGAGGCCTCCTTGGAGAGGAGGTTGCTGGCAGGGGCTGTCTCCACACTGCAAGGTGCTGGAGCTCAGAGGGCCTCGTCAGAGGGAAGGGACAAGCAAGGGGCTGGATGCCCAAGATCTCTTTGGCCCAGCAGCCTCAGGGCAGCAGGGAGAGCAAGAGGCCCAACTTGCCCCTAGGTCGGCTCAGCCCCGTCCCACACAGGCGGCCAGCCCAGCAGCTGCCTGACAGACTCTGGCTGCCCCGAGCTCTCTGCCGGTGCATGGGGCAGGAACAGACGTGTGCATGTCGTTCTGCCTTGGCCTGGGAGTGTGGACCCCCTGCCTGGCCCCCAGGCTCAGGGGAAAGGGCCCGGAGAGAGCACCACCCTGAAGCGCTTTTCTCCCGGGCTTGGGAGCATTGTGCACGCCTGCTGGGAACAGTGGGCGGGAGCGCTTGCAAACCGGCCTTTGGAGGCAGCCGGGGAGGTCTTCCAGTGGGAGAGGGCCGGTTGTGCTCAGAGGCCCCACAGGCCAGGGGCAGGACGCAGCAGGGCCCCTGCCCCTGGCCAGCCTTGCCCAGACCTTCCTGGCCTCCGGGGGTACTGCCCCACCAAGGGGCAGGCTGCGGGGCCTGGGTCCAGACATGCCCGGGCGCCTCCCCAGGCTCATCCCCGCTGGTGCCTTTCCCCTGGGCCTAGGCCTCGGTTGAGGCCTCCTTGGAGAGGAGGTTGCTGGCAGGGGCTGTCTCCACACTGCAAGGTGCTGGAGCTCAGAGGGCCTCGTCAGAGGGAAGGGACCAGTAAGGGGCTGGATGCCCAAGACGTCTTTGGCCCAGCAGCCTCAGGGCAGCAGGGAGAGCAAGAGGCCCAACTTGCCCCTAGGGCGGCTCTGCCCCTTCCCACACAGGCGGCCAACCCAGCAGCTGCCTGACAGACTCTGGCTCCCCCAAGCTCTCTGCCGGTGCAGGGGACAGGAACAGACGTGGGCATGAGGTTCTGCCTTGGCCTGGGAGTGTGTTCCCCCTGCCTTGCCCCCAGGCTCAGGGGCAAGGGCCCGGAGAGAGCACCACCCCGAAGCGCTTTCCTCACGGGCTTGGGAGCATTGTGCGAGCCTGGCGTGAACAGAGGGCGGGAGTGTTTGCAAACAGGACTTTGGAGGCAGCCGTGGAGGTCTTCCAGTGGGAGAGGGCCGGTTGTGCTCAGAGGCCTCACAGGCCAGGGGCAGGACCCAGCAGGTCCCCTGCCCCTGGCCAGCCTTGCCCAGACCTTCCTGGCCTCCGGGGGTACTGCCCCACCAAGGGGCAGGCTGCGGGGACTGGGTCCAGACATGCCTGGGCGCCTCCCCAGGCTCATCCCCGCTGGTGCCTTTCCCCTGGGCATAGGCCTCGGTTGATGCCTCCTTGGAGAGGAGGTTGCTGGCAGGGGCTGTCTCCATACTGCAAGGTGCTGGAGCTCAGAGGGCCTCGTCAGCGGGAAGGGACCAGCAAGGGGCTGGATGCCCAAGACCTCTTTGGCTCAGCAGCCTCAGGGCAGCAGGGAGAGCAAGAGGCCCAACTTGCCCCTAGGTCGGCTCTGCCCCTTCCCACACAGGCAGCCAACCCAGCAGCTGCCTGACAGACTCTGGCTCCCCCGAGCTCTCTGCCGGTGCAGGGGTCAGGAACAGACGTGTGCATGTGGTTCTGCCTTGGTCTGGGAGTGTGGACCCACTGCCTGGACCCCAGGCTCAGGGGCAAGGGCCCGGAGAGAGCACCACCCCGAAGCGCTTTTCTCCCGGGCTTGGGAGCATTGTGCGTGCCTGGCGGGAACAGCGGGCGGGAGTGCTTGCAAACCGGCCTTTGGAGGCAGCCGGGGAGGTCTTCCAGCGGGAGAGTGCCGGTTGTGCTCAGACGTCCCACAGGCCAGGGGCAGGACCCAGCGCTGTCCCTGCCCCTGGCAGCCTTGCACAGACCTTCCTGGCCTCCGGGGGTACTGCCCCACCAAGGGGCAGGCTGCGGGGACTGGGTCCAGACATGCCCGGGCGCCTCCCCAGGCTCATCCCCGCTGGTGCCTTTCCCCTGGGCCTAGGCCTCGGTTGAGGCCTCCTTGGAGAGGAGGTTGCTGGCAGGGGCTGTCTCCACACTGCAAGGTGCTGGAGCTCAGAGGGCCTCGTCAGAGGGAAGGGACCAGCAAGGGGCTGGATGCCCAAGACCTCTTTGGCCCAGCAGCCTCAGGGCAGCAGGGAGAGGAAGAGGCCCAACTTGCCCCTAGGTCGGCTCTGCCCCTTCCCACACAGGCGGCCAGCCCAGCAGCTGCCTGACAGACTCTGGCTCCCCCGAGCTCTCTGCCGGTGCAGGGGTCAGGAACAGACGTGTGCATGTGGTTCTGCCTTGGTCTGGGAGTGTGGACCCACTGCCTGGCCCCCAGGCTCAGGGGCAAGGGCCCGGAGAGAGCACCACCCCGAAGCGCTTTTCTCCCGGGCTTGGGAGCATTGTGCGAGCCTGGCGTGAACAGCGGGCGGGAGTGTTTGCAAACAGGACTTTGGAGGCAGCTGGGGAGGTCTTCCAGTGGGAGAGGGCCGGTTGTGCTCAGAGGCCTCACAGGCCAGGGGCAGGACCCAGCAGGTCCCCTGCCCCTGGCCAGCCTTGCCCAGACCTTCCTGGCCTCCGGGGGTACTGCCCCACCAAGGGGCAGGCTGCGGGGACTGGGTCCAGACATGTCCGTGCGCCTCCCCAGGATCATCCCCGCTGGTGCTTTTCCCCTGGGCGTAGGCCTCGGTTGAGGCCTCTTTGGAGAGGAGGTTGCTGGCAGGGGCTGTCTCCACACTGCAAGGTGCTGGAGCTCAGAGGGCCTCGTCAGAGGGAAGGGACCAGCAAAGGGCTGGATGCCCAAGACCTCTTTGACCCAGCAGCCTCAGGGCAGCAGGGAGAGCAAGAGGCCCAACTTGCCCCTAGGTCGGCTCTGCCCCGTCCCACACAGGCAGCCAGCCCAGCAGCAGCCTGGCAGTCTCTGGCGCCCCCGAGCTCTCTGCCGGTGTAGGGGGCAGGAACAGACGTGTGCATGTCGTTCTGCCTTGGCCTGGGAGTGTGTTCCAACTGCCTGGCCCCCAGGCTCAGGGGCAAGGGCCCGAGGAGAGCACCACCCCGAAGCGCTTTTCTCCCGGGCTTGGGAGCATTGTGCCTGCCTGGCGGGAACAGCGGGCGGGAGTGCTTGCAAACCGGCCTTTGGAGGCAGACGGGGAGGTCTTCCAGCGGGAGAGTGCCGGTTGTGCTCAGACGCCCCACAGGCCAGGGGCACGACCCAGCAGGGCCCCTGCCCCTCGCAGCCTTGCCCAGACCTTCCTGGCCTCCGGGGGTACTGCCCCACCAAGGGGCAGGCTGCGGGGACTGGGTCCAGACATGCCCTTGCGCCTCCACTGGCTCATCCCCGCTGGTGCCTTTCCCCTGGGCCTAGGCCTCGGTTGAGGCCTCCTTGGAGAGGAGGTTGCTGGCAGGGGCTGTCTCCACACTGCAAGGTGCTGGAGCTCAGAGGGCCTCGTCAGAGGGAAGGGACCAGTAAGGGGCTGGATGCCCAAGACCTCTTTGGCCCAGCAGCCTCAGGGCAGCAGGGAGAGGAAGAGGCCCAACTTGCCCCTAGGTCGGCTCTGCCCCTTCCCACACAGGCAGCCAACCCAGCAGCTGCCTGACAGACTCTGGCTCCCCCGAGCTCTCTGCCGGTGCAGGGGTCAGGAACAGACGTGTGCATGTGGTTCTGCCTTGGTCTGGGAGTGTGGACCCACTGCCTGGACCCCAGGCTCAGGGGCAAGGGCCCGGAGAGGGCAACACCCTGAAGCGTTTTTCTCCCGGGCTTGGGAGCATTGTGCGTGCCTGGCGAGAACAGCGGGCGGGAGTGTTGGCAAACCGGCCTTTGGAGGCAGCCGGGGAGGTCTTCCAGTGGGAGAGGGCCGGTTGTGCTCAGAGGCCCCACAGGCCAGGGGCAGGACCCATCAGGGCCCCTGCCCCTGGCCAGCCTTGCCCAGACCTTCCTGGCCTCCGGGGGTACTGCCCCACCAAGGGGCAGGCTGCGGGGACTGGGTCCAGACATGCCCGTGCGCCTCCACTGGCTCATCCCCGCTGGTGCCTTTCCCCTGGGCCTAGGCCTCGGTTGAGGCCTCCTTGGAGAAGAGGTTGCTGGCAGGGGCTGTCTCCACACTGCAAGGTGCTGGAGCTCAGAGGGCCTCGTCAGAGGGAAGGGACCAGCAAGGGGCTGGATGCCCAAGACCTCTTTGGCCCAGCAGCCTCAGGGCAGCAGGGAGAGCAAGAGGCCCAACTTGCCCCTAGGTCGGCTCTGCCCCTTCCCACACAGGCGGCCAGCCCAGCAGCTGCCTGACAGACTCTGGCTCCCCCGAGCTCTCTGCCGGTGCAGGGGGCAGATCAGACGTGTGCATGTGGTTCTGCCTTGTCCTGGGAGTGTGGACACCCTGCCTTGCCCCCAGGCTCAGGGGCAAGGGCCCGGAGAGAGCACCACCCTGAAGCGCTTTTCTCCCGGGCTTGGGAGCATTGTGCACGCCTGCTGGGAACAGTGGGCGGGAGCGCTTGCAAACCGGCCTTGGAGGCAGCCGGGGATGTCTTCCAGTGGGAGAGGGCCGGTTGTGCTCAGAGGCCCCACAGGCCAGGGGCAGGACGCAGCAGGGCCCCTGCCCCTGGCCAGCCTTGCCCAGACCTTCCTGGCCTCCGGGGGTACTGCCCCACTAAGGGGCAGGCTGCGGGGCCTGGGTCCAGAGATGCCCGGGCGCCTCCCCAGGCTCATCCCCGCTGGTGCCTTTCCCCTGGGCCTAGGCCTCGGTTGAGGCCTCCTTGGAGAGGAGGTTGCTGGCAGGGGCTGTCTCCACACTGCAAGGTGCTGGAGCTGAGAGGGCCTCGTCAGCGGGAAGGGACCAGCAAGGGGCTGGATGCCCAAGACCTCTTTGGCCCAGCAGCCTCAGGGCAGCAGGGAGAGCAAGAGGCCCAACTTGCCCCTAGGTCGGCTCTGCCCCTTCCCACACAGGCAGCCAACCCAGCAGCTGCCTGACAGACTCTGGCTCCCCCGAGCTCTCTGCCGGTGCAGGGGTCAGGAACAGACGTGTGCATGTGGTTCTGCCTTGGTCTGGGAGTGTGGACCCACTGCCTGGACCCCAGGCTCAGGGGCAAGGGCCCGGAGAGAGCAACACCCCGAAGTGCTTTTCTACCGGGCTTGGGAGCATTGTGCGTGCCTGGCGGGAACAGCGGGCGGGAGTGTTGGCAAACTGGCCTTTGGAGGCAGCTGGGGAGTTCTTCCAGTGGGAGAGGGCCGGTTGTGCTCAGAGGCCCCACAGGCCAGGGGCAGGACCCAGCAGGGCCCTTGCCCTTGGCCAGCCTTGCCCAGACCTTCCTGGCCTCCGGGGGTACTGCCCCACCAAGGGGCAGGCTGCGGGGACTGGGTCCAGACATGCCCGGGCGCCTCCCCAGGCTCATCCCCGCTGGTGCCTTTCCCCTGGGCCTAGGCCTCGGTTGAGGCCTCCTTGGAGAGGAGGTTGCTGGCAGGGGCTGTCTCCACACTGCAAGGTGCTGGAGCTCAGAGGGCCTCGTCAGAGGGAAGGGACCAGCAAGGGGCTGGATGCCCAAGACCTCTTTGGCCCAGCAGCCTCAGGGCAGCAGGGAGAGCAAGAGGCCCAACTTGCCCCTAGGTCGGCTCTGCCACTTCCCACACAGGCGGCCAGCCCAGCAGCTGCCTGACAGACTCTGGCTCCCCCGAGCTCTCTGCCGGTGCAGGGGGCAGGTCAGACGTGTGCATGTGGTTCTGCCTTGGCCTGGGAGTGTGGACACCCTGACTTGCCCCCAGACTCAGGGGCAAGGGCCCAGAGAGAGCACCACCCTGAAGCGCTTTTCTTCCGGGCTTAGGAGCATTGTGCCCGCCTGCTGGTAACAGTGGCCGGGAGCGCTTGCAAACCGGCCTTTGGAGGCAGCCGGGGAGGTCTTCCAGTGGGAGAGGGCCGGTTGTGCTCAGAGGCCTCACAGGCCAGGGGCAGGACCCAGCAGGTCCCCTGCCCCTGGCCAGCCTTGCCCAGACCTTCCTGGCCTCCGGGGGTACTGCCCCACCAAGGGGCAGGCTGCGGGGACTGGGTCCAGACATGCCTGGGCGCCTCCCCAGGCTCATCCCCGCTGGTGCCTTTCCCCTGGGCATAGGCCTCGGTTGATGCCTCCTTGGAGAGGAGGTTGCTGGCAGGGGCTGTCTCCACACTGCAAGGTGCTGGAGCTCAGAGGGCCTCGTCAGAGGGAAGGGACCAGTAAGGGGCTGGATGCCCAAGACGTCTTTGGCCCAGCAGCCTCAGGGCAGCAGGGAGAGCAAGAGGCCCAACTTGCCCCTAGGGCGGCTCTGCCCCTTCCCACACAGGCGGCCAACCCAGCAGCTGCCTGACAGACTCTGGCTCCCCCAAGCTCTCTGCCGGTGCAGGAGACAGGAACAGACGTGGGCATGTGGTTCTGCCTTGGCCTGGGAGTGTGTTCCCCATGCCTTGCCCCCAGGCTCAGGGACAAGGGCCCGGAGAGAGCACCACCCCGAAGCGCTTTTCTCCCGGGCTTGGGAGCATTGTGCAAGTCTGGCGTGAACAGCGGGTGGGAGTGTTGGCAAACAGGACTTTGGAGGCAGCCGGGGAGGTCTTCCAGTGGGAGAGGGCCGGTTGTGCTCAGAGGCCCCACAGGCCAGGGGCAGGACCCAGCAGGTCCCCTGCCCCTGGCCAGCCTTTCCCAGACCTTCCTGGCCTCCGGGGGTACTACCCCACCAAGGGGCAGGCTGCGGGGACTGGGTCCAGACATGCCTGGGCGCCTCCCCAGGCTCATCCCCGCTGGTGCCTTTCCCCTGGTCCTAGGTCTCGGTTGAGGCCTCCTTGGAGAGGAGGTTGCTGGAAGGGGCTGTCTCCACACTGCAAGGTGCTGGAGCTCAGAGGGCCTCGTCAGAGGGAAGGGACAAGCAAAGGGCTGGATGCCCAAGACCTCTTTGGCCCAGCAGACTCAGGGCAGCAGGGAGAGCAAGAGGCCCAACTTGCCCCTAGGTCGGCTCTGCCCCTTCCCACAAAGGCGGCCAGCCCAGCAGCTGCCTGACAGACTCTGGCTCCCCCGAGCTCTCTGCCGGTGCAGGGGTCAGGAACAGACGTGTGCATGTGGTTCTGCCTTCGCCTGGGAGTGTGGACCCCCTGCCTGGCCCCCAGTCTCAGGGGCAAGGGCCCGGAGAGAGCACCACCCCGAAGCGCTTTTCTCCCGGGATGGGAGCATTGTGCGCGCTTGGTGGGAACAGTGGGCGGGAGTGCGTGCAAAACGGCCTTTGGAGGCAGCCGGGGAGGTCTTCCAGTGGGAGAGGGCCGGTTGTGCTCAGAGGCCCCACAGGCCAGGGGCAGGACCCAGCAGGTCCCCTGCCCCTGGTCAGCCTTGCCCAGACCTTCCTGGCCTCCAGGGGTACTGCCCCACCAAGGGGCAGGCTGCGGGGACTGGGTCCAGACATGCACGGGCGCCTCTCCAGGCTCATCCCCGCTGGTGCCTTTCCCCTGGGCCTAGGCCTCGGTTGAGGCCTCCTTGGAGAGGAGATTGCTGGCAGGGGCTGTCTCCACACTGCAAGGTGCTGGAGCTCAGAGGGCCTCGTCAGAGGGAAGGGACCAGCAAAGGGCTGGATGCCCAAGACGTCTTTGGCCGAGCAGCCTCAGGGCAGCAGGGAGAGCAAGAGGCCCAACTTGCCCCTAGGTCGGCTCTGCCCCTTCCCACACAGGCGGCCAGCCCAGCACCTGCCTGAGAGACTCTGGCTCCCCCGAGCTCTCTGCCGGTGTAGGGGGCAGGAACAGACGTGTTCATGTCGTTCTGTCTTGGCCTGGGAGTGTGTTCCCCCTGCCTGGCCCGCAGGCTTAGGGGCAAGGGCCCGGAGAGAGCACCACCCCGAAGCGCTTTTCTACCGGGCTTGGGAGCATTGTGCGTGCCTGGCGGGAACAGCGGGCGGGAGTGCTTGCAAACCGGCCTTTCTAGGCAGCCGGGGAGGTCTTCCAGCGGGAGAGTGCCGGTTGTGCTCAGACGTCCCACAGGCCAGGGGCAGGACCCAGCGCTGTCCCTGCCCCTGGCAGCCTTGCACAGACCTTCCTGGCCTCCGGGGGTACTGCCCCACCAAGGGGCAGGCTGCGGGGTCTGGGTACAGACATGCCCGGGCGCCTCCCCAGGCTCATCCCCGCTGGTGCCTTTCCCCTGGGCCTAGGCCTCGGTTGAGGCCTCCTTGGAGAGGAGGTTGCTGGCAGGGGCTGTCTCCACACTGCAAGGTGCTGGAGCTCAGAGGGCCTCGTCAGAGGGAAGGGACCAGCAAGGGGCTGGATGCCCAAGACCTCTTTGGCCCAGCAGCCTCAGGGCAGCAGGGAGAGGAAGAGGCCCAACTTGCCCCTAGGTCGGCTCTGCCCCTTCCCACACAGGCGGCCAGCCCAGCAGCTGCCTGACAGACTCTGGCGCCCCCGAGCTCTCTGCCGGTGCAGGGGTCAGGAACAGACGTGTGCATGTGGTTCTGCCTTGGTCTGGGAGTGTGGACCAACTGCCTGGCCCCCAGGCTCAGGGGCAAGGGCCCGAGGAGAGCACCACCCCGAAGTGCTTTTCTCCCGGGCTTGGGAGCATTGTGCGTGCCTGGCGGGAACAGCGGGCGGGAGTGCTGGCAAACTGGCCTTTGGAGGCAGCCGGGGAGTTCTTCCAGTGGGAGAGGGCCGGTTGTGCTCAGAGGCCCCACAGGCCAGGGGCAGGACCCAGCAGGGCCCCTGCCCCTGGCCAGCCTTGCCCAGACCTTCCTGGCCTCCGGGGGTACTGCCCCACCAAGGGGCAGGCTGCGGAGACTGGGTCCAGACATGCCCGGGCGCCTCCCCAGGCTCATCCCCGCTGGTGCCTTTCCCCTGGGCCTAGGCCTCGGTTGAGGCCTCCTTGGAGAGGAGGTTGCTGGCAGGGGCTGTCTCCACACTGCAAGGTGCTGGAGCTCAGAGGGCCTCGTCAGAGGGAAGGGACCAGCAAGGGGCTGGATGCCCAAGACCTCTTTGGCCCAGCAGCCTCAGGGCAGCAGGGAGAGCAAGAGGCCCAACTTGCCCCTAGGTCGGCTCTGCCCCTTCCCACACAGGCGGCCAGCCCAGCAGCTGCCTGACAGACTCTGGCTCCCCCGAGCTCTCTGCCGGTGCATGGGGCAGGTCAGACGTGTGCATGTGGTTCTGCCTTGGCCTGGGAGTGTGGACACCCTGCCTTGCCCCCAGGCTCAGGGGCAAGGGCCCAGAGAGAGCACCACCCTGAAGCGCTTTTCTTCCGGGCTTAGGAGCATTGTGCCCGCCTGCTGGTAACAGTGGCCGGGAGCGCTTGCAAACCGGCCTTTGGAGGCAGCCGGGGAGGTCTTCCAGTGGGAGAGGGCCGGTTGTGCTCAGAGGCCCCACAGGCCAGGGGCAGGACCCAGCAGGTCCCCTGCCCCTGGCCAGCCTTTCCCAGACCTTCCTGGCCTCCGGGGGTACTGCCCCACCAAGGGGCAGGCTGCGGGGACTGGGTCCAGACATGCTCGGGCGCCTCCCCTGGCTCATCCCCGCTGGTGCCTTTCCCCTGGGCCTAGGCCTCGGTTGAGGCCTCCTTGGAGAGGAGGTTGCTGGCAGGGGCTGTCTCCACACTGCAAGGTGCTGGAGCTCAGAGGGCCTCGTCAGAGGGAAGGGACAAGCAAGGGGCTGGATGCCCAAGACGTCTTTGGCCCAGCAGCCTCAGGGCAGCAGGGAGAGCAAGAGGCCCAACTTGCCCCTAGGGCGGCTCTGCCCCTTCCCACACAGGCGGCCAACCCAGCAGCTGCCTGACAGACTCTGGCTCCCCCAAGCTCTCTGCCGGTGCAGGGGACAGGAACAGACGTGGGCATGTGGTTCTGCCTTGGCCTGGGAGTGTGTTCCCCATGCCTTGCCCCCAGGCTCAGGGGCAAGGGCCCGGAGAGAGCACCACCCCGAAGCGCTTTTCTCCCGGGCTTGGGAGCATTGTGCAAGTCTGGCGTGAACAGCGCGTGGGAGTGTTGTCAAACCGGCCTTTGGAGGCAGACGGGGAGGTCTTCCAGCGGGAGAGTGCCGGTTGTGCTCAGACGCCCCACAGGCCAGGGGCACGACCCAGCAGGGCCCCTGCCCCTCGCAGCCTTGCCCAGACCTTCCTGGCCTCCGGGGGTACTGCCCCACCAAGGGGCAGGCTGCGGGGACTGGGTCCAGACATGCCCGTGCGCCTCCACTGGCTCATCTCCGCTGGTGCCTTTCCCCTGGGCCTAGGCCTCGGTTGAGGCCTCCTTGGAGAGGAGGTTGCTGGCAGGGGCTGTCTCCACACTGCAAGGTGCTGGAGCTCAGAGGGCCTCGTCAGAGGGAAGGGACCAGCAAGGGGCTGGATGCCCAAGACCTCTTTGGCCCAGCAGCCTCAGGGCAGCAGGGAGAGCAAGAGGCCCAACTTGCCCCTAGGTCGGCTCTGCCCCTTCCCACACAGGCGGCCAGCCCAGCAGCTGCCTGACAGACTCTGGCTCCCCCCAGCTCTCTGCCGGTGGAGGGGGCAGGAACAGACGTGTGCATGTGGTTCTGCCTTGGCCTGGGACTGTGGATCCCCTGCCTGGCCCCCAGGCTCAGGGGCAGGGGCCCGGAGAGACCACCACCCCGAAGCGCTTTTCTCCGGGGTTTTGGAACATTGTGTGTGCCTGGCGGGAACAGCGAGTGGGAATGCTTGCAAACCGGCCTTTGGGGGCAGCCGGGGAGGTCCTCCATGGTCCCTGAGAGAACACCACCCCGAAGCGCTTTTCTCACGGTCTTGGGAGCATTGTGCGCGGCTGGCGGGAACAGCGGGCATGAGTGCTTGCAAACTGTCCTTTGGAGGCAGCCGGGGAGGTCTTCCAAGGGCCGGACTGATCACCACCCCAAAATGCTTTTCTCTCGGGCTTGGGAGCATTGTGCGCGGCTGTCGGGAACAACGGACATGAATGCTTGCAAACTGGCCTTTGGAGGCAGCCCGGGAGGTCTTCCAAGGGCCCGGAGAGAGCACCACCCCAAAATGCTTTTCTCCCGGGCTTGGGAGCATCGTGCGTGGCTGGCGGAAGCAGCGGGAATGAGTACTTACAAACCGGCCTTTGGAGGCAGCCGGGGAGGTCTTGAAAGTGCCTGGAGAGAGCACCACCCCGAAGCGCTTTTCTCCCGGGCTTGGGAACATTGTGCGCGGCTGGCGGGAACAGCAGGCAGGACTGCTTGCAAACTGGCCTTTGGAGGCAGCCGGGGAGGTCTTCCAAGGGCCCGGAGTGAGCACCACCCCAAAATGCTTTTCTCCCGGGCTTGGGAGCATTGTGCGCGGCTGGTGGGAACAACGGGCATGAGTGCTTGCAAACCGGCCTTTGGAGGCAGCCGGGGACGTCTTCCAAGGGCCCGGAGAGAGCACCTCCCCAAAGCGCTTTTCTCCCGGGCTTGGGAGCATTGTGCGCGGCTGGTGGGAACAACGGGCATGAGTGCTTGCAAACCGGCCTTTGGAGGCAGCCGGGGACGTCTTCCAAGGGCCCGGAGAGAGCACCACCCCAAAATGCTTTTCTCCCGGGCTTGGGAGCATTGTGCGCGGCTCGTGGGAACAACGGGCATGAGTGCTTGCAAACCGGCCTTTGGAGGCAGCCGGGGACGACTTCCAAGGGCCCGGAGAGATCACCACCCCGAAGCACTTTTCTCCCGGGCTTGGGAGCATTGTGCGTGGCTGGCGGGAACAGCAGGAAGGAGTCCTTGCAAACCGGCCTTTGGAGGCAGCCGGGGAGGTCTTCCAAGGGCCTGTAGAGAGCACCACCCCGAAGCGCTTTTCTCCCGCGCTTGGGAGCATTCTGCGCGGGTGGCGGGAACAGCAGGCAGGAGTGCTTGAAAACCGTCCTTTGGAGGCAGCCGGGGAGGTCTTCCAGGGCCCGGTGTGAGCACCACCCCAAAATGCTTTTCTCCCGGGCTTGGGAGCATTGTGCGCGGATGGCGGGAACAGCAGGAAGGAGTCCTTGCAAACCGGCCTTTGGAGGCAGCCGGGGAGGTCTTCCAAGGGCCTGTAGAGAGCACCACCCCGAAGCGCTTTTCTCCCGGGCTTGGGAGCATTGTGCGCGGGTGGCGGGAACAGCAGGCAGGAGTGCTTGAAAACCGTCCTTTGGAGGCAGCCGGGGAGGTCTTCCAGGGCCCGGTGTGAGCACCACCCCAAAATGCTTTTCTCCCGGGCTTGGGAGCATTGTGCGCGGATGGCGGGAACAGCGAGTCGGAGTGCTTCCAAACCGGCCTTTGGGGGCACCCCGGGAGGTCTTCCATGGGCACGGAGAGAACACCACCCCGAAGCACTTTTCTCCGGGGTTTTGGAGGATTGTGCGTGGCTGGCGGGAACAGCGAGTGGGAGTGCTTGCAAACCGGCCTTTGGGGGCAGCCAGGGAGGTCCTCCATTGGCACGGAGAGAACACCACCCCGAAGCGCTTTTCTCCCGGGCTTGGGAGCATTGTGCGAGGCTGGCGGGAACAGCGGGCGGGAGTGCTTGCAAACCGGCCTTTGGAGGCAGCTTGGGAGGTCTTCCAAGGGCCCGGAGAGAGCACCATCCCGAAGCACTTTTCTCACGGAATTGGGAGCATTGTTCGCGGCTGTCGGGAACAGAGGACATGAGTGCTTGCAAACCGGCCTTTAGAGGCAGCCGGGGAGTCTTCCAAGGGCCCGGAGAGAGACCACCTCAAAATGCTTTTCTCCCGGGCTTGGGAGCATTGTGTGCGGCTGGCGGGTCAGCGGGAGGGAGTTCTTGAAAACCAGCCTTTGGAGGCAGCCGGGGAGGTCTTCCAAGGGCCGGGAGAGAGCACCACCCCGAAGCGCTTTTCTCCCGGGCTTGGGAGCATTGTGCGCGGCTGGCGGGAACAGCGGGATTGAGTGCTTGCAAACCGGCCTTTGGAGGCAGCCGGGGAGGTCTTCCAAGGGCCGGGAGAGAGCACCACCCCGAAGCGCTTTTCTCCTAGGCTTGGGAGCATTGTGCGCGGCTGGCGGGAACAGCGGGCATGAGTGCTTGCAAACCGGCCTTTGGAGACAAACGGGGAGGTCTTCCAAGGGCCCATAGAGAGCACCACCCCGAAGTGCTTTTCTCCCGTGATTGGGAGCATTGTGTGCGGCTGGCGGGACAGCGGGAGGGAGTACTTGAAATCCAGCCTTTGGAGGCAGCCGGGGAGGTCTTCCAAGGGCCGGGAGAGAGCACCACCCTGAAGGGCTTTTCTCCTGGGCTTGGAGCATTTGCACGGATGGCGGGAACAGTGAGTGGGAGTGCTTGCAAACCGGCATTTGGGGGCAGCCCAGGAGGTCTTTCTTGGGTCCAGAGAGAACACCACCCCGAAACGCTTTTCTCCCGGGCTTGGGAGCATTGTGCGCGGGTGGCGGGAACAGCAGGCAGAAGTGCTTGCAAACCGGCCTTGGAGGCAGCCGGGGAGGTCTTCCAAAGCCCGGAGTGAGCACCACCCCAAAATGCTTTTCTCCCGGGCTTGGGAGCATTGTCCGCAGCTGGCGTGAACAGCGGGATTGAGTGCTTGCAAACCAGCCTTTGGAGGCAGCCGGGGAGGTCTATCAGTGGGAGAGGGCCGGTTGTGCTCAGAGGCCCCACAGGCCAGGGGCAGGACCCAGCAGGGCCCCTGCCCCTGGCCAGCCTTGCCCAGCCCTTCCTGGCCTCCGGGGGTACTGCCCCACCAAGGGGCAGGCTGCGGGAACTGGGTCCAGACATGCTCGGGCGCCTCCCCTGGCTCATCCCCTCTGGTGCCTTTCCCCTGTGCCTAGGCCTCGGTTGAGGCCTCCTTGGAGAGGAGGTTGCTGGCAGGGGCTGTCTGCACACTGCAAGGTGCTGGAGCTCAGAGGGCCTCGTCAGAGTGAAGGGACCAGCGAGGGGCTGGATGTCCAAGACGTCTTTGGCCCAGCAGCCTCAGGGCAGAAGGGAGAGCAAGAGGCCCAACTTGCCCCTAGGTCGGCTCTGCCCCTTCCCACAGAGGCGGCCAACCCAGCACCTGCCTGACAGACTCTGGCTCCCCCAAGCTCTCTGCCGGTGCAGGGGACAGGAACAGACGTGGGCATGTGGTTCTGCCTTGGCCTGGGAGTGTGTTCCCCCTGCCTTGCCCCCAGGCTCAGGGGCAAGGGCCCGGAGAGAGCACCACTCCGAAGTCCTTTTCTCCCGGGCTTGGGAGCATTGTGCGAGCCTGACGTGAACAGCGGGCGGGAGTGTTTGCAAACAGGACTTTGGAGGCAGCCGGGGAGGTCTTCCAGTGGGAGAGGGCCGGTTGTGTTCAGAGGCCCCACAGGCCAGGGGCAGGACCCAGCAGGGCCCCTGCCCCTGGCCAGACTTGCCCAGACCTTCCTGGCCTCCGGGGGTTCTGCCCCACCAAGGGGCAGGCTGCGGAGACTGGGTCCAGACATGTCCGTGCGCCTCCCCAGGATCATCCCCGCTGGTGCCTTTCCCCTGGGTGTAGTCCTCGGTTGAGGCCTCTTTGGAGAGGAGGTTGCTGGCAGGGGCTGTCTCCACACTGCAAGGTGCTGGAGCTCAGAGGGCCTCGTCAGAGGGAAGGCACCAGCAAAGGGCTGGATGCCCAAGACCTCTTTGACCCAGCAGCCTCAGGGCAGCAGGGAGAGCAAGAGGCCCAACTTGCCCCTAGGTCGGCTCTGCCCCGTCCCACACAGGCAGCCAGCCCAGCCGCAGCCTGGCAGTCTCTGGCTCCCCCGAGCTCTCTGCCGGTGTAGGGGGCAGGAACAGACGTGTTCATGTCGTTCTGTCTTGGCCTGGGAGTGTGTTCCCCCTGCCTGGCCCGCAGGCTTAGGGGCAAGGGCCCGGAGAGAGCACCACCCCGAAGCGCTATTCTACCGGGCTTGGGAGCATTGTGCGTGCCTGGCGGGAACAGCGGGCGGGAGTGCTTGCAAACCGTCCTTTGGAGGCAGCCGGGGAGGTCTTCCAGCGGGAGAGTGCCGGTTGTGCTCAGACGTCCCACAGGCCAGGGGCAGGACCCAGCAGTGTCCCTGCCCCTGGCAGCCTTGCCGAGACCTTCCTGGCTTCCGGGGGTACTGCCCCACCAAGGGGCAGGCTGCGGGGACTGGGTCCAGACATGGCCGGGCGCCTCCCCAGGCTCATCCCCGCTGGTGCCTTTCCCCTAGGCCTAGGCCTCGGTTGAGGCCTCCTTGGAGAGGAGGTTGCTGGCAGGGGCTGTCTCCACACTGCAAGGTGCTGGAGCTCAGAGGGCCTCATCAGAGGGAAGGGACCAGCAAGGGGCTGGATGCCCAAGACCTCTTTGGCCCAGCAGCCTCAGGGCAGCAGGGAGAGGAAGAGGCCCAACTTGCCCCTAGGTCGGCTCTGCCCCTTCCCACACAGGCGGCCAGCCCAGCAGCTGCCTGACAGACTCTGGCTCCCCCGAGCTCTCTGCCGGTGCAGGGGGCAGGAACAGACGTGGGCATGTGGTTCTGACTTGTCCTGGGAGTGTGTTCCCCGTGCCTTGCCCCCAGGCTCAGGGGCAAGGGCCCGGAGAGAGCACCACCCCGAAGCGCTTTTCTCACGGGCTTGGGAGCATTGTGCGAGCCTGCCGTGAACAGCGGGCGGGAGTGTTTGCAAACAGGACTTTGGAGGCAGCCGTGGAGGTCTTCCAGTGGGAGAGGGCCGGTTGTGCTCAGAGGCCTCACAGGCCAGGAGCAGGACCCAGCAGGTCCCCTGCCCCTGGCCAGCCTTGCCCAGACCTTCCTGGCCTCCGGGGGTACTGCCCCACCAAGGGGCAGGCTGCGGGGACTGGGTCCAGACATGCCTGGGCGCCTCCCCAGGCTCATCCCCGCTGGTGCCTTTCCCCTGGGCATAGGCCTCGGTTGATGCCTCCTTGGAGAGGAGGTTGCTGGCAGGGGCTGTCTCCACACTGCAAGGTGCTGGAGCTCAGAGGGCCTCGTCAGCGGGAAGGGACCAGCAAGGGGCTGGATGCCCAAGACCTCTTTGGCCCAGCAGCCTCAGGGCAGCAGGGAGAGCAAGAGGCCCAACTTGCCCCTAGGTCGGCTCTGCCCCTTCCCACACAGGCAGCCAACCCAGCAGCTGCCTGACAGACTCTGGCTCCCCCGAGCTCTCTGCCGGTGCAGGGGTCAGGAACAGACGTGTGCATGTGGTTCTGCCTTGGTCTGGGAGTGTGGACCCACTGCCTGGACCCCAGGCTCAGGGGCAAGGGCCCGGAGAGAGCAACACCCCGAAGCGCTTTTCTCCTGGCCTTGGGAGCGTTGTGCGTGCCTGGCGGGAACAGCGGGCGGGAGTGCTTGCAAACCGGCCTTTCGAGGCAGACGGGGAGGTCTTCCAGCGGGAGAGTGCCGGTTGTGCTCAGACGCCCCACAGGCCAGGGGCAGGACCCAGCAGTGTCCCTGCCCCTGGCAGCCTTGCCGAGACCTTCCTGGCCTCCGGGGGTACTGCCCCACCAAGGGGCAGGCTGCGGGGACTGGGTCCAGACATGCCCGGGCGCCTCCCCAGGCTCATCCCCGCTGGTGCCTTTCCCCTGGGCCTAGGCCTCGGTTGAGGCCTCCTTGGAGAGGAGGTTGCTGGCAGGGGCTGTCTCCACACTGCAAGGTGCTGGAGCTCAGAGGGCCTCGTCAGAGGGAAGGGACCAGCAAGGGGCTGGATGCCCAAGACCTCTTTGGCCCAGCAGCCTCAGGGCAGCAGGGAGAGCAAGAGGCCCAACTTGCCCCTAGGTTGGCTCTGCCCCTTCCCACACAGGCGGCCAGCCCAGCAGCTGCCTGACAGACTCTGGCTCCCCCGAGCTCTCTGCCGGTGCAGGGGGCAGATCAGACGTGTGCATGTGGTTCTGCCTTTTTCTGGGAGTGTGGACACCCTGCCTTGCCCCCAGGCTCAGGGGCAAGGGCCCGGAGAGAGCACCACCCTGAAGCGCTTTTCTCCCGGGCTTGGGAGCATTGTGCACGCCTGCTGGGAACAGTGGGCGGGAGCGCTTGCAAACCGGCCTTTGGAGGCAGCCGGGGAGGTCTTCCAGTGGGAGAGGGCCGGTTGTGCTCAGAGGCCCCACAGGCCAGGGGCAGGACGCAGCAGGGCCCCTGCCCCTGGCCAGCCTTGCCCAGAACTTCCTGGCCTCCGGGGGTACTGCCCCACCAAGGGGCAGGCTGCGGGGCCTGGGTCCAGACATGCCCGGGCGCCTCCCCAGGCTCATCCCCGCTGGTGCCTTTCCCCTGGGCCTAGGCCTCGGTTGAGGCCTCCTTGGAGAGGAGGTTGCTGGCAGGGGCTGTCTCCACACTGCAAGGTGCTGGAGCTCAGAGGGCCTCGTCAGAGGGAAGGGACCAGTAAGGGGCTGGATGCCCAAGACGTCTTTGGCCCAGCAGCCTCAGGGCAGCAGGGAGAGCAAGAGGCCCAACTTGCCCCTAGGGCGGCTCTGCCCCTTCCCACACAGGCGGCCAACCCAGCAGCTGCCTGACAGACTCTGGCTCCCCCAAGCTCTCTGCCGGTGAAGGGGACAGGAACAGACGTGGGCATGTGGTTCTGCCTTGGCCTGGGAGTGTGTTCCCCCTGCCTTGCCCCCAGGCTCAGGGGCAAGGGCCCGGAGAGAGCACCACCCCGAAGCGCTTTCCTCACGGGCTTGGGAGCATTGTGCGAGCCTGGCGTGAACAGCGGGCGGGAGTGTTTGCAAACAGGACTTTGGAGGCAGCCGTGGAGGTCTTCCAGTGGGAGAGGGCCGGTTGTGCTCAGACGTCCCACAGGCCAGGGGCAGGACCCAGCAGGTCCCCTGCCCCTGGCCAGCCTTGCCCAGACCTTCCTGGCCTCCGGGGGTACTGCCCCACCAAGGGGCAGGCTGCGGGGACTGGGTCCAGACATGCCTGGGCGCATCCCCAGGCTCATCCCCGCTGGTGCCTTTCCCCTGGGCATAGGCCTCGGTTGATGCCTCCTTGGAGAGGAGGTTGCTGGCAGGGGCTGTCTCCACACTGCAAGGTGCTGGAGCTCAGAGGGCCTCGTCAGCGGGAAGGGACCAGCAAGGGGCTGGATGCCCAAGACCTCTTTGGCCCAGCAGCCTCAGGGCAGCAGGGAGAGCAAGAGGCCCAACTTGCCCCTAGGTCGGCTCTGCCCCTTCCCACATAGGCAGCCAACCCAGCAGCTGCCTGACAGACTCTGGCTCCCCTGAGCTCTCTGCCGGTGCAGGGGTCAGGAACAGACGTGTGCATGTAGTTCTGCCTTGGTCTGGGAGTGTGGACCCACTGCCTGGACCCCAGGCTCAGGGGCAAGGGCCCGGAGAGAGCAACACCCCGAAGCGCTTTTTTCCTGGCCTTGGGAGCGTTGTGCGTGCCTGGCGGAACAGCGGGCGGGAGTGTTGGCAAACCCGCCTTTGGAGGCAGCCGGGGAGGTCTGCCAGTGGGAGAGGGCCGGTTGTGCTCAGAGGCCCCACAGGCCAGGGGCAGGACCCAGCAGGGCCCCTGCCCCTGGCCAGCCTTGCCCAGACCTTCCTGGCCTCCGGGGGTACTGCCCCACCAAGGGGCAGGCTGCGGGGACTGGGTCCAGACATGCCTGGGCGCCTCCCCAGGCTCATCCCCGCTGGTGCCTTTCCCCTGGGCATAGGCCTCGGTTGATGCCTCCTTGGAGAGGAGGTTGCTGGCAGGGGCTGGCTCCACACTGCAAGGTGCTGGAGCTCAGAGGGCCTCGTCAGAGGGAAGGGACCAGCAAGGGGCTGGATGCCCAAGACCTCTTTGGCCCAGCAGCCTCAGGGCAGCAGGGAGAGCAAGAGGCCCAACTTGCCCCTAGGTCGGCTCTGCCCCTTCCCACACAGGCAGCCAACCCAGCAGCTGCCTGACAGACTCTGGCTCCCCCGAGCTCTCTGCCGGTGCAGGGGTCAGGAACAGATGTGTGCATGTGGTTCTGCCTTGGTCTGGGAGTGTGGACCCACTGCCTGGACCCCAGGCTCAGGGGCAAGGGCCCGGAGAGAGCAACACCCCGAAGCGCTTTTCTCCTGGCCTTCGGAGCGTTGTGCGTGCCTGGCGGGAACAGCGGGCGGGAGTGTTGGCAAACCCGCCTTTGGAGGCAGCCGGGGAGGTCTTCCAGTGGGAGAGGGCCGGTTGTGCTCAGAGGCCCCACAGGCCAGGGGCAGGAACCAGCAGGGACGCTGCCCCTGGCCAGCCTTGCCCAGACCTTCCTGGCCTCCGGGGGTACTGCCCCACCAAGGGGCAGGCTGCGGGGACTGGGTCCTGATATGCCCGTGCGCCTCCACTGGCTCATCCCCGCTGGTGCCTTTCCCCTGGGCCTAGGCCTAGGTTGAGGCCTCCTTGGAGAGGAGGTTGCTGGCAGGGGCTGTCTCCACACTGCAAGGTGCTGGAGCTCAGAGGGCCTCGTCAGAGGGAAGGGACCAGCAAGGGGCTGGATGCCCAAGACCTCTTTGGCCCAGCAGCCTCAGGGCAGCAGGGAGAGCAAGAGGCCCAACTTGCCCCTAGGTCGGCTCTGCCCCTTCCCACACAGGCGGCCAGCCCAGCAGCTGCCTGACAGACTCTGGCTCCCCCCAGCTCTCTGCCGGTGGAGGGGGCAGGAACAGACGTGTGCATGTTGTTGTGCCTTGGCCTGGGACTGTGGATCCCCTGCCTGGCCCCCAGGCTCAGGGGCAAGGGCCCGGAGAGACCACCACCCCGAAGCGCTTTTCTCCCGGGCTTGGGAGCATTGTGCGTGCCTGGCGGGAAGAGCGGGCAGGAGTGTTGGCAAACTGGCCTTTGGAGGCAGCCGGGGAGGTCTTCCTGTGGGAGAGGGCCGGTTGTGCTCAGAGGCCCCACAGGCCATGGGGAGGACCCAGCAGGGCCCCTGCCCCTGGCCAGCCTTGCCCAGATCTTCCTGGCCTCCGGGGGTACTGCCCCACCAAGGGGCAGGCTGCGGGGACTGGGTCCAGACATGCCCGGGCGCCTCCCCAGGCTCATCCCCGCTGGTGCCTTTCCCCTGGGCCTAGGCCTCGGTTGAGGCCTCCTTGGAGAGGATGTTGCTGGCAGGGGCTGTCTCCACACTGCAAGGTGCTGAAGCTCAGAGGGCCTCGTCAGAGGGAAGGGACCAGCAAGGGGCTGGATGCCCAAGACCTCTTTGGCCCAGCAGCCTCAGGGCAGCAGGGAGAGCAAGAGGCCCAACTTGCCCCTAGGTCGGCTCTGCCCCTTCCCACACAGGCGGCCAGCCCAGCAGCTGCCTGACAGACTCTGGCTCCCCCGAGCTATCTGCCGGTGCAGGGGTCAGGAACAGACGTGTGCATGTGGTTCTGCCTTGGTCTGGGAGTGTGGACCAACTGCCTGGCCCCCAGGCTCAGGGGCAAGGGCCCGAGGAGAGCACCACCCCGAAGCGCTTTTCTCACGGGCTTGGGAGCATTGTGCGTGCCTGGCGGGAACAGCGGGCGGGAGTGTTGGCAAACTGGCCTTTGGAGGCAGCCGGGGAGTTCTTCCAGTGGGAGAGGGCCGGTTGTGCTCAGAGGCCCCACAGGCCAGGGGCAGGACCCAGCAGGGCCCCTGCCCCTGGCCAGCCTTGCCCAGACCTTCCTGGCCTCCGGGGGTACTGCCCCACCAAGGGGCAGGCTGCGGGGACTGGGTCCAGACATGCCCGGGCGCCTCCCCAGGCTCATCCCCACTGGTGCCTTTCCCCTGGGCCTAGGCCTCGGTTGAGGCCTCCTTGGAGAGGAGGTTGCTGGCAGGGGCTGTCTCCACACTGCAAGGTGCTGGAGCTCAGAGGGCCTCGTCAGAGGGAAGGGACCAGCAAGGGGCTGGATGCCCAAGACCTCTTTGGCCCAGCAGCCTCAGGGCAGCAGGGAGAGCAAGAGGCCCAACTTGCCCCTAGGTCGGCTCTGCCACTTCCCACACAGGCGGCCAGCCCAGCAGCTGCCTGACAGACTCTGGCTCCCCCGAGCTCTCTGCCGGTGCAGGGGGCAGGTCAGACGTGTGCATGTGGTTCTGCCTTGGCCTGGGAGTGTGGACACCCTGCCTTGCCCCCAGGCTCAGGGGCAAGGGCCCAGAGAGAGCACCACCCTGAAGCGCTTTTCTTCCGGGCTTAGGAGCATTGTGCCCGCCTGCTGGTAACAGTGGCCGGGAGCGCTTGCAAACCAGCCTTTGGAGGCAGCCGGGGAGGTCTTCCTGTGGGAGAGGGCCGGTTGTGCTCAGAGGCCCCACAGGCCAGGGGCAGGACGCAGCAGGGCCCCTGCCCCTGGCCAGCCTTGCCCAGACCTTCCTGGCCTCCGGGGGTACTGCCCCACCAAGGGGCAGGCTGCGGGGACTGGGTCCAGACATGCTCGGGCGCCTCCCCAGGCTCATCCCCGCTGGTGCCTTTCCCCTGGGCCTAGGCCTCGGTTGAGGCCTCCTTGGAGAGGAGGTTGCTGGCAGGGGCTGTCTCCACACTGCAAGGTGCTGGAGCTCAGAGGGCCTCGTCAGAGGGAAGGGACCAGTAAGGGGCTGGATGCCCAAGACGTCTTTGGCCCAGCAGCCTCAGGGCAGCAGGGAGAGCAAGAGGCCCAACTTGCCCCTAGGGCGGCTCTGCCCCTTCCCACACAGGCGGCCAACCCAGCAGCTGCCTGACAGACTCTGGCTACCCCAAGCTCTCTGCCGGTGCAGGGGACAGGAACAGACGTGGGCATGTGGTTCTGCCTTGGCCTGGGAGTGTGTTCCCCATGCCTTGCCCCCAGGCTCAGGGGCAAGGGCCCGGAGAGAGCACCACCCCGATGCGCTTTTCTCCCGGGCTTGGGAGCATTGTGCAAGTCTGGCGTGAACAGCGGGTGGGAGTGTTGGCAAACAGGACTTTGGAGGCAGCCGGGGAGGTCTACCAGTGGGAGAGGGCCGGTTGTGCTCAGAGGCCCCACAGGCCAGGGGCAGGACCCAGCAGGTCCCCTGCCCCTGGCCAGCCTTTCCCAGACCTTCCTGGCCTCCGGGGGTACTGCCCCACCAAGGGGCAGGCTGCGGGGACTGGGTCCAGACATGCCTGGGCGCCTCCCCAGGCTCATCCCCGCTGGTGCCTTTCCCCTGGTCCTAGGTCTCGGTTGAGGCCTCCTAGAGAGGAGGTTGCTGGCAGGGATTGTCTCCACACTGCAAGGTGCTGGAGCTCAGAGGGCCTCGTCAGAGGGAAGGGACAAGCAAAGGGCTGGATGCCCAAGACCTCTTTGGCCCAGCAGCCTCAGGGCTGCAGGGAGAGCAAGAGGCCCTACTTGCCCCTAGGTCGGCTCTGCCCCTTCCCACAAAGGCGGCCAGCCCAGCAGCTGCCTGACAGACTCTGGCTCCCCCGAGCTCTCTGCCGGTACAGGGGTCAGGAACAGACGTGTGCATGTGGTTCTGCCTTGGCCTGGGAGTGTGGTCCCCCTGCCTGGACCCCAGTCTCAGGGGCAAGGGCCCGGAGAGAGCACCACCCCGAAGCGCTTTTCTCCCGGGCTTGGGAGCATTGTGCGCGCTTGGTGGGAAGAGTGGGCGGGAGTGCGTGCAAAACGGCCTTTGGAGGCAGCCGGGGAGGTCTTCCAGTGGGAGAGGCCCGGTTGTGCTCAGAGGCCCCACAGGCCAGGGGCAGGACCCAGCAGGTCCCCTGCCCTGGTCAGCCTTGCCCAGACCTTCCTGGCCTCCAGGGGTACTGCCCCACCAAGGGGCAGGCAGCGGGGACTGGGTCCAGACATGCCCGGGCGCCTCCCCAGGCTCATCCCCGCTGGTGCCTTTCCCCTGGGCCTAGGCCTCGGTTGAGGCCTCATTGGAGAGGAGGTTGCTGGCAGGGGCTGTCTCCACACTGCAAGGTGCTGGAGCTCAGAGGGCCTCGTCAGAGGGAAGGGACCAGCAAGGGGCTGGATGCCCAAGACCTCTTTGGCCCAGCAGCCTCAGGGCAGCAGGGAGAGGAAGAGGCCCAACTTGCCCCTAGGTCGGCTCTGCCCCTTCCCACACAGGCGGCCAGCCCAGCAGCTGCCTGACAGACTCTGGCTCCCCCGAGCTCTCTGCCGGTGCAGGGGTCAGGAACAGACGTGTGCATGTGGTTCTGCCTTGGTCTGGGAGTGTGGACCCACTGCCTGGCCCCCAGGCTCAGGGGCAAGGGCCCGGAGAGAGCACCACCCCGAAGCGCTTTTCTCCCGGGCTTGGGAGCATTGTGCGAGCCTGGCGTGAACAGCGGGCGGGAGTGTTTGCAAACAGGACTTTGGAGGCAGCTGGGGAGGTCTTCCAGTGGGAGAGGGCCGGTTGTGCTCAGAGGCCTCACAGGCCAGGGGCAGGACCCAGCAGGGACCCTGCCCCTGGCCAGCCTTGCCCAGACCTTCCTGGCCTCCGGGGGTACTGCCCCACCAAGGGGCAGGCTGCGGGGACTGGGTCCAGACATGTCCGTGCGCCTCCCCAGGATCATCCCCGCTGGTGCTTTTCCCCTGGGCGTAGGCCTCGGTTCAGGCCTCTTTGGAGAGGAGGTTGCTGGCAGGGGCTGTCTCCACACTGCAAGGTGCTGGAGCTCAGAGGGCCTCGTCAGAGGGAAGGGACCAGCAAAGGGCTGGATGCCCAAGACCTCTTTGACCCAGCAGCCTCAGGGCAGCAGGGAGAGCAAGAGGCCCAACTTGCCCCTAGGTCGGCTCTGCCCCGTCCCACACAGGCAGCCAGCCCAGTAGCAGCCTGGCAGTCTCGGGCTCCCCCGAGCTCTCTGCCGGTGTAGGGGGCAGGAACAGACGTGTGCATGTCGTTCTGCCTTGGCCTGGGAGTGTGTTCCAACTCCCTGGCCCCCAGGCTCAGGGGCAAGGGCCCGAGGAGAGCACCACCCCGAAGCGCTTTTCTCCCGGGCTTGGGAGCATTGTGCCTGCCTGGCGGGAACAGCGGGAAGGAGTGCTTGCAAACCGGCCTTTGGAGGCAGACGGGGAGGTCTTCCAGCGGGAGAGTGCCGGTTGTGCTCAGACGCCCCACAGGCCAGGGGCACGACCCAGCAGGGCCCCTGCCCCTCGCAGCCTTGCCCAGACCTTCCTGGCCTCCGGGGGTACTGCCCCACCAAGGGGCAGGCTGCGGGGACTGGGTCCAGACATGCCCTTGCGCCTCCACTGGCTCATCCCCGCTGGTGCCTTTCCCCTGGGCCTAGGCCTCGGTTGAGGCCTCCTTGGAGAGGAGGTTGCTGGCAGGGGCTGTCTCCACACTGCAAGGTGCTGGAGCTCAGAGGGCCTCGTCAGAGGGAAGGGACCAGTAAGGGGCTGGATGCCCAAGACGTCTTTGGCCCAGCAGCCTCAGGGCAGCAGGGAGAGGAAGAGGCCCAACTTGCCCCTAGGTCGGCTCTGCCCCTTCCCACACAGGCAGCCAACCCAGCAGTTGCCTGACAGACTCTGGCTCCCCCGAGCTCTCTGCCGGTGCAGGGGTCAGGAACAGACGTGTGCATGTGGTTCTGCCTTGGTCTGGGAGTGTGGAGCCACTGCCTGGACCCCAGGCTCAGGGGCAAGGGCCCGGAGAGGGCAACACCCCGAAGCGCTTTTCTCCCGGGCTTGGGAGCATTGTGCGTGCCTGGCGGGAACAGCGGGCGGGAGTGTTGGCAAACCGGCCTTTGGAGGCAGCCGGGGAGGTCTTCCAGTGGGAGAGGGCCGGTTGTGCTCAGAGGCCCCACAGGCCAGGGGCAGGACCCAGCAGGGCCCCTGCCCCTGGCCAGCCTTGCCCAGACCTTCCTGGCCTCCGGGGGTACTGCCCCACCAAGGGGCAGGCTGCGGGGACTGGGTCCAGACATGCCCGTGCGCCTCCACTGGCTCATCCCCGCTGGTGCCTTTCCCCTGGGCCTAGGCCTCGGTTGAGGCCTCCTTGGAGAAGAGGTTGCTGGCAGGGGCTGTCTCCACACTGCAAGGTGCTGGAGCTCAGAGGGCCTCGTCAGAGGGAAGGGACCAGCAAGGGGCTGGATGCCCAAGACCTCTTTGGCCCAGCAGCCTCAGGGCAGCAGGGAGAGCAAGAGGCCCAACTTGCCCCTAGGTCGGCTCTGCCCCTTCCCACACAGGCGGCCAGCCCAGCAGCTGCCTGACAGACTCTGGCTCCCCCGAGCTCTCTGCCGGTGGAGGGGGCAGGAACAGACGTGTGCATGTGGTTCTGCCTTGGCCTGGGACTGTGGATCCCCTGCCTGGCCCCCAGGCTCAGGGCCAGGGGCCCGGAGAGACCACCACCCCGAAGCGCTCTTCTCCCGGTCTTGGGAGCATTGTGCGCGCCTGGCGGGAACAGTGGGCGGGAGTGCTTGCAAACCGGCCTTTGGAGGCAGCCGGGGAGGTCTTCCAGTGGGCAAGGGCCGGTTGTGCTCAGAGGCCCCACAGGCCAGGGGCAGGACCCAGCAGGGCCCCTGCCCCTGGCCAGCCTTGCCCAGACCTTCCTGGCCTCCGGGGGTACTGCCCCACCAAGGGGCAGGCTGCGGGGACAGGGTCCAGACATGCCCGGGCGCCTCCCCTGGCTCAACCCCGCTGGTGCCTTTTCCCTGGGCCTAGGCCTCGGTTCAGGCCTCCTTGGAGAGGAGATTGCTGGCAGGTGCTGTCTCCACACTGCAAGGTGCTGGAGCTCAGAGGGCCTCGTCAGAGGGAAGGGACAAGCAAGGGGCTGGATGCCCAAGACCTCTTTGGCCCAGCAGCCTCAGGGCAGCAGGGAGAGCAAGAGGCCCAACTTGCCCCTAGGTCGGCTCTGCCCCTTCCCACACAGGCGGCCAGCCCAGCAGCTGCCTGACAGACTCTGGCTCCCCCCAGCTCTCTGCCGGTGCAGGGGTCAGGAACAGACGTGTGCATGTGGTTCTGCCTTGGCCTGGGAGTGTGTTCCCCCTGCCTTGCCCCCAGGCTCAGGGGCAAGGGCCCGGAGAGAGCACCACCCCGAAGCGCTTTTCTCCCGGGCTTGGGAGCATTGTGCATGCCTGGCGGGAACAGCGGGCGGGAGTGTTGGCAAACTGGCCTTTGGAGGCAGCCGGGGAGTTCTTCCAGTGGGAGAGGGCCGGTTGTGCTCAGAGGCCCCACAGGCCAGGGGCAGGACCCAGCAGGCCCCCTGCCCCTGGCCAGCCTTGCCCAGACCTTCCTGGCCTCCGGGGGTACTGCCCCACCAAGGGGCAGGCTGCGGGGACTGGGTCCAGACATGCCCGGGCGCCTCCCCAGGCTCATCCCCGCTGGTGCCTTTCCCCTGGGCCTAGGCCTCGGTTGAGGCCTCCTTGGAGAGGAGGTTGCTGGCAGGGGCTGTCTCCACACTGCAAGGTGCTGGAGCTCAGAGGGCCTCGTCAGAGGGAAGGGACCAGCAAGGGGCTGGATGCCCAAGACCTCTTTGGCCCAGCAGCCTCAGGGCAGCAGGGAGAGCAAGAGGCCCAACTTGCCCCTAGGTCGGCTCTGCCACTTCCCACACAGGCGGCCAGCCCAGCAGCTGCCTGACAGACTCTGGCTCCCCCGAGCTCTCTGCCGGTGCAGGGGGCAGGTCAGACGTGTGCATGTGGTTCTGCCTTGGCTTGGGAGTGTGGACACCCTGCCTTGCCCCCAGGCTCAGGGGCAAGGGCCCAGAGAGAGCACCACCCTGAAGCGCTTTTCTTCCGGGCTTAGGAGCATTGTGCCCGCCTGCTGGTAACAGTGGCCGGGAGCGCTTGCAAACCGGCCTTTGGAGGCAGCCGGGGAGGTCTTCCAGTGGGAGAGGGCCGGTTGTGCTCAGAGGCCCCACAGGCCAGGGGCAGGACCCAGCAGGGCCCCTGCCCCTGGCCAGTCTTACCCAGACCTTCCTGGCCTCCGGGGGTACTGCCCCACCAAGGGGCAGGCTGCGGGGACTGGGTCCAGACATGCTCGGGCGCCTCCCCTGGCTCATCCCCGCTGGTGCCTTTCCCCTGAGCCTAGGCCTCGGTTGAGGCCTCCTTGGAGAGGAGGTTGCTGGCAGGGGCTGTCTCCACACTGCAAGGTGCTAGAGCTCAGAGGGCCTCGTCAGAGGGAAGGGACCAGTAAGGGGCTGGATGCCCAAGACGTCTTTGGCCCAGCAGCCTCAGGGCAGCAGGGAGAGCAAGAGGCCCAACTTGCCCCTAGGGCGGCTCTGCCCCTTCCCACACAGGCGGCCAACCCAGCAGCTGCCTGACAGACTCTGGCTCCCCCAAGCTCTCTGCCGGTGCAGGGGACAGGAACAGACGTGGGCATGTGGTTCTGCCTTGGCCTGGGAGTGTGTTCCCCATGCCTTGCCCCCAGACTCAGGTGCAAGGGCCCGGAGAGAGCACCACCCCGAAGCGCTTTTCTCCCGGGCTTGGGAGCATTGTGCGTGCCTGGCGGGAACAGCGGGCGGGAGTGCTTGCAAACCGGCCTTTGGAGGCAGCCGGGGAGTTCTTCCAGCGGGAGAGTGCCGGTTGTGCTCAGACGCCCCACAGGCCAGGGGCAGGACCCAGCAGTGTCCCTGCCCCTGGCAGCCTTGCCCAGACCTTCCTGGCCTCCGGGGGTACTGCCCCACCAAGGGGCAGGCTGCGGGGACTGGGTCCAGACATGCCCGGGCGCCTCCCCAGGCTCATCCCCGCTGGTGCCTTTCCCCTGGGCCTAGGCCTCGGTTGAGGCCTCCTTGGAGAGGAGGTTGCTGGCAGGGGCTGTCTCCACACTGAAAGGTGCTGGAGCTCAGAGGGCCTCGTCAGAGGGAAGGGACCAGCAAGGGGCTGGATGCCCAAGACCTCTTTGGCCCAGCAGCCTCAGGGCAGCAGGGAGAGCAAGAGGCCCAACTTGCCCCTAGGTCGGCTCTGCCCCTTCCCACACAGGCGGCCAGCCCAGCAGCTGCCTGACAGACTCTGGCTCCCCCGAGCTCTCTGCCGGTGCAGGGGGCAGATCAGACGTGTGCATGTGGTTCTGCCTTGTCCTGGGAGTGTGGACACCCTGCCTTGCCCCCAGGCTCAGGGGCAAGGGCCCGGAGAGAGCACCACCCTGAAGCGCTTTTCTCCCGGGCTTGGGAGCATTGTGCACGCCTGCTGGGAACAGTGGGCGGGAGCGCTTGCAAACCGGCCTTGGAGGCAGCCGGGGAGGTCTTCCAGTGGGAGAGGGCCGTTTGTGCTCAGAGGCCCCACAGGCCAGGGGCAGGACGCAGCAGGGCCCCTGCCCCTGGCCAGCCTTGCCCAGACCTTCCTGGCCTCCGGGGGTACTGCCCCACCAAGGGGCAGGCTGCGGGGCCTGGGTCCAGACATGCCCGGGCGCCTCCCCAGGCTCATCCCCGCTGGTGCCTTTCCCCTGGGCCTAGGCCTCGGTTGAGGCCTCCTTGGAGAGGAGGTTGCTGGCAGGGGCTGTCTCCACACTGCAAGGTGCTGGAGCTCAGAGGGCCTCGTCAGCGGGAAGGGACCAGCAAGGGGCTGGATGCCCAAGACCTCTTTGGCCCAGCAGCCTCAGGGCAGCAGGGAGAGCAAGAGGCCCAACTTGCCCCTAGGTCGGCTCTGCCCCTTCCCACACAGGCAGCCAACCCAGCAGCTGCCTGACAGACTCTGGCTCCCCCGAGCTCTCTGCCGGTGCAGGGGTCAGGAACAGACGTGTGCATGTGGTTCGGCCTTGGTCTGGGAGTGTGGACCCACTGCCTGGACCCCAGGCTCAGGGGCAAGGGCCCGGAGAGAGCAACACCCCGAAGCGCTTTTCTCCTGGCCTTGGGAGCGTTGTGCGTGCCTGGCGGGAACAGCGGGCGGGAGTGTTGGCAAACCCGCCTTTGGAGGCAGCCGGGGAGGTCTTCCAGTGGGAGAGGGCCGGTTGTGCTCAGAGGCCCCACAGGCCAGGGGCAGGACCCAGCAGGGACCCTGCCCCTGGCCAGCCTTGCCCAGACCTTCCTGGCCTCCGGGGGTACTGCCCCACCAAGGGGCAGGCTGCAGGGACTGGGTCCTGATATGCCCGTGCGCCTCCACTGGCTCATCCCCGCTGGTGCCTTTCCCCTGTGCCTAGGCCTCGGTTGAGGCCTCCTTGGAGAGGAGGTTGCTGGCAGGGGCTGTCTCCACACTGCAAGGTGCTGGAGCTCAGAGGGCCTCGTCAGAGGGAAGGGACCAGCAAGGGGCTGGATGCCCAAGACCTCTTTGGCCCAGCAACCTCAGGGCAGCAGGGAGAGCAAGAGGCCCAACTTGCCCCTAGGTCGGCTCTGCCCCTTCCCACACAGGCGGCCAGCCCAGCAGCTGCCTGACAGACTCTGGCTCCCCCCAGCTCTCTGCCGGTGGAGGGGGCAGGAACAGACGTGTGCATGTTGTTGTGCCTTGGCCTGGGACTGTGGATCTCCTGCCTGGCCCCCAGGCTCAGGGGCAAGGGCCCGGAGAGACCACCACCCCGAAGCGCTTTTCTCCCGGGCTTGGGAGCATTGTGCGCGCCTGGCGGGAACAGTGGGCGGGAGTGCTTGCAAACAGGACTTTGGAGGCAGCCGGGGAGGTCTTCCAGTGGGAGAGGGCCGGTTGTGCTCAGAGGCCCCACAGGCCAGGGGCAGGACCCAGCAGGGCCCCTGCCCCTGGCCAGCCTTGCCCAGACCTTCCTGGCCTCCGGGGGTACTGCCCCACCAAGGGGCAGGCTGCGGGGACAGGGTCCAGACATGCCCGGGCGCCTCCCCTGGCTCAACCCCGCTGGTGCCTTTCCCCTGGGCCTAGGCCTCGGTTGAGGCCTCCTTGGAGAGGAGATTGCTGGCAGGGGCTGTCTCCACACTGCAAGGTGCTGGAGCTCAGAGGGCCTCGTCAGAGGGAAGGGACCAGTAAGGGGCTGGATGCCCAAGACGTCTTTGGCCCTGCAGCCTCAGGGCAGCAGGGAGAGCAAGAGTCCCAACTTGCCCCTAGGTCGGCTCTGCCCCTTCCCACACAGGCGGCCAGCCCAGCACCTGCCTGAGAGACTCTGGCTCCCCCGAGCTCTCTGCCGGTGCAGGGGACAGGACCAGACGTGTGCATGTGTTTCTGCCTTGGTCTGGGAGTGTGTTCCCCCTGCCTTGCCCACAGGCTCAGGGGCAAGGGCCCGGAGAGAGCACCACCCCGAAGCGCTTTTCTCCCGGGCTTGGGAGCATTGTGCGTGCCTGGCGGGAAGAGCGGGCAGGAGTGTTGGCAAACTGGCCTTTGGAGGCAGCCGGGGTGGTCTTCCAGTGGGAGAGGGCCGGTTGTGCTCAGAGGCCCCACAGGCCATGGGGAGGACCCAGCAGGGCCCCTGCCCCTGGCCAGCCTTGCCCAGATCTTCCTGGCCTCCGGGGGTACTGCCCCACCAAGGGGCAGGCTGCGGGGACTGGGTCCAGACATGCCCGTGCGCCTCCCCAGGCTCATCCCCGCTGGTGCCTTTCCCCTGGGCCTAGGCCTCGGTTGAGGCCTCCTTGGAGAGGATGTTGCTGGCAGGGGCTGTCTCCACACTGCAAGGTGCTAGAGCTCAGAGGGCCTCGTCAGAGGGAAGGGACCAGCAAGGGGCTGGATGCCCAAGACCTATTTGGCCCAGCAGCCTCAGGGCAGCAGGGAGAGGAAGAGGCCCAACTTGCCCCTAGGCCGGCTCTGCCCCTTCCCACACAGGCGGCCAGCCCAGCAGCTGCCTGACAGACTCTGGCTCCCCCGAGCTCTCTGCCGGTGCAGGGGTCAGGAACAGACGTGTGCATGTGGTTCTGCCTTGGTCTGGGAGTGTGGACCAACTGCCTGGCCCCCAGGCTCAGGGGCAAGGGCCCGAGGAGAGCACCACCCCGAAGTGCTTTTCTCCCGGGCTTGGGAGCATTGTGCGTGCCTGGCGGGAACAGTGGGCGGGAGTGTTGGCAAACTGGCCTTTGGAGGCAGCCGGGGAGTTCTTCGAGTGGGAGAGGGCCGGTTGTGCTCAGAGGCCCCACAGGCCAGGGGCAGGACCCAGTAGGGCCCTTGCCCCTGGCCAGCCTTGCCCAGACCTTCCTGGCCTCCGGGGGTACTGCCCCACCAAGGGGCAGGCTGCGGGGACTGGGTCCAGACATGCCCGGGCGCCTCCCCAGGCTCATCCCCGCTGGTGCCTTTCCCCTGGGCATAGGCCTCGGTTGATGCCTCCTTGGAGAGGAGGTTGCTGGCAGGGGCTGTCTCCACACTGCAAGGTGCTGGAGCTCAGAGGGCCTCGTCAGAGGGAAGGGACCAGCAAGGGGCTGGATGCCCAAGACCTCTTTGGCCCAGCAGCCTCAGGGCAGCAGGGAGAGCAAGAGGCCCAACTTGCCCCTAGGTCGGCTCTGCCCCTTCCCACACAGGCAGCCAACCCAGCAGCTGCCTGACAGACTCTGGCTCCCCCGAGCTCTCTGCCGGTGCAGGGGTCAGGAACAGACGTGTGCATGTGGTTCTGCCTTGGTCTGGGAGTGTGGACCCACTGCCTGGACCCCAGGCTCAGGGGCAAGGGCCCGGAGAGAGCAACACCCCGAAGCGCTTTTCTCCTGGCCTTGGGAGCGTTGTGCGTGCCTGGCGGGAACAGCGGGCGGGAGTGTTGGCAAACCCGCCTTTGGAGGCAGCCGGGGAGGTCTTCCAGTGGGAGAGGGCCGGTTGTGCTCAGAGGCCCCACAGGCCAGGGGCAGGACCCAGCAGGGACCCTGCCCATGGCCAGCCTTGCCCAGACCTTCCTGGCCTCCGGGGGTACTGCCCCACCAAGGGGCAGGCTGCGGGGACTGGGTCCTGATATGCCCGTGCGCCTCCACTGGCTCATCCCCGCTGGTGCCTTTCCCCTGTGCCTAGGCCTCGGTTGAGGCCTCCTTGGAGAGGAGGTTGCTGGCAGGGGCTGTCTCCACACTGCAAGGTGCTGGAGCTCAGAGGGCCTCGTCAGAGGGAAGGGACCAGCAACGGGCTGGATGCCCAAGACCTCTTTGGCCCAGCAGCCTCAGGGCAGCAGGGAGAGCAAGAGGCCCAACTTGCCCCTAGGTCGGCTCTGCCCCTTCCCACACAGGCGGCCAGCCCAGCAGCTGCCTGACAGACTCTGGCTCCCCCGAGCTCTCTGCCGGTGGAGGGGGCAGGAACAGACGTGTGCATGTTGTTGTGCCTTGGCCTGGGACTGTGGATCCCCTGCCTGGCCCTCCGGCTCAGGGTCAAGGGCCCGGAGAGACCACCACCCCGAAACGCTTTTCTCCCGGGCTTGGGAGCATTGTGCGCGCCTGGCGGGAACAGTGGGCGGGAGTGCTTGCAAACCGGCCTTTGGAGGCAGCCGGGGAGGTCTTCCAGTGGGAGAGGGCCGGTTGTGCTCAGAGGCCCCACAGGCCAGGGGCAGGACCCAGCAGGGCCCCTGCCCCTGGCCAGCCTTGCCCAGACCTTCCTGGCCTCCGGGCGTACTGCCCCACCAAGGGGCAGGCTGCGGGGCAGGGTCCAGACATGCCCGGGCGCCTCCCCTGGCTCAACCCCGCTGGTGCCTTTCCCCTGGGCCTAGGCCTCGGATGAGGCCTCCTTGGAGAGGAGATTGCTGGCAGGGGCTGTCTCCACACTGCAAGGTGCTGGAGCTCAGAGGGCCTCGTCAGAGGGAAGGGACCAGTAAGGGGCTGGATGCCCAAGACGTCTTTGGCCCTGCAGCCTCAGGGCAGCAGGGAGAGCAAGAGGCCCAACTTGCCCCTAGGTCGGCTCTGCCCCTTCCCACACAGGCGGCCAGCCCAGCACCTGCCTGAGAGAGTCTGGCTCCCCCGAGCTCTCTGCCGGTGCAGGGGACAGGAACAGACGTGTGCATGTGTTTCTGCCTTGGTCTGGGAGTGTGTTCCCCCTGCCTTGCCCACAGGCTCAGGGGCAAGGGCCCGGAGAGAGCACCACCCCGAAGCGCTTTTCTCCCGGGCTTGGGAGCATTGTGCGTGCCTGGCGGGAAGAGCGGGCAGGAGTGTTGGCAAACTGGCCTTTGGAGGCAGCCGGGGAGGTCTTCCAGTGGGAGAGGGCCGGTTGTGCTCAGAGGCCCCACAGGCCATGGGGAGGACCCAGCATGGCCCCTGCCCCTGGCCAGCCTTGCCCAGATCTTCCTGGCCTCCGGGGGTACTGCCCCACCAAGGGGCAGGCTGCGGGGACTGGGTCCAGACATGCCCGGGCGCCTCCCCAGGCTCATCCCCGCTGGTGCCTTTCCCCTGGGCCTAGGCCTCGGTTGAGGCCTCCTTGGAGAGGACGTTGCTGGCAGGGGCTGTCTCCACACTGCAAGGTGCTGGAGCTCAGAGGGCCTCGTCAGAGGGAAGGGACCAGCAAGGGGCTGGATGCCCAAGACCTCTTTGGCCCAGCAGCCTCAGGGCAGCAGGGAGAGGAAGAGGCCCAACTTGCCCCTAGGTCGGCTCTGCCCCTTCCCACACAGGCGGCCAGCCCAGCAGCTGCCTGACAGACTCTGGCTCCCCCGAGCTCTCTGCCGGTGCAGGGGTCAGGAATAGACGTGTGCATGTGGTTCTGCCTTGGTCTGGGAGTGTGGACCAACTGCCTGGCCCCCAGGCTCAGGGGCAAGGGCCCGAGGAGAGCACCACCCCGAAGTGCTTTTCTCCCGGGCTTGGGAGCATTGTGCGTGCCTGGCGGGAACAGTGGGCGGGAGTGTTGGCAAACTGGCCTTTGGAGGCAGCCGGGGAGTTCTTCCAGTGGGAGAGGGCCGGTTGTGCTCAGAGGCCCCACAGGCCAGGGGCAGGACCCAGCAGGGCCCCTGCCCCTGGCCAGCCTTGCCCAGACCTTCCTGGCCTCCGGGGGTACTGCCCCACCAAGGGGCAGGCTGCGGGGACAGGGTCCAGACATGCCCGGGCGCCTCCCCAGGCTCATCCCCGCTGGTGCCTTTCCCCTGGGCCTAGGCCTCGGTTGAGGCCTCCTTGGAGAGGAGGTTGCTGGCAGGGGCTGTCTCCACACTGCAAGGTGCTGGAGCTCAGAGGGCCTCGTCAGAGTGAAGGGACCAGCAAGGGGCTGGATGCCCAAGACCTCTTTGGCCCAGCAGCCTCAGGGCAGCAGGGAGAGCAAGAGGCCCAACTTGCCCCTAGGTCGGCTCTGCCACTTCCCACACAGGCGGCCAGCCCAGCAGCTGCCTGACAGACTCTGGCTCCCCCGAGCTCTCTGCCGGTGCAGGGGGCAGGTCAGACGTGTGCATGTGGTTCTGCCTTGGCCTGGGAGTGTGGACACCCTGCCTTGCCCCCAGGCTCAGGGGCAAGGGCCCAGAGAGAGCACCACCCTGAAGCGCTTTTCTTCCGGGCTTAGGAGCATTGTGCCCGCCTGCTGGTAACAGTGGCCGGGAGCGCTTGCAAACCGGCCTTTGGAGGCAGCCGGGGAGGTCTTCCAGTGGGAGAGGGCCGGTTGTGCTCAGAGGCCCCACAGGCCAGGGGCAGGACCCAGCAGGGCCCCTGCCCCTGGCCAGTCTTACCCAGACCTTCCTGGCCACCGGGGGTACTGCCCCACCAAGGGGCAGGCTGCGGGGACTGGGTCCAGACATGCTCGGGCACCTCCCCTGGCTCATCCCCGCTGGTGCCTTTCCCCTGGGCCTAGGCCTCGGTTGAGGCCTCCTTGGAGAGGATGTTGCTGGCAGGGGCTGTCTCCACACTGCAAGGTGCTGGAGCTCAGAGGGCCTCGTCAGAGGGAAGGGACCAGCAAGGGGCTGGATGCCCAAGACCTCTTTGGCCCAGCAGCCTCAGGGCAGCAGGGAGAGGAAGAGGCCCAACTTGCCCCTAGGTCGGCTCTGCCCCTTCCCACACAGGCGGCCAGCCCAGCAGCTGCCTGACAGACTCTGGCTCCCCCGAGCTCTCTGCCGGTGCAGGGGTCAGGAACAGACGTGTGCATGTGGTTCTGCCTTGGTCTGGGAGTGTGGACCAACTGCCTGGCCCCCAGGCTCAGGGGCAAGGGCCCGAGGAGAGCACCACCCCGAAGTGCTTTTCTCCCGGGCTTGGGAGCATTGTGCGTGCCTGGCGGGAACAGCGGGCGGGAGTGTTGGCAAACGGGCCTTTGGAGGCAGCCGGGGAGTTCTTCCAGTGGGAGAGGGCCGGTTGTGCTCAGAGGCCCCACAGGCCAGGGGCAGGACCCAGTAGGGCCCCTGCCCCTGGCCAGCCTTGCCCAGACCTTCCTGGCCTCCGGGGGTACTGCCCCACCAAGGGGCAGGCTGCGGGGACTGGGTCCAGACATGCCTGGGCGCCTCCCCAGGCTCATCCCCGCTGGTGCCTTTCCCCTGGGCATAGGCCTCGGTTGATGCCTCCTTGGAGAGGAGGTTGCTGGCAGGGGCTGTCTCCACACTGCAAGGTGCTGGAGCTCAGAGGGCCTCGTCAGCGGGAAGGGACCAGCAAGGGGCTGGATGCCCAAGACCTCTTTGGCCCAGCAGCCTCAGGGCAGCAGGGAGAGCAAGAGGCCCAACTTACCCCTAGGTCGGCTCTGCCCTTCCCACACAGGCAGCCAACCCAGCAGCTGCCTGACAGACTCTGGCTCCCCCGAGCTCTCTGCCGGTGCAGGGGTCAGGAACAGACGTGTGCATGTGGTTCTGCCTTGGTCTGGGAGTGTGGACCCACTGCCTGGACCCCAGGCTCAGGGGCAAGGGCCCGGAGAGAGCAACACCCCGAAGCGCTTTTCTCCTGGCCTTGGGATCGTTGTGCGTGCCTGGCGGGAACAGCGGGCGGGAGTGTTGGCAAACCCGCCTTTGGAGGCAGCCGGGGAGGTCTTCCAGTGGGAGAGGGCCGGTTGTGCTCAGAGGCCCCACAGGCCAGGGGCAGGACCCAGCAGGGACCCTGCCCCTGGCCAGCCTTGCCCAGACCTTCCTGGCCTCCGGGGGTACTGCCCCACCAAGGGGCAGCCTGCGGGGACTGGGTCCTGATATGCCCTTGCGCCTCCACTGGCTCATCCCCGCTGGTGCTTTTCCCCTGTGCCTAGGCCTCGGTTGAGGCCTCCTTGGAGAGGAGGTTGCTGGCAGGGGCTGTCTCCACACTGCAAGGTGCTGGAGCTCAGAGGGCCTCGTCAGAGGGAAGGGACCAGCAAGGGGCTGGATGCCCAAGACCTCTTTGGCCCAGCAGCCTCAGGGCAGCAGGGAGAGCAAGAGGCCCAACTTGCCCCTAGGTCGGCTCTGCCCCTTCCCACACAGGCGGCCAGCCCAGCAGCTGCCTGACAGACTCTGGCTCCCCTGAGCTCTCTGCCGGTGGAGGGGGCAGGAACAGACGTGTGCATGTTGTTGTGCCTTGGCCTGGGACTGTGGATCCCCTGCCTGGCCCCCAGGCTCAGGGGCAAGGGCCCGGAGAGACCACCACCCCGAAGCGCTTTTCTCCCGGGCTTGGGAGCATTGTGCGCGCCTGGCGGGAACAGTGGGCGGGAGTGCTTGCAAACCGGCCTTTGGAGGCAGCCGGGGAGGTCTTCCAGTGGGAGAGGGCCGTTTGTGCTCAGAGGCCCCACAGGCCAGGGGCAGGACCCAGCAGGGCCCCTGCCCCTGGCCAGCCTTGCCCAGACCTTCCTGGCCTCCGGGCGTACTGCCCCACCAAGGGGCAGGCTGCGGGGACAGGGTCCAGACATGCCCGGGCGCCTCCCCTGGCTCAACCCCGCTGGTGCCTTTCCCCTGGGCCTAGGCCTCGGATGAGGCCTCCTTGGAGAGGAGATTGCTGGCAGGGGCTGTCTCCACACTGCAAGGTGCTGGAGCTCAGAGGGCCTCGTCAGAGGGAAGGGACCAGTAAGGGGCTGGATGCCCAAGACGTCTTTGGCCCTGCAGCCTCAGGGCAGCAGGGAGAGCAAGAGGCCCAACTTGCCCCTAGGTCGGCTCTGCCCCTTCCCACACAGGCGGCCAGCCCAGCACCTGCCTGAGAGAGTCTGGCTCCCCCGAGCTCTCTGCCGGTTCAGGGGACAGGAACAGACGTGTGCATGTGTTTCTGCCTTGGTCTGGGAGTGTGTTCCCCCTGCCTTGCCCACAGGCTCAGGGGCAAGGGCCCGGAGAGAGCACCACCCCGAAGCGCTTTTCTCCCGGGCTTGGGAGCATTGTGCGTGCCTGGCGGGAACAGCGGGCGGGAGTGCTTGCAAACCGGCCTTTCGAGGCAGACGGGGAGGTCTTCCAGCGGGAGAGTGCCGGTTGTGCTCAGACGTCCCACAGGCCAGGGGCAGGACCCAGCGCTGTCCCTGCCCCTGGCAGCCTTGCACAGACCTTCCTGGCCTCCGGGGGTACTGCCCCACCAAGGGGCAGGCTGCGCGGACTGGGTCCAGACATGCCCGGGCGCCTCCCCAGGCTCATCCCCGCTGGTGCCTTTCCCCTGGGCCTAGGCCTCGGTTGAGGCCTCATTGGAGAGGAGGTTGCTGGCAGGGGCTGTCTCCACACTGCAAGGTGCTGGAGCTCAGAGGGCCTCGTCAGAGGGAAGGGACCAGCAAGGGGCTGGATGCCCAAGACCTCTTTGGCCCAGCAGCCTCAGGGCAGCAGGGAGAGCAAGAGGCCCAACTTGCCCCTAGGTCGGCTCTGCCCCTTCCCACACAGGCGGCCAGCCCAGCAGCTGCCTGACAGACTCTGGCTCCCCCGAGCTCTCTGCCGGTGCAGGGGTCAGGAACAGACGTGTGCATGTGGTTCTGCCTTGGCCTGGGACTGTGGATCCCCTGCCTGGCCCCCAGGCTCAGGGGCAAGGGCCCGAGGAGAGCACCACCCCGAAGTGCTTTTCTCCCGGGCTTGGGAGCATTGTGCGTGCCTGGCGGGAACAGTGGGCGGGAGTGTTGGCAAACTGGCCTTTGGAGGCAGCCGGGGAGTTCTTCCAGTGGGAGAGGGCCGGTTGTGCTCAGAGGCCCCACAGGCCAGGGGCAGGACCCAGCAGGGCCCCTGACCCTGGCCAGCCTTGCCCAGACCTTCCTGGCCTCCGGGGGTACTGCCCCACCAAGGGGCAGGCTGCGGGGACTGGGTCCAGACATGCCCGGGCGCCTCCCCAGGCTCATCCCCGCTGGTGCCTTTCCCCTGGGCCTAGGCCTCGGTTGAGGCCTCCTTGGAGAGGAGGTTGCTTGCAGGGGCTGTCTCCACACTGCAAGGTGCTGGAGCTCAGAGGGCTTCGTCAGAGTGAAGGGACCAGCAAGGGGCTGGATGCCCAAGACCTCTTTGGCCCAGCAGCCTCAGGGCAGCAGGGAGAGCAAGAGGCCCAACTTGCCCCTAGGTCGGCTCTGCCACTTCCCACACAGGCGGCCAGCCCAGCAGCTGCCTGACAGACTCTGGCTCCCCCGAGCTCTCTGCCGGTGCAGGGGGCAGGTCAGACGTGTGCATGTGGTTCTGCCTTGGCCTGGGAGTGTGGACACCCTGCCTTGCCCCCAGGCTCAGGGGCAAGGGCCCAGAGAGAGCACCACCCTGAAGCGCTTTTCTTCCGGGCTTAGGAGCATTGTGCCCGCCTGCTGGTAACAGTGGCCGGGAGCGCTTGCAAACCGGCCTTTGGAGGCAGCCGGGGAGGTCTTCCAGTGGGAGAGGGCCGGTTGTGCTCAGAGGCCCCACAGGCCAGGGGCAGGACCCAGCAGGGCCCCTGCCCCTGGCCAGTCTTACCCAGACCTTCCTGGCCTCCGGGGGTACTGCCCCACCAAGGGGCAGGCTGCGGGGACTGGGTCCAGACATGCTCGGGCGCCTCCCCTGGCTCATCCCCGCTGGTGCCTTTCCCCTGGGCCTAGGCCTCGGTTGAGGCCTCCTTGGAGAGGAGGTTGCTGGCAGGGGCTGTCTCCACATTGCAAGGTGCTGGAGCTCAGAGGGCCTCGTCAGAGGGAAGGGACCAGTAAGGGGCTGGATGCCCAAGACGTCTTTGGCCCAGGAGCCTCAGGGCAGCAGGTAGAGCAAGAGGCCCAACTTGCCCCTAGGGCGGCTCTGCCCCTTCCCACACAGGCGGCCAACCCAGCAGCTGCCTGACAGACTCTGGCTCCCCCAAGCTCTCTGCCGGTGCAGGGGACAGGAACAGACGTGGGCATGTGGTTCTGCCTTGGCCTGGGAGTGTGTTCCCCATGCCTTGCCCCCAGGCTCAGGGGCAAGGGCCTGGAGAGAGCACCACCCCGAAGCGCTTTTCTCCCGGGCTTGGGAGCATTGTGCAAGTCTGGCGTGAACAGCGGGTGGGAGTGTTGGCAAACAGGACTTTGGAGGCAGCCGGGGAGGTCTTCCAGTGGGAGAGGGCCGGTTGTGCTCAGAGGCCCCACAGGCCAGGGGCAGGACCCAGCAGGTCCCCTGCCCCTGGCCAGCCTTTCCCAGACCTTCCTGGCCTCCGGGGGTACTGCCCCACCAAGGGGCAGGCTGCGGGGACTGGGTCCAGACATGCCTGGGCGCCTCCCCAGGCTCATCCCCGCTGGTGCCTTTCCCCTGGTCCTAGGTCTCGGTTGAGGCCTCCTTGGAGAGGAGGTTGCTGGCAGGGGCTGTCTCCACACTGCAAGGTGCTGGAGCTCAGAGGGCCTCGTCAGAGGGAAGGGACAAGCAAAGGGCTGGATGCCCAAGACCTCTTTGGCCCAGCAGCCTCAGGGCAGCAGGGAGAGCAAGAGGCCCAACTTGCCCCTAGGTCGGCTCTGCCCCTTCCCACAAAGGTGGCCAGCCCAGCAGCTGCCTGACAGACTCTGGCTCCCCCGAGCTCTCTGCCGGTGGAGGGGGCAGGAACAGACGTGTGCATGTGGTTCTGCCTTGGCCTGGGAGTGTGGACCCCCTGCCTGGCCCCCAGTCTCAGGGGCAAGGGCCCGGAGAGAGCACCACCCCGAAGCGCTTTTCTCCCGGGATGGGAGCATTGTGCGCGCTTGGTGGGAACAGTGGGCGGGAGTGCGTGCAAAACGGCCTTTGGAGGCAGCCGGGGAGGTCTTCCAGTGGGAGAGGGCCGGTTGTGCTCGGAGGCCCCACAGGCCAGGGGCAGGACCCAGCAGGTCCCCTGCCCCTGGTCAGCCTTGCCCAGACCTTCCTGGCCTCCAGGGGTACTGCCCCACCAAGGGGCAGGCTGCGGGGACTGGGTCCAGACATGCCCGGGCGCCTCTCCAGGCTCATCCCCGCTGGTGCCTTTCCCCTGGGCCTAGGCCTCGGTTGAGGCCTCCTTGGAGAGGAGATTGCTGGCAGGTGCTGTCTCCACACTGCAAGGTGCTGGAGCTCAGAGTGCCTCGTCAGAGGGAAGGGACCAGCAAAGGGCTGGATGCCCAAGACGTCTTTGGCCCAGCAGCCTCAGGGCAGCAGGGAGAGCAAGAGGCCCAACTTGCCCCTAGGTCGGCTCTGCCCCTTCCCACACAGGCGGCCAGCCCAGCACCTGCCTGAGAGACTCTGGCTCCCCCGAGCTCTCTGCTGGTGTAGGGGGCAGGAACAGACGTGTTCATGTCGTTCTGTCTTGGCCTGGGAGTGTGTTCCCCCTGCCTGGCCCGCAGGCTTAGGGGCAAGGGCCCGGAGAGAGCACCACCCCGAAGCGCTTTTCTACCGGGCTTGGGAGCATTGTACGTGCCTGGCGGGAACAGCGGGCGGGAGTGCTTGCAAACCGGCCTTTCGAGGCAGACGGGGAGGTCTTCCAGCGGGAGAGTGCCGGTTGTGCTCAGACGTCCCACAGGCCAGGGGCAGGACCCAGCGCTGTCCCTGCCCCTGGCAGCCTTGCACAGACCTTCCTGGCCTCCGGGGGTACTGCCCCACCAAGGGGCAGGCTGCGCGGACTGGGTCCAGACATGCCCGGGCGCCTCCCCAGGCTCATCCTCGCTGGTGCCTTTCCCCTGGGCCTAGGCCTCGGTTGAGGCCTCATTGGAGAGGAGGTTGCTGGCAGGGGCTGTCTCCACACTGCAAGGTGCTGGAGCTCAGAGGGCCTCGTCAGAGGGAAGGGACCAGCAAAGGGCTGGATGCCCAAGACGTCTTTGGCCCAGCAGCCTCAGGGCAGCAGGGAGAGCAAGAGGCCCAACTTGCCCCTAGGTCGGCTCTGCCCCTTCCCACACAGGCGGCCAGCCCAGCACCTGCCTGAGAGACTCTGGCTCCCCCGAGCTCTCTGCCGGTGTAGGGGGCAGGAACAGACGTGTTCATGTCGTTCTGTCTTGGCCTGGGAGTGTGTTCCCCCTGCCTGGCCCGCAGGCTTAGGGGCAAGGGCCCGGAGAGAGCACCACCCCGAAGCGCTTTTCTACCGGGCTTGGGAGCATTGTGCGTGCCTGGCGGGAACAGCGGGCGGGAGTGCTTGCAAACCAGCCTTTGGAGGCAGCCCGGGAGGTCTTCCAAGGGCCCGGAGAGAGCACCACCCCAAAATGCTTTTCTCCCGGGCTTGGGAGCATTGTGCGTGGCTGGCGGAAGCAGCGGGCATGAGTACTTACAAACCGGCCTTTGGAGGCAGCCGGGGAGGTCTTGAAAGTGCCCGGAGAGAGCACCACCCCGAAGCGCTTTTCTCCCGGGCTTGGGGACATTGTGCGCGGCTGGCGGGAACAGCAGGCAGGACTGCTTGCAAACTGGCTTTTGGAGGCAGCCGGGGAGGTCTTCCAAGGGCCCGGAGTGAGCACCACCCCAAAATGCTTTTCTCCCGGGCTTGGGAGCATTGTGCGCGGCTGGTGGGAACAACGGGCATGAGTGCTTGCAAACCGGCCTTTGGAGGCAGCCGGGGACGTCTTCCAAGGGCCCGGAGAGAGCACCACCCCGAAGCGCTTTTCTCCCGGGCTTGGGAGCATTGTGCGCGGCTGGCGGGAACAGCAGGCAGGACTGCTTGCAAACTGGCCTTTGGAGGCAGCCGAGGAGGTCTTCCAAGGGCCCGGAGTGAGCACCACCCCAAAATGCTTTTCTCCCGGGCTTGGGAGCATTGTGCGTGGCTGGCGGGAACAGCAGGAAGGAGTCCTTGCAAACCGGCCTTTGGAGGCAGCCGGGGAGGTCTTCCAAGGGCCTGTAGAGAGCACCACCCCGACGCGCTTTTCTCCCGGGCTTGGGAGCATTCTGCGCGGGTGGCGGGAACAGCAGGCAGGAGTGCTTGAAAACCGTCCTTTGGAGGCAGCCGGGGAGGTCTTCCAGGGCCCGGTGTGAGCACCACCCCAAAATGCTTTTCTCCCGGGCTTGGGAGCATTGTGCGCGGATGGCGGGAACAGCAGGAAGGAGTCCTTGCAAACCGGCCTTTGGAGGCAGCCGGGGAGGTCTTCCAAGGGCCTGTAGAGAGCACCACCCCGAAGCGCTTTTCTCCCGGGCTTGGGAGCATTGTGCGCGGGTGGCGGGAACAGCAGGCAGGAGTGCTTGAAAACCGTCCTTTGGAGGCAGCCGGGGAGGTCTTCCAGGGCCCGGTGTGAGCACCACCCCAAAATGCTTTTCTCCCGGGCTTGGGAGCATTGTGCGCGGATGGCGGAACAGCGAGTGGGAGTGCTTGCAAACCGGCCTTTGGGGGCACCCCGGGAGGTCTTCCATGGGCACGGAGAGAACACCACCCCGAAGCGCTTTTCTCCGGGGTTTTGGAGGATTGTGCGTGGCTGGCGGGAACAGCGAGTGGGAGTGCTTGCAAACCGGCCTTTGGGGGCAGCCAGGGAGGTCCTCCATTGGCAAGGAGAGAACACCACCCTGAAGTGCTTTTCTCCCGGGCTTGGGAGCATTGTGCGAGGCTGGCGGGAACAGCGGGCGGGAGTGCTTGCAAACCGGCCTTTGGAGGCAGATTGGGAGGTTTTCCAACGGCCCGGAGGGAGCACCATCCCGAAGCACTTTTCTCACGGAATTGGGAGCATTGTTCGCGGCTGTCGGGAACATTGGACATGAGTGCTTGCAAACCGGCCTTTAGAGGCAGCCGGGGAGTCTTCCAAGGGCCCGGAGAGAGACCACCCCAAAATGCTTTTCTCCCGGGCTTGGGAGCATTGTGTGCGGCTGGCGGGTCAGCGGGAGGGAGTTCTTGAAAACCAGCCTTTGGAGGCAGCCGGGGAGGTCTTCCAAGGGCCGGGAGAGAGCACAACCCCGAAGCGCTTTTCTCCCGGGCTTGGGAGCATTGTGCGCGGCTGGCGGGAACAGCGGGATTGAGTGCTTGCAAACCGGCCTTTGGAGGCAGCCGGGGAGGTCTTCCAAGGGCCGGGAGAGAGCACCACCCCGAAGCGCTTTTCTCCTAGGCTTGGGAGCATTGTGCGCGGCTGGCGGGAACAGCGGGCATGAGTGCTTGCAAACCGGCCTTTGGAGACAAACGGGGAGGTCTTCCAAGGGCCCGTAGAGAGCACCACCCCGAAGCGCTTTTCTCCCGTGATTGGGAGCATTGTGTGCGGCTGGCGGGACAGCGGGAGGGAGTACTTGAAATCCAGCCTTTGGAGGCAGCCGGGGAGGTCTTCCAAGGGCCGGGAGAGAGCACCACCCTGAAGGGCTTTTCTCCTGGGCTTGGAGCATTTGCACGGATGGCGGGAACAGTGAGTGGGAGTGCTTGCAAACCGGCATTTAGGGGCAGTCCGGGAGGTCTTTCTTGGGTCCAGAGAGAAAACCACCCCGAAACGCTTTTCTCCCGGGCTTGGGAGCATTGTGCGCGGGTGGCGGGAACAGCAGGCAGAAGTGCTTGCAAACCGGCCTTGGAGGCAGCCGGGGAGGTCTTCCAAAGCCCGGAGTGAGCACCACCCCAAAATGCTTTTCTCCCGGGCTTGGGAGCATTGTGCGCAGCTGGCGTGAACAGCGGGATTGAGTGCTTGCAAACCAGCCTTTGGAGGCAGCCGGGGAGGTCTTCCAGCGGGAGAGTGCCAGTTGTTCTCAGAGGCCCCACAGGCCAGGGGCAGGACCCAGCAGTGTCCCTGCCTCTGGCAGCCTTGCCCAGACCTTCCTGGCCTCCGGGGGTACTACCCCACCAAGGGGCAGGCTGCGGGGCCTGGGTCCAGACATGCCCGGGCGCCTCCCCAGGCTCATCCCCGCTGGTGCCTTTCCCCTGGGCCTAGGCCTCGGTTGAGGCCTCCTTGGAGAGGAGGTTGCCGGCAGGGGCTGTCTGCACACTGCAAGGTGCTGGAGCTCAGAGGGCCTCGTCAGAGGGAAGGGACCAGCAAAGGGCTGGATGCCCAAGACCTCTTTGACCCAGCAGCCTCAGGGCAGCAGGGAGAGCAAGAAGCCCAACTTGCCCCTAGGTCGGCTCTGCCCCGTCCCACACAGGCAGCCAGCCCAGCAGCAGCCTGGCAGTCTCTGGCTCCCCCGAGCTCTCTGCCGGTGTAGGGGGCAGGAACAGACGTGTGCATGTCGTTCTGCATTGGCCTGGGAGTGTGTTCCAACTGCCTGGCCCCCAGGCTCAGGGGCAAGGGCCCGGAGAGAGCACCACCCCGAACCGCTTTTCTCCCGGGCTTGGGAGCATTGTGCGTGCCTGGCGGGAACAGCGGGCGGGAGTGCTTGCAAACCGGCCTTTGGAGGCAGACGGGGAGGTCTTCCAGCGGGAGAGTGCCGGTTGTGCTCAGACGCCCCACAGGCCAGGGGCACGACCCAGCAGGGCCCCTGCCCCTCGCAGCCTTGCCCAGACCTTCCTGGCCTCCGGGGGTACTGCCCCACCAAGGGGCAGGCTGCGGGGACTGGGTCCAGACATGCCCGTGCGCCTCCACTGGCTCATCTCCGCTGGTGCCTTTCCCCTGGGCCTAGGCCTCGGTTGAGGCCTCCTTGGAGAGGAGGTTGCTGGCAGGGGCTGTCTCCACACTGCAAGGTGCTGGAGCTCAGAGGGCCTCGTCAGAGGGAAGGGACCAGCAAGGGGCTGGATGCCCAAGACCTCTTTGGCCCAGCAGCCTCAGGGCAGCAGGGAGAGCAAGAGGCCCAACTTGCCCCTAGGTCGGCTCTGCCCCTTCCCACACAGGCGGCCAGCCCAGCAGCTGCCTGACAGACTCTGGCTCCCCCCAGCTCTCTGCCGGTGGAGGGGGCAGGAACAGACGTGTGCATGTGGTTCTGCCTTGGCCTGGGACTGTGGATCCCCTGCCTGGCCCCCAGGCTCAGGGGCAGGGGCCCGGAGAGACCACCACCCCGAAGCGCTTTTCTCCGGGGTTTTGGAACATTGTGTGTGCCTGGCGGGAACAGCGAGTGGGAATGCTTGCAAACCGGCCTTTGGGGGCAGCCGGGGAGGTCCTCCATGGTCCCTGAGAGAACACCACCCCGAAGCGCTTTTCTCACGGTCTTGGGAGCATTGTGCGCGGCTGGCGGGAACAGCGGGCATGAGTGCTTGCAAACTGTCCTTTGGAGGCAGCCGGGGAGGTCTTCCAAGGGCCGGACTGATCACCACCCCAGAATGCTTTTCTCTCGGGCTTGGGAGCATTGTGCGCGGCTGTCGGGAACAACGGACATGAATGCTTGCAAACCGGCCTTTGGAGGCAGCCCGGGAGGTCTTCCAAGCCCCGGAGAGAGCACCACCCCAAAATGCTTTTCTCCCGGGCTTGGGAGCATTGTGCGTGGCTGGCGGAAGCAGCGGGAATGAGTACTTACAAACCGGCCTTTGGAGGCAGCCGGGGAGGTCTTGAAAGTGCCCGGAGAGAGCACCACCCCGAAGCGCTTTTCTCCCGGGCTTGGGAACATTGTGCGCGGCTGGCGGGAACAGCAGGCAGGACTGCTTGCAAACTGGCCTTTGGAGGCAGCCGGGGAGGTCTTCCAAGGGCCCGGAGTGAGCACCACCCCAAAATGCTTTTCTCCCGGGCTTGGGAGCATTGTGCGCGGCTGGTGGGAACAACGGGCATGAGTGCTTGCAAACCGGCCTTTGGAGGCAGCCGGGGACGTCTTCCAAGGGCCCGGAGAGAACACCACCCCGAAGCGCTTTTCTCCCGGGCTTGGGAGCATTGTGCGCGGCTGGCGGGAACAGCAGGCAGGACTGCTTGCAAACTGGCCTTTGGAGGCAGCCGGGGAGGTCTTCCAAGGGCCCGGAGTGAGCACCACCCCAAAATGCTTTTCTCCCGGGCTTGGGAGCATTGTGCGCGGCTGGTGGGAACAACGGGCATGAGTGCTTGCAAACCGGCCTTTGGAGGCAGCCGGGGAGGTCTTCCAAGGGCCTGTAGAGAGCACCACCCCGAAGCGCTTTTCTCCCGGGCTTGGGAGCATTGTGCGCAGGTGGCGGGAACAGCAGGCAGGAGTGCTTGAAAACCGTCCTTTGGAGGCAGCCGGGGAGGTCTTCCAGGGCCCGGTGTGAGCACCACCCCAAAATGCTTTTCTCCCGGGCTTGGGAGCATTGTGCGCGGATGGCGGGAACAGCAGGAAGGAGTCCTTGCAAACCGGTCTTTGGAGGCAGCCGGGGAGGTCTTCCAAGGGCCTGTAGAGAGCACCACCCCGAAGCGCTTTTCTCCCGGGCTTGGGAGCATTGTGCGCGCGTGGCGGGAACAGCAGGCAGGAGTGCTTGCAAACCGGCCTTTGGAGGCAGCCGGGGAGGTCTTCCAAGGGCCTGTAGAGAGCACCACCCCGAAGCGCTTTTCTCCCGGGCTTGGGAGCATTGTGCGCGCGTGGCGGGTACAGCAGGCAGGAGTGCTTGCAAACCGGCCTTTGCCGGCAGCCAGAGAAGTCTTCCAAGGACGCGGAGAGAGCACCACCCCGAAGCGCTTTTCTCCCGGGCTTGGGAGCATTGTGCGCGGCTGGTGGGAACAGCGGGCATGAGTGCTTGCAAACCGGCCTTTGGAGACAAACGGGGAGGTCTTCCAAGGGCCCGTAGAGAGCACCACCCCGAAGCGCTTTTCTCCCGTGATTGGGAGCATTGTGTGCGGCTGGCGGGACAGCGGGAGGGAGTACTTGAAATCCAGCCTTTGGAGGCAGCCGGGGACGTCTTCCAAGGGCCGGGAGAGAGCACCACCCTGAAGGGCTTTTCTCCTGGGCTTGGAGCATTTGCACGGATGGCGGGAACAGCGAGTGGGAGTGCTTGCAAACCGGCATTTGGGGGCAGCCCGGGAGGTCTTTCATGGGCCCAGAGAGAACACCACCCCGAAACGCTTTTCTCCCGGGCTTGGGAGCATTGTGCGCGGGTGGCGGGAACAGCAGGCAGAAGTGCTTGCAAACCGGCCTTGGAGGCAGCCGGGGAGGTCTTCCAAAGCCCGGAGTGAGCACCACCCCAAAATGCTTTTCTCCCGGGCTTGGGAGCATTGTGCGCAGCTGGCGTGAACAGCGGGATTGAGTGCTTGCAAACCAGCCTTTGGAGGCAGCCGGGGAGGTCTTCCAGCGGGAGAGTGCCAGTTGTTCTCAGAGGCCCCACAGGCCAGGGGCAGGACCCAGCAGTGTCCCTGCCTCTGGCAGCCTTGCCCAGACCTTCCTGGCCTCCGGGGGTACTACCCCACCAAGGGGCAGGATGCGGGGCCTGGGTCCAGACATGCCCGGGCGCCTCCCCAGGCTCATCCCCGCTGGTGCCTTTCCCCTGGGCCTAGGCCTCGGTTGAGGCCTACTTGGAGAGGAGGTTGCCGGCAGGGGCTGTCTGCACACTGCAAGGTGCTGGAGCTCAGAAGGCCTCGTCAGAGGGAAAGGACCTGCAAAGGGCTGGATGCCCAAGACCTCTCTGACCCAGCAGCCTCAGGGCAGCAGGGAGAGCAAGAGGCCCAACTTGCCCCTAGGTCGGCTCTACCCCGTCCCACACAGGCAGCCAGCCCAGCAGCAGCCTGGCAGTCTCTGGCTCCCCCGAACTCTCTGCCGGTGTAGGGGGCAGGAACAGACGTGTGCATGTCGTTCTGCCTTGGCCTGGGAGTGTGTTCCCCCTGCCTGTCCCCCAGGCTCAGGGGCAAGGGCCCGGAGAGAGCACCACCCCGAAGCGCTTTTCTCCCGGGCTTGGGAGCATTGTGCGTGCCTGGCGGGAACAGCGGGCGGGAGTGCTTGCAAACCGGCCTTTGGAGGCAGCCGGGGAGGTCTTCCAGCGGGAGAGTGCCGGTTGTGCTCAGACGCCCCACAGGCCAGGGGCAGGACCCAGCAGTGTTCCTGCCCCTGGCAGCCTTGCCCAGACCCTCCTGGCCTCCGGGGGTACTGCTCCACCAAGGGGCAGGCTGCGGGGACTGGGTCCAGACATGGCCGGGCGCCTCCCCAGGCTCATCCCCGCTGGTGCCTTTCCCCTGGGCCTAGGCCTCGGTTGAGGCCTCCTTGGAGAGGAGGTTGCTGGCAGGGGCTGTCTCCACACTGCAAGGTGCTGGAGCTCAGAGGGCCTCGTCAGAGGGAAGGGACCAGCAAGGGGCTGGATGCCCAAGACCTCTTTGGCCCAGCAGCCTCAGGGCAGCAGGGAGAGGAAGAGGCCCAACTTGCCCCTAGGTCGGCTCTGCCCCTTCCCACACAGGCGGCCAGCCCAGCAGCTGCCTGACAGACTCTGGCTCCCCTGAGCTCTCTGCCGGTGCAGGGGTCAGAAACAGACGTGTGCATGTGGTTCTGCGTTGGTCTGGGAGTGTGGTCCCACTGCCTCGCCCCCACACTCAGGGGCAAGGGCCCGGAGAGAGCAACACCCCGAAGCGCTTTTCTCCCAGGCTTGGGAGAATTGTGCGTGCCTGGCGGGAACAGCGGGCGGGAGTGTTGGCAAACCGGCCTTTGGAGGCAGCCGGGGAAGTCTTCCAGTGGGAGAGGGCCGGTTGTGCTCAGAGGCCCCACAGGCCAGGGGCAGGACCCAGCAGGGCCCCTGCCCGTGGCCAGCCTTGCCCAGACCTTCCTGGCCTCCGGGGGTACTGCCCCACCAAGGGGCAGGCTGCGGGGACTGGGTCCAGACATGCCCGGGCGCCTCCCCAGGCTCATCCCCGCTGGTGCCTTTCCCCTGGGCCTAGGCCTCGGTTGAGGCCTCCTTGGAGAGGAGGTTGCTGGCAGGGGCTGTCTCCACACTGCAAGGTGCTGGAGCTCAGAGGGCCTCCTCAGAGGGAAGGGACAAGCAAGGGGCTGGATGCCCAAGATCTCTTTGGCCCAGCAGCCTCAGGGCAGCAGGGAGAGCAAGAGGCCCAACTTGCCCCTAGGTCGGCTCTGCCCCTTCCCACACAGGCGGCCAGCCCAGCAGCTGCCTGACAGACTCTGGCTCCCCCGAGCTCTCTGCCGGTGCATGGGGCAGGAACAGACGTGTGCATGTCGTTCTGCCTTGGCCTGGGAGTGTGGACCCCCTTCCTGGCCCCCAGGCTCAGGGGAAAGGGCCCGGAGAGAGCACCACCCCGAGGCGATTTTCTCCCGGGCTTGGGAGCGTTGTGCGCCCTTGGTTGGAACAGTGGGCGGGAGTGCTTGCAAACCGGCCTTTCGAGGCAGCCGGGGACGTTTTCCAGTGGGAGAGGGCCGGTTGTGCTCAGAGGCCCCACAGGCCAGGGGCAGGACCCAGCAGGGCCCCTGCCCCTGGACAGCCTTTCCCAGAACTTCCTCGCCTCCGGGGGTACTGCCCCACCAAGGGGCAGGCTGCGGGGACTGGGTCCATACATGCCCGGGCGCCTCCCCAGGCTCATCCCCGCTGGTGCCTTTCCCCTGTGCCTAGGCCTCGGTTTAGGCCTCCTTGGAGAGGAGGTTGCTGGCAGGGGCTGTCTCCACACTGCAAGGTGCTGGAGCTCAGAGGGCCTCGTCAGAGGGAAGGGACCAGCAAGGGGTTGGATGCCCAAGACCTCTTTGGCCCAGCAGCCTCAGGGCAGCAGGGAGGGCAAGAGGCCCAACTTGCCCCTAGGTCGGCTCTGCCACTTCCCACACAGGCGGTCAGCCCAGCACCTGCCTGACAGACTCTGGCTCCCCCAAGCTCTCTGCCGGTGCAGGGGACAGGAACAGACGTGGGCATGTGTTTCTGCCTTGGCCTGGGAGTGTGTTCCCCCTGCCTTGCCCCCAGGCTCAGCGGCAAGGGCCCGGAGAGAGCACCACTCCGAAGTGCTTTTCTCCCGGGCTTGGGAGCATTGTGCGAGCCTGACGTGAACAGCGGGCGGGAGTGTTTGCAAACAGGACTTTGGAGGCAGCCGGGGAGGTCTTCCAGTGGGAGAGGGCCGGTTGTGCTCAGAGGCCCCACAGGCCAGGGTCAGGACCCAGCAGGGCCCCTGCCCCTGGCCAGACTTGCCCAGACCTTCCTGCCTCCGGGGGTACTGCCCTACCAAGGGGCAGGCTGCGGTGACTGGGTCCAGACATGTCCGTGCGCCTCCCCAGGATCATCCCCGCTGGTGCCTTTCCCCTGGGTGTAGTCCTCGGTTGAGGCCTCTTTGGAGAGGAGGTTGCTGGCAGGGGCTGTCTAAACACTGCAAGGTGCTGGAGCTCAGAGGGCCTCGTCAGAGGGAAGGCACCAGCAAAGGGCTGGATGCCCAAGACCTCTTTGACCCAGCAGCCTCAGGGCAGCAGGGAGAGCAAGAGGCCCAACTTGCCCCTAGGTCGGCTCTGCCCCGTCCCACACAGGCAGCCAGCCCAGCAGCAGCCTGGCAGTCTCTGGCTCCCCCGAGCTCTCTGCCGGTGTAGGGGGCAGGAACAGACGTGTGCATGTCGTTCTGCTTTGGCCTGGGAGTGTGTTCCAACTGCCTGGCCCCCAGGCTCAGGGGCAAGGGCCCGGAGAGAGCACCACCCCGAAGCGCTTTTCTCCCGGGCTTGGGAGCATTGTGCACGCCTGCTGGGAACAGTGGGCGGGAGCGCTTGTTAACCGGCCTTTGGAGGCAGCCGGGGAGGTCTTTCAGCGGGAGAGTGCCGGTTGTGCTCAGACGCCCCACAGGCCAGGGGCAGCCCCAGCAGTGTCCCTGCCCCTGGCAGCCTTGCCCAGACCTTCCTGGCCTCCGGGGGTACTGCCCCACCAAGGGGCAGCCTGCGGGGACTGGGTCCAGACATGCCCGTGCGCCTCCACTGGCTCATCCCCGCTGGTGCCTTTCCCCTGGGCCTAGGCCTCGGTTGAGGCCTCCTTGGAGAGGAGGTTGCTGGCAGGGGCTGTCTCCACACTGCAAGGTGCTGGAGCTCAGAGGGCCTCGTCAGAGGGAAGGGACCAGCAAGGGGCTGGATGCCCAAGACCTCTTTGGCCCAGCAGCCTCAGGGCAGCAGGGAGAGCAAGAGGCCCAACTTGCCCCTAGGTCGGCTCTGCCCCTTCCCACACAGGCGGCCAGCCCAGCAGCTGCCTGACAGACTCTGGCTCCCCCGAGCTCTCTGCCGGTGCAGGGGTCAGGAACAGACGTGTGCATGTGGTTCTGCCTTGGTCTGGGAGTGTGGAACCACTGCCTGGCCCCCACACTCAGGGGCAAGGGCCCGGAGAGAGCAACACACCGAAGCGCTTTTCTCCCGGGCTTGGGAGAATTGTGCGTGCCTGGCGAGAACAGCGGGCGGGAGTGTTGGCAAACCGGCCTTTGGAGGCAGCCGGGGAGGTCTTCCAGTGGGAGAGGGCCGGTTGTGCTCAGAGGCCCCACAGGCAAGGGGCAGGACCCAGCAGGGCCCCTGACCCTGGCCAGCCTTGCCCAGACCTTCCTGGCCTCCGGGGGTACTGCCCCACCAAGGGGCAGGCTGCGGGGACTGGGTCCAGTCATGCCCGGGCGCCTCCCCAGGCTCATCCCCGCTGGTGCCTTTCCCCTGGGCCTAGGCCTCGGTTGAGGCCTCCTTGGAGAGGAGGTTGCTGGCCGGGGCTGTCTCCACACTGCAAGGTGCTGGAGCTCAGAGGGCCTCGTCAGAGGGAAGGGACCAGCAAGGGGCTGGATGGCCAAGACCTCTTTGGCCCAGCAGCCTCAGGGCAGCAGGGAGAGCAAGAGGCCCAACTTGCCCCTAGGTCGGCTCTGCCCCTTCCCACACAGGCGGCCAACCCAGCAGCTGCCTGACAGACTCTGGCTCCCCCGAGCTCTCTGCCGGTGCAGGGGGCAGATCAGACGTGTGCATGTGGTTCTGCCTTGGCCTGGGAGTGTGGACACCCTGCCTTGCCCCCAGGCTCAGGGGCAAGGGCCCGGAGAGAGCACCACCCTGAAGCGCTTTTCTCCCGGGCTTGGGAGCATTGTGCACGCCTGCTGGGAACAGTGGGCGGGCGCGCTTGCAAACCGGCCTTTGGAGACAGCCGGGGAGGTCTTCCAGTGGGAGAGGGCCGGTTGTGCTCAGAGGCCCCACAGGCCAGGGGCAGGACGCAGCAGGGCCCCTGCCCCTGGCCAGCCTTGCCCAGACCTTCCTGGCCTCCGGGGGTACTGCCCCACCAAGGGGCAGGCTGCGGGGACTGGGTCCAGACATGCTCGGGCGCCTCCCCTGGCTCATCCCCGCTGGTGCCTTTCCCCTGGGCCTAGGCCTCGGTTGAGGCCTCCTTGGAGAGGAGGTTGCTGGCAGGGGCTGTCTCCACACTGCAAGGTGCTGGAGCTCAGAGGGCCTCGTCAGAGGGAAGGGACCAGTAAGGGGCTGGATGCCCAAGACGTCTTTGGCCCAGCAGCCTCAGGGCAGCAGGGAGAGTAAGAGGCCCAACTTGCCCCTAGGTCGGCTCTGCCCCTTCCCACACAGGCGGCCAACCCAGCAGCTGCCTGCCAGACTCTGGCTCCCCCAAGCTCTCTGCCGGTGCAGGGGACAGGAACAGACGTGGGCATGTGGTTCTGCCTTGGCCAGGGAGTGTGTTCCCCGTGCCTTGCCCCCAGGCTCAGGGGCAAGGGCCCGGAGAGAGAACCACCCCAATGCGCTTTTCTCCCGGGCTTGGGAGCATTGTGCGAGCCTGGCGTGAACAGCGGGCGGGAGTGTTTGCAAACAGGACTTTGGAGGCAGCCGGGGAGGTCTTCCAGTGGGAGAGGGCCGGTTGTGCTCAGAGGCCCCACAGGCCAGGGGCAGGACCCAGCAAGGCCCCTGACCCTGGCCAGCCTTGCCCAGACCTTCCTGGCCTCCGGGGGTACTGCCCCACCAAGGGGCAGGCTGCGGGGACTGGGTCCAGACATGCCCGGGCGCCTCCCCAGGCTCATCCCCGCTGGTGCCTTTCCCCTGGGCCTAGGCCTCGGTTGAGGCCTCCTTGGAGAGGAGGTTGCTGGCAGGGGCTGTCTCCACACTGCAAGGTGCTGGAGATCAGAGGGCCTCGTCAGAGGGAAGGGACGAGCAAAGGGCTGGATGCCCAAGACCACTTTGACCCAGCAGCCTCAGGGCAGCAGGGAGAGCAAGAGGCCCAACTTGCCCCTAGGTCGGCTCTGCCCCGTCCCACACAGGCGGCCAGCCCAGCAGCAGCCTGGCAGTCTCTGGCTCCCCCGAGCTCTCTGCCGTTGTAGGGGGCAGGAACAGACGTGTGCATGTCATTCTGCCTTGGCCTGGGAGTGTGTTCCCCTTGCCTGGCCCCCAGGCTCAGGGGCAAGGGCCCGGTGAGAGCACCACCCCGAAGCGCTTTTCTCCCGGGCTTGGGAGCATTGTGCGTGCCTGGCGGGAACAGCGGGCGGGAGTGCTTGCAAACCGGCCTTTCGAGGCAGACGGGGAGGTCTTCCAGCGGGAGAGTGCCGGTTGTGCTCAGACGCCCCACAGGCCAGGGGCAGGACCCAGCAGTGTCCCTGCCCCTGGCAGCCTTGCCCAGACCTTCCTGGCCTCCGGGGGTACTGCCCCACCAAGGGGCAGGCTGCGGGGACTGGGTCCAGACATGCCCGGGCGCCTCCCCAGGCTCATCCCCGCTGGTGCATTTCCCCTGGGCCTAGGCCTCGGTTGAGGCCTCCTTGGAGAGGAGGTTGCTGGCAGGGGCTGTCTCCACACTGCAAGGTGCTGGAGATCAGAGGGCCTCGTCAGAGGGAAGGGACCAGCAAAGGGCTGGATGCCCAAGACCTCTTTGACCCAGCAGCCTCAGGGCAGCAGGGAGAGCAAGAGGCCCAACTTGCCCCTAGGTCGGCTCTGCCCCTTCCCACACAGGCGGCCAGCCCAGCAGCTGCCTGACAGACTCTGGCTCTCCCGAGCTCTCTGCCGGTGCAGGGGGCAGATCAGACGTGTGCATGTGGTTCTGCCTTGTCCTGGGAGTGTGGACACCCTGCCTTGCCCCCAGGCTCAGGGGCAAGGGCCCGGAGAGAGCACCACCCTGAAGCGCTTTTCTCCCGGGCTTGGGAGCATTGTGCACGCCTGCTGGGAACAGTGGGAGGGAGCGCTTGCAAACCGGCCTTTGGAGGCAGCCGGGGAGGTCTTCCAGTGGGAGAGGGCCGGTTGTGCTCAGAGGACCCACAGGCCAGGGGCAGGACGCAGCAGGGCCCCTGCCCCTGGCCAGCCTTGCCCAGACCTTCCTGGCCTCCGGGGGTACTGCCCCACCAAGGGGCAGGCTGCGGGGCCTGGGTCCAGACATGCCCGGGCGCCTCCCCAGGCTCATCCCCGCTGGTGCCTTTCCCCTGGGCCTAGGCCTCGGTTGAGGCCTCCTTGGAGAGGAGGTTGCTGGCAGGGGCTGTCTCCACACTGCAAGGTGCTGGAGCTCAGAGGGCCTCGTCAGAGGGAAGGGACCAGTAAGGGGCTGGATGCCCAAGACGTCTTTGGCCCAGCAGCCTCAGGGCAGCAGGGAGAGCAAGAGGCCCAACTTGCCCCTAGGGCGGCTCTGCCCCTTCCCACACAGGCGGCCAACCCAGCAGCTGCCTGACAGACTCTGGCTCCCCCAAGCTCTCTGCCGGTGCAGGGGACAGGAACAGACGTGGTCATGTGGTTCTGCCTTGGCCTGGGTGTGTGTTCCCCCTGCCTTACCCCCAGGCTCAGGGGCAAGGGCCCGGAGAGAGCACCACCCCGAAGCGCTTTTCTCCCGGGCTTGGGAGCATTGTGCGCGCTTGGTGGGAACAGTGGGCGGAGGTGCGTGCAAAACGGCCTTTGGAGGCAGCCGGGGAGGTCTTCCAAGGGCCTGTAGAGAGCACCACCCCGAAGCGCTTTTCTCCCGGGCTTGGGAGCATTGTGCGCAGGTGGCGGGAACAGAAGGCAGGAGTGCTTGAAAACCGGCCTTTGGAGGCACCCGGGGAGGTCTTCCAGGGCCCGGTGTGAGGACCACCCCAAAAAGCTTTTCTCCCGGGCTTGGGAGCATTGTGCGCGGCTGGTGGGAACAGCGGCCATGAGTGCTTGCAAACTGGCCATTGGAGGCAGCCGGGGAAGTCTTCCAAGGGCCCGGAGTGAGCACCACCCCAAAATGCTTTTCTCCCGGGCTTGGGAGCATTGTGCGTGGCTGGCGGGAACAGCAGGAAGGAGTCCTTGCAAACCGGCCTTTGGAGGCAGCCGGGGAGGTTTTCGAAGGGCCTGTAGAGAGCACCACCCCGAAGCGCTTTTCTCCCGGGCTTGGGAGCATTGTGCGCGGGTGGCGGGAACAGCAGGCAGGAGTGCTTGAAAACCGTCCTTTGGAGGCAGCCGGGGAGGTCTTCCAGGGCCCGGTGTGAGCACCACCCCAAAATGCTTTTCTCCCGGGCTTGGGAGCATTGTGCGTGGCTGGTGGGAACAGCGGGCGGGAGTGCTTGCAAACCGGCCTTTGGAGGCAGCCGGGGAGGTCTTCCAAGGGCCAGGAGAGAGCACCACCCAGAAGCGCTTTTCTCCCGGGCTTGGAACATTTGCGCGGATGGCGGGAACAGCGAGTGGGAGTGGTTCCAAACCGGCCTTTGGGGGCACCCCGGGAGGTCTTCCATGGGCACGGAGAGAACACCACCCCGAAGCGCTTTTCTCCGGGGTTTTGGAGGATTGTGCGTGGCTGGCGGGAACAGCGAGTGGGAGTGCTTGCAAACCGGCCTTTGGGGCCAGCCAGGGAGGTCCTCCATGGGCACGGAGAGAACACCACCCCGAAGTGCTTTTCTCCCGGGCTTGGGAGCATTGTGCGAGGCTGGCGGGAACAGCGGGCGGAAGTGCTTGCAAACCGGCCTTTGGAGGCAGCTTGGGAGGTCTTCCAAGGGCCCGGAGAGAGCACCATGCCGAAGCACTTTTCTCACGGAATTGGGAGCATTGTGCGTGCCTGGCGGGAACAGCGGGCAGGAGTGTTGGCAAAGTGGCCTTTGGAGGCAGCCGGGGAGTCTTCCAAGGGCCCGGAGAGAGACCACCCCAAAATGCTTTTCTCCCGGGCTTGGGAGCATTGTGTGCGGCTGGCGGGTCAGCGGGAGGGAGTTCTTGAAAACCAGCCTTTGGAGGCAGCCGGGGAGGTCTTCCAAGGGCCGGGAGAGAGCACCACCCCGAAGCGCTTTTCTCCCGGGCTTGGGAGCATTGTGCGCGGCTGGCGGGAACAGCGGGATTGAGTGCTTGCAAACCGGCCTTTGGAGGCAGCCGGGGAGGTCTTCCAAGGGCCGGGAGAGAGCACCACCCCGAAGCGCTTTTCTCCTAGGCTTGGGAGCATTGTGCGCGGCTGGTGGGAACAGCGGGCATGAGTGCTTGCAAACCGGCCTTTGGAGACAAACGGGGAGGTCTTCCAAGGGCCCGTAGAGAGCACCACCCCGAAGCGCTTTTCTCCCGTGATTGGGAGCATTGTGTGCGGCTGGCGGGACAGCGGGAGGGAGTACTTGAAATCCAGCCTTTGGAGGCAGCCGGGGAGGTCTTCCAAGGGCCGGGAGAGAGCACCACCCTGAAGGGCTTTTCTCCTGGGCTTGGAGCATTTGCACGGATGGCGGGAACAGCGAGTGGGAGTGCTTGCAAACCGGCATTTGGGGGCAGCCCGGGAGGTCTTTCTTGGGCCCAGAGAGAACACCACCCCGAAACGCTTTTCTCCCGGGCTTGGGAGCATTGTGCGCGGGTGGCGGGAACAGCAGGCAGAAGTGCTTGCAAACCGGCCTTGGAGGCAGCCGGGGAGGTCTTCCAAAGCCCGGAGTGAGCACCACCCCAAAATGCTTTTCTCCCGGGCTTGGGAGCATTGTGCGCAGCTGGCGTGAACAGCGGGATTGAGTGCTTGCAAACCAGCCTTTGGAGGCAGCCGGGGAGGTCTTCCAGCGGGAGAGTGCCAGTTGTTCTCAGAGGCCCAAAAGGCCAGGGGCAGGACCCAGCAGTGTCCCTGCCTCTGGCAGCCTTGCCCAGACCTTCCTGGCCTCCGGGGGTACTACCCCACCAAGGGGCAGGCTGCGGGGCCTGGGTCCAGACATGCCCGGGCGCCTCCCCAGGCTCATCCCCGCTGGTGCCTTTCCCCTGGGCCTAGGCCTCGGTTGAGGCCTCCTTGGAGAGGAGGTTGCCGGCAGGGGCTGTCTGCACACTGCAAGGTGCTGGAGCTCAGAGGGCCTCGTCAGAGGGAAAGGACCAGCAAAGGGCTGGATGCCCAAGACCTCTCTGACCCAGCAGCCTCAGGGCAGCAGGGAGAGCAAGAGGCCCAACTTGCCCCTAGGTCGGCTCTACCCCGTCCCACACAGGCAGCCAGCCCAGCAGCAGCCTGGCAGTCTCTGGCTCCCCCGAACTCTCTGCCGGTGTAGGGGGCAGGAACAGACGTGTGCATGTCGTTCTGCCTTGGCCTGGGAGTGTGTTCCCCCTGCCTGTCCCCCAGGCTCAGGGGCAAGGGCCCGGAGAGAGCACCACCCCGAAGCGCTTTTCTCCCGGGCTTGGGAGCATTGTGCGTGCCTGGCGGGAACAGCGGGCGGGAGTGCTTGCAAACCGGCCTTTGGAGGCAGCCGGGGAGGTCTTCCAGCGGGAGAGTGCCGGTTGTGCTCAGACGCCCCACAGGCCAGGGGCAGGACCCAGCAGTGTTCCTGCCCCTGGCAGCCTTGCCCAGACCCTCCTGGCCTCCGGGGGTACTGCTCCACCAAGGGGCAGGCTGCGGGGACTGGGTCCAGACATGGCCGGGCGCCTCCCCAGGCTCATCCCCGCTGGTGCCTTTCCCCTGGGCCTAGGCCTCGGTTGAGGCCTCCTTGGAGAGGAGGTTGCTGGCAGGGGCTGTCTCCACACTGCAAGGTGCTGGAGCTCAGAGGGCCTCGTCAGAGGGAAGGGACCAGCAAGGGGCTGGATGCCCAAGACGTCTTTGGCCCAGCAGCCTCAGGGCAGCAGGGAGAGGAAGAGGCCCAACTTGCCCCTAGGTCGGCTCTGCCCCTTCCCACACAGGCGGCCAGCCCAGCAGCTGCCTGACAGACTCTGGCTCCCCCGAGCTCTCTGCCGGTGCAGGGGTCAGAAACAGACGTGTGCATGTGGTTCTGCGTTGGTCTGGGAGTGTGGTCCCACTGCCTCGCCCCCACACTCAGGGGCAAGGGCCCGGAGAGAGCAACACCCCGAAGCGCTTTTCTCCCGGGCTTGGGAGAATTGTGCGTGCCTGGCGGGAACAGCGGGCGGGAGTGTTGGCAAACCGGCCTTTGGAGGCAGCCGGGGAAGTCTTCCAGTGGGAGAGGGCCGGTTGTGCTCAGAGGCCCCACAGGCCAGGGGCAGGACCCAGCAGGGCCCCTGCCCGTGGCCAGCCTTGCCCAGACCTTCCTGGCCTCCGGGGGTACTGCCCCACCAAGGGGCAGGCTGCGGGGACTGGGTCCAGACATGCCCGGGCGCCTCCCCAGGCTCATCCCCGCTGGTGCCTTTCCCCTGGTCCTAGGCCTCGGTTGAGGCCTCCTTGGAGAGGAGGTTGCTGGCAGGGGCTGTCTCCACACTGCAAGGAGCTGGAGCTCAGAGGGCCTCCTCAGAGGGAAGGGACAAGCAAGGGGCTGGATGCCCAAGATCTCTTTGGCCCAGCAGCCTCAGGGCAGCAGGGAGAGCAAGAGGCCCAACTTGCCCCTAGGTCGGCTCTGCCCCTTCCCACACAGGCGGCCAGCCCAGCAGCTGCCTGACAGACTCTGGCTCCCCCGAGCTCTCTGCCGGTGCATGGGGCAGGAACAGACGTGTGCATGTCGTTCTGCCTTGGCCTGGGAGTGTGGACCCCCTTCCTGGCCCCCAGGCTCAGGGGAAAGGGCCCGGAGAGAGCACCACCCCGAGGCGATTTTCTCCCGGGCTTGGGAGCGTTGTGCGCCCTTGGTTGGAACAGTGGGCGGGAGTGCTTGCAAACCGGCCTTTCGAGGCAGCCGGGGACGTCTTCCAGTGGGAGAGGGCCGGTTGTGCTCAGAGGCCCCAGAGGCCAGGGGCAGGACCCAGCAGGTCCCCTGCCCCTGGACAGCCTTTCCCAGAACTTCCTCGCCTCCGGGGGTACTGCCCCACCAAGGGGCAGGCTGCGGGGACTGGGTCCATACATGCCCGGGCGCCTCCCCAGGCTCATCCCCGCTCGTGCCTTTCCCCTGTGCCTAGGCCTCGGTTTAGGCCTCCTTGGAGAGGAGGTTGCTGGCAGGGGCTGTCTCCACACTGCAAGGTGCTGGAGCTCAGAGGGCCTCATCAGAGGGAAGGGACCAGCAAGGGGTTGGATGCCCAAGACCTCTTTGGCCCAGCAGCCTCAGGGCAGCAGGGAGGGCAAGAGGCCCAACTTGCCCTTAGGTCGGCTCTGCCCCTTCCCACACAGGCGGCCAGCCCAGCACCTGCCTGACAGACTCTGGCTCCCCCAAGCTCTCTGCCGGTGCAGGGGACAGGAACAGACGTGGGCATGTGTTTCTGCCTTGGCCTGGGAGTGTGTTCCCCCTGCCTTGCCCCCAGGCTCAGCGGCAAGGGCCCGGAGAGAGCACCACTCCGAAGTGCTTTTCTCCCGGGCTTGGGAGCATTGTGCGAGCCTGACGTGAACAGCGGGCGGGAGTGTTTGCAAACAGGACTTTGGAGGCAGCCGGGGAGGTCTTCCAGTGGGAGAGGGCCGGTTGTGCTCAGAGGCCCCACAGGCCAGGGTCAGGACCCAGCAGGGCCCCTGCCCCTGGCCAGACTTGCCCAGACCTTCCTGCCTCCGGGGGTACTGCCCGACCAAGGGGCAGGCTGTGGAGACTGGGTCCAGACATGTCCGTGCGCCTCCCCAGGATCATCCCCGCTGGTGCCTTTCCCCTGGGTGTAGTCCTCGGTTGAGGCCTCTTTGGAGAGGAGGTTGCTGGCAGGGGCTGTCTCCACACTGCAAGGTGCTGGAGCTCAGAGGGCCTCGTCAGAGGGAAGGCACCAGCAAAGGGCTGGATGCCCAAGACCTCTTTGACCCAGCAGCCTCAGGGCAGCAGGGAGAGCAAGAGGCCCAACTTGCCCCTAGGTCGGCTCTGCCCCGTCCCACACAGGCAGCCAGCCCAGCAGCAGCCTGGCAGTCTCTGGCTCCCCCGAGCTCTCTGCCGGTGTAGGGGGCAGGAACAGACGTGTGCATGTCGTTCTCCCTTGGCCTGGGAGTGTGTTCCCCCTGCCTGGCCCCAGGCTCAGGGGCAAGGGCCCGGAGAGAGCACCACCCCGAAGCGCTTTTTTCCCGGGCTTGGGAGCATTGTGCGTGCCTGGGGGAACAGCGGGTGGGCGTGCTTGCAAACAGGACTTTGGAGGCAGACGGGGAGGTCTTCCAGCGGGAGAGTGCCGGTTGTGCTCAGACGCCCAACAGGCCAGGGGCAGGACCCAGCAGTGTCCCTGCCCCTGGCAGCCTTGCCCAGACCTTCCTGGCTTCCGGGGGTACTGCCCCACCAAGGGGCAGGCTGCGGGGACTGGGTCCAGACATGGCCGGGCGCCTCCCCAGGCTCATCCCCGCTGGTGCCTTTCCCCTAGGCCTAGGCCTCGGTTGAGGCCTCCTTGGAGAGGAGGTTGCTGGCAGGGGCTGTCTCCACACTGCAAGGTGCTGGAGCTCAGAGGGCCTCATCAGAGGGAAGGGACCAGCAAGGGGCTGGATGCCCAAGACCTCTTTGGCCCAGCAGCCTCAGGGCAGCAGGGAGAGGAAGAGGCCCAACTTGCCCCTAGGTCGGCTCTGCCCCTTCCCACACAGGCGGCCAGCCCAGCAGCTGCCTGACAGACTCTGGCTCCCCCGAGCTCTCTGCCGGTGCAGGGGTCAGGAACAGACGTGTGCATGTGGTTCTGCCTTGGTCTCCGAGTGTGGACCAACTGCCTGGCCCCCAGGTTCAGGGGCAAGGGCCCGGAGAGAGCACCACCCCGAAGCGCTTTTCTCCCGGGCTTGGGAGAATTGTGCGCGCTTGGTGGGAACAGTGGGCGGGAGTGCTTGCAAACCGGCCTTTGAAGGCAGCCGGGGAGGTCTTCCAGTGGGAGAGGGCCGGTTGTGCTCAGAGGCCCCACAGGCCAGGGGCAGGACCCAGCAGGGCCCCTGACCCTGGCCAGCCTTGCCCAGACCTTCCTGGCCTCCGGGGGTACTGCTCCACCAAGGGGCAGGCTGCGGGGACTGGGTCCAGACATGCCCGGGCGCCTCCCCAGGCTCATCCCCGCTGGTGCCTTTCCCCTGGGCCTAGGCCTCGGTTGAGGCCTCCTTGGAGAGGAGGTTGCTGGCAGGGGCTGTCTCCACACTGCAAGGTGCTGGAGATCAGAGGGCCTCGTCAGAGGGAAGGGACCAGCAAAGGGCTGGATGCCCAAGACCTCTTTGACCCAGCAGCCTCAGGGGAGCAGGGAGAGCAAGAGGCCCAATTTGCCCCTAGGTCGGCTCTGCCCCGTCCCACACAGGCGGCCAGCCCAGCAGCAGCCTGGCAGTCTCTGGCTCCCCCGAGCTCTCTGCCGGTGTAGGGGGCAGGAACAGACGTGTGCATGTCGTTCTGCCTTGGCCTGGGAGTGTGTTCCCCCTGCCTTGCCCCCAGGCTCAGGGGCAAGGGCCCGGTGAGAGCACCACCCCGAAGCACTTTTCTCCTGGGCTTGGGAGCATTGTGCGTGCCTGGCGGGAACAGCGGGCGGGAGTGCTTGCAAACCGGCCTTTCGAGGCAGACGGGCAGGTCTTCCAGCGGGAGAGTGTCGGTTGTGCTCAGACGCCCCACAGGCCAGGGGCAGGACCCAGCAGTGTCCCTGCCCCTGGCAGCCTTGCCCAGACCTTCCTGGCCTCCGGGGGTACTGCCCCACCAAGGGGCAGGCTGCGGGGACTGGGTCCAGACATGCCCGGGCGCCTCCCCAGGCTCATCCCCGCTGGTGCCTTTCCCCTGGGCCTAGGCCTCGGTTGAGGCCTCCTTGGAGAGGAGGTTGCTGGCAGGGGCTGTCTCCACACTGCAAGGTGCTGGAGCTCAGAGGGCCTCGTCAGAGGGAAGGGACCAGCAAGGGGCTGGATGCCCAAGACATCTTTGGCCCAGCAGCCTCAGGGCAGCAGGGAGAGCAAGAGGCCCAACTTGCCCCTAGGTCGGCTCTGCCCCTTCCCACACAGGCGGCCAGCCCAGCAGCTGCCTGACAGACTCTGGCTCCCCCGAGCTCTCTGCCGGTGCAGGGGGCAGATCAGACGTGTGCATGTGGTTCTGCCTTGCCCTGGGAGTGTGGACACCCTGCCTTGCCCCCAGGCTCAGGGGCAAGGGCCCGGAGAGAGCACCACCCTGAAGCGCTTTTCTCCCGGGCTTGGGAGCATTGTGCACGCCTGCTGGGAACAGTGGGTGGGAGCGCTTGCAAACCGGCCTTTGGAGGCAGCCGGGGAGGTCTTCCAGTGGGAGAGGGCCGGTTGTGCTCTGAGGACCCACAGGCCAGGGGCAGGACGCAGCAGGGCCCCTGCCCCTGGCCAGCCTTGCCCAGACCTTCCTGGCCTCCGGGGGTACTGCCCCACCAAGGGGCAGGCTGCGGGGCCTGGGTCCAGACATGCCCGGGCGCCTCCCCAGGCTCATCCCTGCTGGTGCCTTTCCCCTGGGCCTAGGCCTCGGTTGAGGCCTCCTTGGAGAGGAGGTTGCTGGCAGGGGCTGTCTCCACACTGCAAGGTGCTGGAGCTCAGAGGGCCTCGTCAGAGGGAAGGGACCAGTAAGGGGCTGGATGCCCAAGACGTCTTTGGCCCAGCAGCCTCAGGGCAGCAGGGAGAGCAAGAGGCCCAACTTGCCCCTAGGGCGGCTCTGCCCCTTCCCACACAGGCAGCCAACCCAGCAGCTGCCTGACAGACTCTGGCTCCCCCGAGCTCTCTGCCGGTGCAGGGGTCAGGAACAGACGTGTGCATGTGGTTCTGCCTTGGTCTGGGAGTGTGGACCCACTGCCTGGACCCCAGGCTCAGGGGCAAGGTCCCGGAGAGAGCAACACCCTGAAGCGCTTTTCTCCTGGCCTTGGGAGCATTGTGCGTGCCTGGCGGGAACAGCGGGCGGGAGTGTTGGCAAACCGGCCTTTGGAGGCAGCCGGGGAGGTCTTCCAGTGGGAGAGGGCCGGTTGTGCTCAGAGGCCCCACAGGCCAGGGGCAGGACCCAGCAGGGACCCTGCCCCTGGCCAGCCTTGCCCAGACCTTCCTGGCCTCCGGGGGTACTGCCCCACCAAGGGGCAGGCTGCGGGGACTGGGTCCTGATATGCCCGTGCGCCTCCACTGGCTCATCCCCGCTGGTGCCTTTCCCCTGGGCCTAGGCCTCGGTTGAGGCCTCCTTGGAGAGGAGGTTGCTGGCAGGGGCTGTCTCCACACTGCAAGGTGCTGGAGCTCAGAGGGCCTCGTCAGAGGGAAGGGACCAGCAAGGGGCTGGATGCCCAAGACCTCTTTGGCCCAGCAGCCTCAGGGCAGCAGGGAGAGCAAGAGGCCCAACTTGCCCCTAGGTCGGCTCTGCCCCTTCCCACACAGGCGGCCCGCCCAGCAGCTGCCTGACAGACTCTGGCTCCCCCCAGCTCTCTGCCGGTGGAGGGGGCAGGAACAGACGTGTGCATGTTGTTGTGCCTTGGCCTGGGACTGTGGATCCCCTGCCTGGCCCCCAGGCTCAGGGGCAAGGGCCCGGAGAGACCAACACCCCGAAGCGCTTTTCTCCCGGGCTTGGGAGCATTGTGCGCGCCTGGCGGGAACAGTGGGCGGGAGTGCTTGCAAACCGGCCTTTGGAGGCAGCCGGGGAGGTCTTCCAGTGGGAAAGGGCCGGTTGTGCTCAGAGGCCCCACAGGCCAGGGGCAGGACCCAGCAGGGCCCCTGCCCCTGGCCAGCCTTACCCAGACCTTCCTGGCCTCCGTGGGTACTGCCCCACCAAGGGGCAGGCTGCGGGGACTGGGTCCAGACATGCTCGGGCGCCTCCCCTGGCTCATCCCCGCTGGTGCCTTTCCCCTGGGCCTAGGCCTCGGTTGAGGCCTCCTTGGAGAGGAGGTTGCTGGCAGGGGCTGTCTCCACACTGCAAGGTGCTGGAGCTCAGAGGGCCTCGTCAGAGGGAAGGGACCAGTAAGGGGCTGGATGCGCAAGACGTCTTTGGCCCAGCAGCCTCAGGGCAGCAGGGAGAGCAAGAGGCCCAACTTGCCCCTAGGGCGGTTCTGCCCCTTCCCACACAGGCGGCCAAACCAGCAGCTGCCTGACAGACTCTGGCTCCCCCAAGCTCTCTGCCGGTGCAGGGGACTGGAACAGACGTGGGCATGTGGTTCTGCCTTGGCCTGGGAGTGTGTTCCCCATGCCTTGCCCCCAGGCTCAGGGGCAAGGGCCCGGAGAGAGCACCACCCCGAAGCGCTTTTCTCCCGGGCTTGGGAGCATTGTGCAAGTCTGGCGTGAACAGCGGGTGGGAGTGTTGGCAAACAGGACTTTGGAAGCAGCCGGGGAGGTCTTCCAGTGGGAGAGGGCCGCTTGTGCTCAGAGGCCCCACAGGCCAGGGGCAGGACCCAGCAGGTCCCCTGCCCCTGGCCAGCCTTGCCCAGACCTTCCTGGCCTCCGGGGGTACTGCCCCACCAAGGGGCAGGCTGCGGGGACTCGGTCCAGACATGCCCGGGCGCCTCCCCAGGCTCATCCCCGCTGGTGCCTTTCCCCTGGTCCTACGTCTCGGTTGAGGCCTCCTTGGAGAGGAGGTTGCTGGCAGGGGCTGTCTCCACACTGCAAGGTGCTGGAGCTCAGAGGGCCTCGTCAGAGGGAAGGGACAAGCAAAGGGCTGGATGCCCAAGACCTCTTTGGCCCAGCAGCCTCAGGGCAGCAGGGAGAGCAAGAGGCCCAACTTGCCCCTAGGTCGGCTCTGCCCCTTCCCACAAAGGCGGCCAGCCCAGCAGCTGCCTGACAGACTCTGGCTCCCCCGAGCTCTCTGCCGGTGCAGGGCTCAGGAACAGACGTGTGCATGTGGTTCTGCCTTGGCCTGGGAGTGTGGACCCCCTGCCTGGCCCCCAGGCTCAGGGGCAAGGGCCCGGAGAGAGCACCACCCCGAAGCGCTTTTCTCCCGGGCTTGGGAGCATTGTGCGCGCTTGGTGGGAACAGTGGGCGGGAGTGCGTGCAAAACGGCCTTTGGAGGCAGACGGGGAGTTCTTCCAGCGGGAGAGTGCCGGTTGTGCTCAGACGCCCCACAGGCCAGGGGCAGGACCCAGCAGTGTCCCTGCCCCTGGCAGCCTTGCCCAGACCTTCCTGGCCTCCGGGGGTGCTGCCCCACCAAGGGGCAGGCTGCGGGGACTGGGTCCAGACATGCCCGTGCGCCTCCCCAGGCTCATCCCCGCTGGTGCCTTTCTCCTGGGCCTAGGCCTCGGTTGAGGCCTCCTTGGAGAGGAGGTTGCTGGCAGGGGCTGTCTCCACACTGCAAGGTGCTGGAGCTCAGAGGGCCTCGTCAGAGGGAAGGGACCAGTAAGGGGCTGGATGCCCAAGACGTCTTTGGCCCAGCAGCCTCAGGGCAGCAGGGAGAGCAAGAGGCCCAACTTGCCCCTAGGGCGGCTCTGCCCCTTCCCACACAGGCGGCCAGCCCAGCAGCTGCCTGACAGACTCTGGCTCCCCCCAGCTCTCTGCCGGTGGAGGGGGCAGGAACAGACGTGTGCATGTTGTTGTGCCTTGGCCTGGGACTGTGGATCCCCTGCCTGGCCCCCAGGCTCAGGGGCAAGGGCCCGGAGAGACCACCACCCCGAAGCGCTTTTCTCCCGGGCTTGGGAGCATTGTGCGCGCCTGGCGGGAACAGTGGGCGGGAGTGCTTGCAAACCGGCCTTTGGAGGCAGCCGGGGAGGTCTTCCAGTGGGAGAGGGCCGGTTGTGCTCAGAGGACCCACAGGCCAGGGGCAGGACCCAGCAGGGCCCCTGCCCCTGGCCAGCCTTGCCCAGACCTTCCTGGCCTCCGGGGGTACTGCCCCACCAAGGGGCAGGCTGCGGGGACAGGGTCCAGACATGCCCGGGCGCCTCCCCTGGCTCAACCCCGCTGGTGCCTTTCCCCTGGGCCTAGGCCTCGGTTGAGGCCTCCTTGGAGAGGAGATTGCTGGCAGGGGCTGTCTCCACACTGCAAGGTGCTGGAGCTCAGAGGGCCTCGTCAGAGGGAAGGGACCAGTAAGGGGCTGGATGCCCAAGACGTCTTTGGCCCTGCAGCCTCAGGGCAGCAGGGAGAGCAAGAGGCCCAACTTGCCCCTAGGTCGGCTCTGCCCCTTCCCACACAGGCGGCCAGCCCAGCACCTGCCTGAAAGACTCTGGCTCCCCCGAGCTCTCTGCCGGTGCAGGGGACAGGAACAGACGTGTGCATGTGTTTCTGCCTTGGTCTGGGAGTGTGTTCCCCCTGCCTTGCCCACAGGCTCAGGGGCAAGGGCCCGGAGAGAGCACCATCCCGAAGCGCTTTTCTCCCGGGCTTGGGAGCATTGTGCGTGCCTGGCGGGAAGAGCGGGCAGGAGTGTTGGCAAACTGGCCTTTGGAGGCAGCCGGGGAGGTCTTCCAGTGGGAGAGGGCCGGTTGTGCTCAGAGGCCCCACAGGCCATGGGGAGGACCCAGCAGGGCCCCTGCCCCTGGCCAGCCTTGCCCAGATCTTCCTGGCCTCCGGGGGTACTGCCCCACCAAGGGGCAGGCTGCGGGGACTGGGTCCAGACATGCCCGGGCGCCTCCCCAGGCTCATCCCCACTGGTGCCTTTCGCCTGGGCCTAGGCCTCGGTTGAGGCCTCCTTGGAGAGGATGTTGCTGGCAGGGGCTGTCTCCACACTGCAAGGTGCTGGAGCTCAGAGGGCCTCGTCAGAGGGAAGGGACCAGCAAGGGGCTGGATGCCCAAGACCTCTTTGGCCCAGCAGCCTCAGGGCAGCAGGGAGAGCAAGAGGCCCAACTTGCCCCTAGGTCGGCTCTGCCCCTTCCCACACAGGCGGCCAGCCCAGCAGCTGCCTGACAGACTCTGGCTCCCCCGAGCTCTCTGCCGGTGCAGGGGTCAGGAACAGACGTGTGCATGTGGTTCTGCCTTGGTCTGGGAGTGTGGACCAACTGCCTGGCCCCCAGGCTCAGGGGCAAGGGCCCGAGGAGAGCACCACCCCGAAGTGCTTTTCTCCCGGGCTTGGGAGCATTGTGCGTGCCTGGCGGGAACAGCGGGCGGGAGTGTTGGCAAACTGGCCTTTGGAGGCAGCTGGGGAGTTCTTCCAGTGGGAGAGGGCCGGTTGTGCTCAGAGGCCCCACAGGCCAGGGGCAGGACGCAGTAGGGCCCTTGCCCCTGGCCAGCCTTGCCCAGACCTTCCTGGCCTCCCGGGGTACTGCCCCACCAAGGGGCAGGCTGCGGGGACTGGGTCCAGACATGCACGGGCGCCTCCCCAGGCTCATCCCCGCTGGTGCCTTTCCCCTGGGCCTAGGCCTCGGTTGAGGCCTCCTTGGAGAGGAGGTTGCTGGCAGGGGCTGTCTCCACACTGCAAGGTGCTGGAGCTCAGAGGGCCTCGTCAGAGGGAAGGGACCAGCAAGGGGCTGGATGCCCAAGACCTCTTTGGCCCAGCAGCCTCAGGGCAGCAGGGAGAGCAAGAGGCCCAACTTGCCCCTAGGTCGGCTCTGCCACTTCCCACACAGGCGGCCAGCCCAGCAGCTGCCTGACAGACTGGCTCCCCCGAGCTCTCTGCCGGTGCAGGGGGCAGGTCAGACGTGTGCATGTGGTTCTGCCTTGGCCTGGGACTGTGGACACCCTGCCTTGCCCCCAGGCTCAGGGGCAAGGGCCCGGAGAGAGCACCACCCCGAAGCGCTTTTCTCCCGGGCTTGCGAGCATTGTGCACGCCTGCTGGGAACAGTGGGCGGGAGCGCTTGTTAACCGGCCTTTGGAGGCGGCCGGGCAGGTCTTCCAGCGGGAGAGTGCCGGTTGTGCTCAGACGCCCCACAGGCCAGGGGCAGGACCCAGCAGTGTCCCTGCCCCTGGCAGCCTTGCCCAGACCTTCCTGGCCTCCGGGGGTACTGCCCCACCAAGGGGCAGGCTGCGGGGACTGGGTCCAGACATGCCTGTGCGCCTCCACTGGCTCATCCCCGCTGGTGCCTTTCCCCTGGGCCTAGGCCTCGGTTGAGGCCTCCTTGGAGAGGAGGTTGCTGGCAGGGGCTGTCTCCACACTGCAAGGTGCTGGAGCTCAGAGGGCCTCGTCAGAGGGAAGGGACCAGCAAGGGGCTGGATGCCCAAGACCTCTTTGGCCCAGCAGCCTCAGGGCAGCAGAGAGAGGAAGAGGCCCAACTTGCCCCTAGGTCGGCTCTGCCCCTTCCCACACAGGCGGCCAGCCCAGCAGCTGCCTGACAGACTCTGGCTCCCCCGAGCTCTCTGCCGGTGCAGGGGACAGGAACAGACGTGGGCATGTGGTTCTGCCTTGGCCTGGGAGTGTGTTCCCCATGCCTTGCCCCCAGGCTCAGGGGCAAGGGCCCGGAGAGAGCACCACCCCGAAGCGCTTTTCTCCCGGGCTTGGGAGCATTGTGCGTGCCTGGCGGGAACAGCGGGCGGGAGTGCTTGCAAACCGGCCTTTCGAGGCAGACGGGGAGGTCTTCCAGTGGGAGAGGGCCGGTTGTGCTCAGACGCCCCACAGGCCAGGGGCAGGACCCAGCAGTGTCCCTGCCCCTGGCAGCCTTGCCCAGACCTTCCTGGCCTCCGGGGGTACTGCCCCACCAAGGGGCAGGCTGCGGGGACTGGGTCCAGACATGCCCGGGCGCCTCCCCAGGCTCATCCCCGCTGGTGCCTTTCCCCTGGGCCTAGCCCTCGGTTGAGGCCTCCTTGGAGAGGAGGTTGCTGGCAGGGGCTGTCTCCACACTGAAAGGTGCTGGAGCTCAGAGGGCCTCGTCAGAGGGAAGGGACCAGCAAGGGGCTGGATGCCCAAGACCTCTTTGGCCCAGCAGCCTCAGCGCAGCAGGGAGAGCAAGAGGCCCAACTTGCCCCTAGGTCGGCTCTGCCCCTTCCCACACAGGCGGCCAGCCCAGCAGCTGCCTGACAGACTCTGGCTCCCCCGAGCTCTCTGCCGGTGCAGGGGGCAGATCAGACGTGTGCATGTGGTTCTGCCTTGTCCTGGGAGTGTGGACACCCTGCCTTGCCCCCAGGCTCAGGGGCAAGGGCCCGGAGAGAGCACCACCCTGAAGCGCTTTTCTCCCGGGCTTGGGAGCATTGTGCACGCCTGCTGGGAACAGTGGGCGGGAGCGCTTGCAAACCGGCCTTGGAGGCAGCCGGGGAGGTCTTCCAGTGGGAGAGGGCCGGTTGTGCTCAGAGGCCCCACAGGCCAGGGGCAGGACGCAGCAGGGCCCCTGCCCCTGGCTAGCCTTGCCCAGACCTTCCTGGCCTCCGGGGGTACTGCCCCACTAAGGGGCAGGCTGCGGGGCCTGGGTCCAGAGATGCCCGGGCACCTCCCCAGGCTCATCCCCGCTGGTGCCTTTCCCCTGGGCCTAGGCCTCGGTTGAGGCCTCCTTGGAGAGGAGGTTGCTGGCAGGGGCTGTCTCCACACTGCAAGGTGCTGGAGCTCAGAGGGCCTCGTCAGCGGGAAGGGACCAGCAAGGGGCTGGATGCCCAAGACCTCTTTGGCCCAGCAGCCTCAGGGCAGCAGGGAGAGCAAGAGGCCCAACTTGCCCCTAGGTCGGCTCTGCCCCTTCCCACACAGGCAGCCAACCCAGCAGCTGCCTGACAGACTCTGGCTCCCCCCAGCTCTCTGCCGGTGGAGGGGGCAGGAACAGACGTGTGCATGTTGTTGTGCCTTGGCCTGGGACTGTGGATCCCCTGCCTGGCCCCCAGGCTCAGGGGCAAGGGCCCGGAGAGAGCAACACCCCGAAGCGCTTTTCTCCTGGCCTTGGGAGCGCTGTGCGTGCCTGGCGGGAACAGCGGGCGGGAGTGTTGGCAAACCCGCCTTTGGAGGCAGCCGGGGAGGTCTTCCAGTGGGAGAGGGCCGGTTGTGCTCAGAGGCCCCACAGGCCAGGGGCAGGACCCAGCAGGGCCCCTGCCCCTGGCCAGCCTTGCCCAGACCTTCCTGGCCTCCGGGGGTACTGCCCCACCAAGGGGCAGGCTGCGGGGACAGGGTCCAGACATGCCCGGGCGCCTCCCCTGGCTCAACCCCGCTGGTGCCTTTCCCCTGGGCCTAGGCCTCGGTTGAGGCCTCCTTGGAGAGGAGATTGCTGGCAGGGGCTGTCTCCACACTGCAAGGTGCTGGAGCTCAGAGGGCCTCGTCAGAGGGAAGGGACCAGTAAGGGGCTGGATGCCCAAGACGTCTTTGGCCCTGCAGCCTCAGGGCAGCAGGGAGAGCAAGAGGTCCAACTTGCCCCTAGGTCGGCTCTGCCCCTTCCCACACAGGCGGCCAGCCCAGCACCTGCCTGAGAGACTCTGGCTCCCCCGAGCTCTCTGACGGTGCAGGGGACAGGAACAGACGTGTGCATGTGTTTCTGCCTTGGTCTGGGAGTGTGTTCCCCCTGCCTTGCCCACTGGCTCAGGGGCAAGGGCCCGGAGAGAGCACCACCCCGAAGCGCTTTTCTCGCGGGCTTGGGAGCATTGTGCGTGCCTGGCGGGAAGAGCGGGCAGGAGTGTTGGCAAACTGGCCTTTGGAGGCAGCCGGGGAGGTCTTCCAGTGGGAGAGGGCCGGTTGTGCTCAGAGGCCCCACAGGCCATGGGGAGGACCCAGCAGGGCCCCTGCCCCTGGCCAGCCTTGCCCAGATCTTCCTGGCCTCCGGGGGTACTGCCCCACCAAGGGGCAGGCTGCGGGGACTGGGTCCAGACATGCCCGGGCGCCTCCCCAGGCTCATCCCCGCTGGTGCCTTTCCCCTGGGCCTAGGCCTCGGTTGAGGCCTCCTTGGAGAGGATGTTGCTGTCAGGGGCTGTCTCCACACTGCAAGGTGCTGGAGCTCAGAGGGCCTCGTCAGAGGGAAGGGACCAGCAAGGGGCTGGATGCCCAAGACCTCTTTGGCCCAGCAGCCTCAGGGCAGCAGGGAGAGGAAGAGGCCCAACTTGCCCCTAGGTCGGCTCTGCCCCTTCCCACACAGGCGGCCAGCCCAGCAGCTGCCTGACAGACTCTGGCTCCCCCGAGCTCTCTGCCTGTGCAGGGGTCAGGAACAGACGTGTGCATGTGGTTCTGCCTTGGTCTGGGAGTGTGGACCCACTGCCTGGACCCCAGGCTCAGGGGCAAGGGCCCGGAGAGAGCAACACCCCGAAGCGCTTTTCTCCTGGCCTTGGGAGCGCTGTGCGTGCCTGGCGGGAACAGCGGGCGGGAGTGTTGGCAAACCCGCCTTTGGAGGCAGCCGGGGAGGTCTTCCAGTGGGAGAGGGCCGGTTGTGCTCAGAGGCCCCACAGGCCAGGGGCAGGACCCAGCAGGGACCCTGCCCCTGGCCAGCCTTGCCCAGACCTTCCTGGCCTCCGGGGGTACTGCCCCACCAAGGGGCAGGCTGCGGGGACTGGGTCCTGATATGCCCGTGCGCCTCCACTGGCTCATCCCCGCTGGTGCATTTCCCCTGTGCCTAGGCCTCGGTTGAGGCCTCCTTGGAGAGGAGGTTGCTGGCAGGGGCTGTCTCCACACTGCAAGGTGCTGGAGCTCAGAGAGCCTCGTCAGAAGGAAGGGACCAGCAAGGGGCTGGATGCCCAAGACCTCTTTGGCCCAGCAGCCTCAGGGCAGCAGGGAGAGCAAGAGGCCCAACTTGCCCCTAGGTCGGCTCTGCCCCTTCCCACACAGGCGGCCAGCCCAGCAGCTGCCTGACAGTCTCTGGCTCCCCCCAGCTCTCTGCCGGTGGAGGGGGCAGGAACAGACGTGTGCATGTTGTTGTGCCTTGGCCTGGGACTGTGGATCCCCTGCCTGGCCCCCAGGCTCAGGGGCAAGGGCCCGGAGAGACCACCACCCCGAAGCGCATTTCTCCCGGGCTTGGGAGCATTGTGCGCGCCTGGCGGGAACAGTGGGCGGGAGTGCTTGCAAACCGGCCTTTGGAGGCAGCCGGGGAGGTCTTCCAGTGGGAGAGGGCCGGTTGTGCTCAGAGGACCCACAGGCCAGGGGCAGGACACAGCAGGGCCCCTGCCCCTGGCCAGCCTTGCCCAGACCTTCCTGGCCTCCGGGGGTACTGCCCCAACAAGGGGCAGGCTGCGGGGACAGGGTCCAGACATGCCCGGGCGCCTCCCCTGGCTCAACCCCGCTGGTGCCTTTCCCCTGGGCCTAGGCCTCGCTTGAGGCCTCCTTGGAGAGGAGATTGCTGGCAGGGGCTGTCTCCACACTGCAAGGTGCTGGAGCTCAGAGAGCCTCGTCAGAGGGAAGGGACCAGTAAGGGGCTGGATGCCCAAGACGTCTTTGGCCCTGCAGCCTCAGGGCAGCAGAGAGAGCAAGAGGCTCAACTTGCCCCTAGGTCGGCTCTGCCCCTTCCCACACAGGCGGCCAGCCCAGCACCTGCCTGAGAGACTCTGGCTCCCCCGAGCTCTCTGCCGGTGCAGGGGACAGGAACAGACGTGTGCATGTGTTTCTGCCTTGGTCTGGGAGTGTGTTCCCCATGCCTTGCCCACAGGCTCAGGGGCAAGGGCCCGGAGAGAGCACCACCCCGAAGCGCTTTTCTCCCGGGCTTGGGAGCATTGTGCGTGCCTGGCGGGAAGAGCGGGCAGGAGTGTTGGCAAACTGGCCTTTGGAGGCAGCCGGGGAGGTCTTCCAGTGGGAGAGGGCCGGTTGTGCTCAGAGGCCCCACAGGCCATGGGGAGGACCCAGCAGGGCCCCTGCCCCTGGCCAGCCTTGCCCAGATCTTCCTGGCCTCCGGGGGTACTGCCCCACCAAGGGGCAGGCTGCGGGGACTGGGTCCAGACATGCCCGGGCGCCTCCCCAGGCTCATCCCCGCTGGTGCCTTTCCCCTGGGCCTAGGCCTCGGTTGAGGCCTCCTTGGAGAGGATGTTGCTGGCAGGGGCTGTCTCCACACTGCAAGGTGCTGGAGCTCAGAGGGCCTCGTCAGAGGGAAGGGACCAGCAAGGGGCTGGATGCCCAAGACCTCTTTGGCCCAGCAGCCTCAGGGCAGCAGGGAGAGGAAGAGGCCCAACTTGCCCCTAGGTCGGCTCTGCCCCTTCCCACACAGGCGGCCAGCCCAGCAGCTGCCTGACAGACTCTGGCTCCCCCGAGCTCTCTGCCGGTGCAGGGGTCAGGAACAGACGTGTGCATGTGGTTCTGCCTTGGCCTGGGAGTGTGGACCCCTGCCTGGCCCCCAGTCTCAGGGGCAAGGGCCCGGAGAGAGCACCACCCCGAAGCGCTTTTCTCCCGGGATGGGAGCATTGTGCGCGCTTGGTGGGAACAGTGGGCGGGAGTGCGTGCAAAACGGCCTTTGGAGGCAGCCGGGGAGGTCTTCCAGTGGGAGAGGGCCGGTTGTGCTCAGAGGCCCCACAGGCCAGGGGCAGGACCCAGCAGGTCCCCTGCCCCTGGTCAGCCTTGCCCAGACCTTCCTGGCCTCCAGGGGTACTGCCCCACCAAGGGGCAGGCTGCGGGGACTGGGTCCAGACATGCCCGGGCGCCTCTCCAGGCTCATCCCCGCTGGTGCCTTTCCCCTGGGCCTAGGCCTCGGTTGAGGCCTCCTTGGAGAGGAGATTGCTGGCAGGGGCTGTCTCCACACTGCAAGGTCTGGAGCTCAGAGGGCCTCGTCAGAGGGAAGGGACCAGCAAAGGGCTGGATGCCAAAGACGTCTTTGGCCCAGCAGCCTCAGGGCAGCAGGGAGAGCAAGAGGCCCAACTTGCCCCTAGGTCGGCTCTGCCCCTTCCCACACAGGCGGCCAGCCCAGCACCTGCCTGAGAGACTCTGGCTCCCCCGAGCTCTCTGCCGGTGTAGGGGGCAGGAACAGACGTGTTCATGTCGTTCTGTCTTGGCCTGGGAGTGTGTTCCCCCTGCCTGGCCCGCAGGCTTAGGGGCAAGGGCCCGGAGAGAGCACTACCCCGAAGCGCTTTTCTACCGGGCTTGGGAGCATTGTGCGTGCCTGGCGGGAACAGCGGGCGGGAGTGCTTGCAAACCGGCCTTTCGAGGCAGACGGGGAGGTCTTCCAGCGGGAGAGTGCCGGTTGTGCTCAGACGTCCCACAGGCCAGGGGCAGGACCCAGCGCTGTCCCTGCCCCTGGCAGCCTTGCACAGACCTTCCTGGCCTCCGGGGGTACTGCCCCACCAGGGGCAGGCTGCGGGGACTGGGTCCAGACATGCCCGGGCGCCTCCCAAGGCTCATCCCCGCTGGTGCCTTTCCCCTGGGCCTAGGCCTCGGTTGAGGCCTCCTTGGAGAGGAGGTTGCTGGCAGGGGCTGTCTCCACACTGCAAGGTGCTGGAGCTCAGAGGGCCTCGTCAGAGGGAAGGGACCAGCAAGGGGCTGGATGCCCAAGACCTCTTTGGCCCAGCAGCCTCAGGGCAGCAGGGAGAGCAAGAGGCCCAACTTGCCCCTAGGTCGGCTCTGCCCCTTCCCACACAGGCGGCCAGCCCAGCAGCTGCCTGACAGACTCTGGCTCCCCCGAGCTCTCTGCCGGTGCAGGGGTCAGGAACAGACGTGTGCATGTGGTTCTGCCTTGGTCTGGGAGTGTGGACCAACTGCCTGGCCCCCAGGCTCAGGGGCAAGGGCCCGAGGAGAGCACCACCCCGAAGTGCTTTTCTCCCGGGCTTGGGAGCATTGTGCGTGCCTGGCGGGAACATCGGGCGGGAGTGTTGGCAAACTGGCCTTTGGAGGCAGCCGGGGAGGTCTTCCAGTGGGAGAGGGCCGGTTGTGCTCAGAGGCCCCACAGGCCAGGGGCAGGACCCAGCAGGTCCCCTGCCCCTGGCCAGCCTTTCCCAGACCTTCCTGGCCTCCGGGGGTACTGCCCCACCAAGGGGCAGGCTGCGGGGACTGGGTCCAGACATGCCTGGTCGCCTCCCCAGGCTCATCCCCGCTGGTGCCTTTCCCCTGGTCCTAGGTCTCGGTTGAGGCCTCCTTGGAGAGGAGGTTGCTGGCAGGGGCTGTCTCCACACTGCAAGGTGCTGGAGCTCAGAGGGCCTCGTCAGAGGGAAGGGACAAGCAAAGGGCTGGATGCCCAAGACCTCTTTGGCCCAGCAGCCTCAGGGCAGCAGGGAGAGCAAGAGGCCCAACTTGCCCCTAGGTCGGCTCTGCCCCTTCCCACAAAGGCGGCCAGCCCAGCAGCTGCCTGACAGACTCTGGCTCCCCCGAGCTCTCTGCCGGTGCAGGGGTCAGGAACAGACGTGTGCATGTGGTTCTGCCTTGGCCTGGGAGTGTGGACCCCTGCCTGGCCCCCAGTCTCAGGGGCAAGGGCCCGGAGAGAGCACCACCCCGAAGCGCTTTTCTCCCGGGATGGGAGCATTGTGCGCGCTTGGTGGGAACAGTGGGCGGGAGTGCGTGCAAAACGGCCTTTGGAGGCAGCCGGGGAGGTCTTCCAGTGGGAGAGGGCCGGTTGTGCTCAGAGGCCCCACAGGCCAGGGGCAGGACCCAGCAGGTCCCCTGCCCCTGGTCAGCCTTGCCCAGACCTTCCTGGCCTCCAGGGGTACTGCCCCACCAAGGGGCAGGCTGCGGGGACTGGGTCCAGACATGCCCGGGCGCCTCCCCAGGCTCATCCCCGCTGGTGCCTTTCCCCTGGGCCTAGGCCTCGGTTGAGGCCTCCTTGGAGAGGAGATTGCTGGCAGGTGCTGTCTCCACACTGCAAGGTGCTGGAGCTCAGAGGGCCTCGTCAGAGGGAAGGGACCAGCAAAGGGCTGGATGCCCAAGACGTCTTTGGCCCAGCAACCTCAGGGCAGCAGGGAGAGCAAGAGGCCCAACTTGCCCCTAGGTCGGCTCTGCCCCTTCCCACACAGGCGGCCAGCCCAGCACCTGCCTGAGAGACTCTGGCTCCCCCGAGCTCTCTGCCGGTGTAGGGGGCAGGAACAGACGTGTTCATGTCGTTCTGTCATGGCCTGGGAGTGTGTTCCCCCTGCCTGGCCCGCAGGCTTAGGGGCAAGGGCCCGGAGAGAGCACCACCCCGAAGCGCTTTTCTACCGGGCTTGGGAGCATTGTGCGTGCCTGGCGGGAACAGTGGGCGGGAGTGCTTGCAAACCGGCCTTTCGAGGCAGACGGGGAGGTCTTCCAGCGGGAGAGTGCCGGTTGTGCTCAGACGTCCCACAGGCCAGGGGCAGGACCCAGCGCTGTCCCTGCCCCTGGCAGCCTTGCCCAGACCTTCCTGGCCTCCGGGGGTACTGCCCCACCAAGGGGCAGGCTGCGGGGACTGGGTCCAGACATGCCCAGGCGCCTCCCCAGGCTCATCCCCGCTGGTGCCTTTCCCCTGGGCCTAGGCCTCGGTTGAGGCCTCATTGGAGAGGAGGTTGCTGGCAGGGGCTGTCTCCACACTGCAAGGTGCTGGAGCTCAGAGGGCCTCGTCAGAGGGAAGGGACCAGGAAGGGGCTGGATGCCCAAGACCTCTTTGGCCCAGCAGCCTCAGGGCAGCAGGGAGAGGAAGAGGCCCAACTTGCCCCTAGGTCGGCTCTGCCCCTTCCCACACAGGCGGCCAGCCCAGCACCTGCCTGACAGACTCTGGCTCCCCCGAGCTCTCTGCCGGTGCAGGGGTCAGGAACAGACGTGTGCATGTGGTTCTGCCTTGGTCTGGGAGTGTGGACCCACTGCCTGGCCCCCAGGCTCAGGGGCAAGGGCCCGGAGAGAGCACCACCCCGAAGCGCTTTTCTCCCGGGCTTGGGAGCATTGTGCGAGCCTGGCGTGAACAGCGGGCGGGAGTGTTTGCAAAGAGGACTTTGGAGGCAGCCGGGGAGGTCTTCCAGTGGGAGAGGGCCGGTTGTGCTCAGAGGCCTCACAGGCCAGGGGCAGGACCCAGCAGGGCCCCTGCCCCTGGCCAGCCTTGCCCAGACCTTCCTGGCCTCCGGGGGTACTGCCCCACCAAGGGGCAGGCTGCGGGGACTGGGTCCAGACATGTCCGTGCGCCTCCCCAGGATCATCCCCGCTGGTGCTTTTCCCCTGGGCGTAGGCCTCGGTTGAGGCCTCTTTGGAGAGGAGGTTGCTGGCAGGGGCTGTCTCCACACTGCAAGGTGCTGGAGCTCAGAGGGCCTCGTCAGAGGGAAGGCACCAGCAAAGGGCTGGATGCCCAAGACCTCTTTGACCCAGCAGCCTCAGGGCAGCAGGGAGAGCAAGAGGCCCAACTTGCCCCTAGGTCGGCTCTGCCCCGTCCCACACAGGCAGCCAGCCCAGCAGCAGCCTGGCAGTCTCTGGCTCCCCCGAGCTCTCTGCCGGTTTAGGGGGCAGTAACAGACGTGTGCATGTCGTTCTGCCTTGGCCTGGGAGTGTGTTCCAACTGCCTGGCCCCCAGGCTCAGGGGCAAGGGCCCGAGGAGAGCACCACCCCGAAGCGCTTTTCTCCCGGGCTTGGGAGCATTGTGCCTGCCTGGCGGGAACAGCGGGCGGGAGTGTTGGCAAACCGGCCTTTGGAGGCAGCCGGGGAGGTCTTCCAGTGGGAGAGGGCCGGTTGTGCTCAGAGGCCCCACAGCCCAGGGGCAGGACCCAGCAGGGCCCCTGCCCCTGGCCAGCCTTGCCCAGACCTTCCTGGCCTCCGGGGGTACTGCCCCACCAAGGGGCAGGCTGCGGGGCCTGGGTCCAGACATGCCCGTGCGCCTCCACTGGCTCATCCCCGCTCGTGCCTTTCCCCTGGGCCTAGGCCTCGGTTGAGGCCTCCTTGGAGAGGAGGTTGCTGGCAGGGGCTGTCTCCACACTGCACGGTGCTGGAGCTCAGAGGGCCTCGTCAGAGGGAAGGGACCAGCAAGGGGCTGGATGCCCAAGACCTCTTTGGCCCAGCAGCCTCAGGGCAGCAGGGAGAGCAAGAGGCCCAACTTGCCCCTAGGTCGGCTCTGCCCCTTCCCACACAGGCGGCCAGCCCAGCAGCTGCCTGACAGACTCTGGCTCCCCCAGCTCTCTGCCGGTGGAGGGGGCAGGAACAGACGTGTGCATGTGGTTCTGCCTTGGCCTGGGACTGTGGATCCCCTGCCTGGCCCCCAGGCTCAGGGGCAGGGGCCTGGAGAGACCACCACCCCGAAGCGCTTTTCTCCCGGGCTTGGGAGCATTGTGCGCGCCTGGCGGGAACAGTGGGCGGGAGGGCTTGCAAACCGGCCTTTGGAGGCAGCCGGGGAGGTCTTCCAGTGGGCAAGGGCCGGTTGTGCTCAGAGGCCCCACAGGCCAGGGGCAGGACCCAGCAGGGCCCCTGCCCCTGGCCAGCCTTGCCCAGACCTTCCTGGCCTCAGGGGGTACTGCCCCACCAAGGGGCAGGCTGCGGGGACAGGGTCCAGACATGCCCGGGCGCCTCCCCAGGCTCATCCCCGCTGGTGCCTTTCCCCTGGGCCTAGGCCTCGGTTGAGGCCTCCTTGGAGAGGAGGTTGCTGGCAGGGGCTGTCTCCACACTGCAAGGTGCTGGAGCTCAGAGGGCCTCATCAGAGGGAAGGGACCAGCAAGGGGCTGGATGCCCAAGACCTCTTTGGCCCAGCAGCCTCAGGGCAGCAGGGAGAGCAAGAGGCCCAACTTGCCCCTAGGTCGGCTCTGCCCCTTCCCACACAGGCGGCCAGCCCAGCAGCTGCCTGACAGACTCTGGCTCCCCCGAGCTCTCTGCCGGTGCAGGGGGCAGATCAGACGTGTGCATGTGGTTCTGCCTTGGCCTGGGAGTGTGGACACCCTGCCTTGCCCCCAGGCTCAGGGGCAAGGGCCCGGAGAGAGCACCACCCCGAAGCGCTTTTCTCCCGGGCTTAGGAGCATTGTGCACGCCTGCTGGGAACTGTGGGCGGGAGCGCTTGCAAACCGGCCTTTGGAGGCAGCCGGAGAGGTCTTCCAGTGGGAGAGGGCCGGTTGTGCTCAGAGGCCCCACAGGCCAGGGGCAGGACCCAGCAGGGCCCCTGCCCCTGGCCAGCCTTGCCCAGACCTTCCTGGCCTCCGGGGGTACTGCCCCACCAAGGGGCAGGCTGCGGGCCTGGGTCCAGTCATGCCCGGGCGCCTCCCCAGGCTCATCCCCGCTGGTGCCTTTCCCCTGGGCCTAGGCCTCGGTTGAGGCCTCCTTGGAGAGGAGGTTGCTGGCAGGGGCTGTCTCCACACTGCAAAGTGCTGCAGCTCAGAGAGCCTCGTCAGAGAGTAGCGACCAGTAAAGGGCTGGATGCCCAAGACATCTTTGGCCCAGCAGCCTCAGGGCAGCAGGGAGAGCAAGAGGCCCAACTTGCCCCTATTCGGCTCTGCCCCTTCCCACACAGGCGGCCAACCCAGCAGCTGCCTGACAGACTCTGGCTCCCCCAAGCTCTCTGCCGGTGCAGGGGACAGGAACAGACGTGGGCATGTGGTTCTGCCTTGGCCTGGGAGTGTGTTCTCCCTGCCTTGCCCCCAGGCTCATGGGCAAGGGCCCGGAGAGAGCACCACCCCGAAGCGCTTTTCTCCCGGGCTTGGGAGAATTGTGCGTGCCTGGCGGGAACAGCGGGCGGGAGTGTTGGCAAACCGGCCTTTGGAGGCACCCGGGGAGGTCTTCCAGTGGGAGAGGGCCGGTTGTGCTCAGAGGCCCCACAGGCCAGGGGCAGGGCCCAGCAGGGCCCCTGCCCCTGACCAGCCTTGCCCAGACCTTCCTGGCCTCCGGGGGTACTGCCTCACCAAGGGGCAGGCTGCGGGGACTGGGTCCAGACATGCCCGGGCGCCTCCCCAGGCTCTTCCCAGCTGGTGCCTTTCCCCTGGGGCTAGGCCTCGGTTGAGGCCTCCTTGGAGGGGAGGTTGCTGGCAGGGGCTGTCTCCACACTGCAAGGTGCTGGAGCTCAGAGGGCCTCGTCAGAGGGAAGGGACCAGTAAGGGGCTGGATTCCCAAGACGTCTTTGGCCCAGCAGCCTCAGGGCAGCAGGGAGAGGAAGAGGCCCAACTTGCCCCTAGGTCGGCTCTGCCCCTTCCCACACAGGCAGCCAACCCAGCAGCTGCCTGACAGACTCTGGCTCCCCCGAGCTCTCTGCCGGTGCAGGGGTCAGGAACAGACGAGTGCATGTATTTCTGCCTTGGTCTGGGAGTGTGGACCCACTGCCTGGACCCCAGGCTCAGGGGCAAGGGTCCGGAGAGGGCAACACCCCGAAGCGCTTTTCTCCCGGGCTTGGGAGCATTGTGCGTGCCTGGCGGGAACAGCGGGCGGGAGTGTTGGCAAACCGGCCTTTGGAGGCAGCCGGGGAGGTCTTCCAGTGGGAGAGGGCCGGTTGTGCTCAGAGGCCCCACAGCCCAGGGGCAGGACCCAGCAGGGCCCCTGCCCCTGGCCAGCCTTGCCCAGACCTTCCTGGCCTCCGGGGGTACTGCCCCACCAAGGGGCAGGCTGCGGGGACTGGGTCCAGACATGCCCTTGCGCCTCCACTGGCTCATCCCCGCTCGTGCCTTTCCCCTGGGCCTAGGCCTCGGTTGAGGCCTCCTTGGAGAGGAGGTTGCTGGCAGGGGCTGTCTCCACACTGCAAGGTGCTGGAGCTCAGAGGGCCTCGTCAGAGGGAAGGGACCAGCAAGGGGCTGGATGCCCAAGACCTCTTTGGCCCAGCAGCCTCAGGGCAGCAGGGAGAGCAAGAGGCCCAACTTGCCCCTAGGTCGGCTCTGCCCCTTCCCACACAGGCGGCCAGCCCAGCAGCTGCCTGACAGACTCTGGCTCCCCCCAGCTCTCTGCCGGTGGAGGGGGCAGGAACAGACGTGTGCATGTGGTTCTGCCTTGGCCTGGGACTGTGGATCCCCTGCCTGGCCCCCAGGCTCAGGGGCAGGGGCCTGGAGAGACCACCACCCCGAAGCGCTTTTCTCCCGGGCTTGGGAGCATTGTGCGCGCCTGGCGGGAACAGTGGGCGGGAGGGCTTGCAAACCGGCCTTTGGAGGCAGCCGGGGAGGTCTTCCAGTGGGCAAGGGCCGGTTGTGCTCAGAGGCCCCACAGGCCAGGGGCAGGACCCAGCAGGGACCCTGCCCCTGGCCAGCCTTGCCCAGACCTTCCTGGCCTCCGGGGGTACTGCCCCACCAAGGGGCAGGCTGCGGGGACAGGGTCCAGACATGCCCGGGCGCCTCCCCTGGCTTAACCCCGCTGGTGCCTTTTCCCTGGGCCTAGGCCTCGGTTGAGGCCTCCTTGGAGAGGAGATTGCTGGCAGGTGCTGTCTCCACACTGCAAGGTGCTGGAGCTCAGAGGGCCTCGTCAGAGGGAAGGGACAAGCAAGGGGCTGGATGCCCAAGACCTCTTTGGCCCAGCAGCCTCAGGGCAGCAGGGAGAGCAAGAGGCCCAACTTGCCCCTAGGTCGACTCTGCCCCTTCCCACACAGGCGGCCAGCCCAGCAGCTGCCTGACAGACTCTGGCTCCCCCGAGCTCTCTGCCGGTGCAGGGGGCAGATCAGACGTGTGCATGTGGTTCTGCCTTGGCCTGGGAGTGTGGACACCCTGCCTTGCCCCCAGGCTCAGGGGCAAGGGCCCGGAGAGAGCACCACCCTGAAGCGCTTTTCTCCCGGGCTTGGGAGCATTGTGCACGCCTGCTGGGAACAGTGGGCGGGAGCGCTTGTTAACCGGCCTTTGGAGGCAGCCGGGCAGGTCTTCCAGCGGGAGAGTGCCGGTTGTGCTCAGACGCCCCACAGGCCAGGGGCAGGACCCAGCAGTGTCCCTGCCCCTGGCAGCCTTGCCCAGACCTTCCTGGCCTCCGGGGGTACTGCCCCACCAAGGGGCAGGCTGCGGGGACTGGGTCCAGACATGCCCTTTCGCCTCCACTGGCTCATCCCCGCTGGTGCCTTTCCCCTGGGCCTAGGCCTCGGTTGAGGCCTCCTTGGAGAGGAGGTTGCTGGCAGGGGCTGTCTCCACACTGCAAGGTGCTGGAGCTCAGAGGGCCTCGTCAGAGGGAAGGGACCAGCAAGGGGCTGGATGCCCAAGACCTCTTTGGCCCAGCAGCCTTAGGGCAGCAGGGAGAGGAAGAGGCCCAACTTGCCCCTAGGTCGGCTCTGCCCCTTCCCACACAGGCGGCCAGCCCAGCAGCTGCCTGACAGACTCTGGCTCCCCCGAGCTCTCTGCCGGTGCAGGGGTCAGGAACAGACGTGTGCATGTGGTTCTGCCTTGGTCTGGGAGTGTGGAACCACTGCCTGGCCCCCAGGCTCAGGGGCAAGGGCCCGGAGAGAGCAACACACCGAAGCGCTTTTCTCCCGGGCTTGGGAGAATTGTGCGTGCCTGGCGAGAACAGCGGGCGGGAGTGTTGGCAAACCGGCCTTTGGAGGCAGCCGGGGAGGTCTTCCAGTGGGAGAGGGCCGGTTGTGCTCAGAGGCCCCACAGGCCAGGGGCAGGACCCAGCAGGGCCCCTGCCCCTGGCCAGCCTTGCCCAGACCTTCCTGGCCTCCGGGGGTACTGCCCCACCAAGGGGCAGGCTGCGGGCCTGGGTCCAGTCATGCCCGGGCGCCTCCCCAGGCTCATCCCCGCTGGTGCCTTTCCCCTGGGCCTAGGCCTCGGTTGAGGCCTCCTTGGAGAGGAGGTTGCTGGCAGGGGCTGTCTCCACACTGCAAGGTGCTGGAGCTCAGAGGGCCTCGTCAGAGGGAAGGGACCAGCAAGGGGCTGGATGCCCAAGACCTCTTTGGCCCAGCAGCCTCAGGGCAGCAGGGAGAGCAAGAGGCCCAACTTGCCCCTAGGTCGGCTCTGCCCCTTCCCACACAGGCGGCCAGCCCAGCAGCTGCCTGACAGACTCTGGCTCCCCCGAGCTCTCTGCCGGTGCAGGGCGCAGATCAGACGTGTGCATGTGGTTCTGCCTTGGCCTGGGAGTGTGGACACCCTGCCTTGCCCCCAGGCTCAGGGGCAAGGGCCCAGAGAGAGCACCACCCTGAAGCGCTTTTCTCCCGGGCTTGGGAGCATTGTCCACGCCTGCTGGGAACAGTGGGCGGGAGCGCTTGCAAACCGGCCTTTGGAGGCAGCCTGGGAGGTCTTCCAGTGGGAGAGGGCCGGTTGGGCTCAGAGGCCCCACAGGCCAGGGGCAGGACCCAGCAGGGCCCCTGCCCCTGGCCAGCCTTGCCCAGACCTTCCTGGCCTCCGGGGGTACTGCCCCACCAAGGGGCAGGCTGCGGTGACTGGGTCCAGACATGTCCGAGCGCCTCCCCAGGATCATCCCCGCTGGTGCCTTTCCCCTGGGCGTAGGCCTCGGTTGAGGCCTCTTTGGAGAGGAGGTTGCTGGCAGGGGCTGTCTCCACACTGCAAGGTGCTGGAGCTCAGAGGGCCTCGTCAGAGGGAAGGGACCAGCAAAGGGCTGGATGCCCAAGACCTCTTTGACCCAGCAGCCTCAGGGCAGCAGGGAGAGCAAGAGGCCCAACTTGCCCCTAGGTCGGCTCTGCCCCGTCCCAGACAGGCAGCCAGCCCAGCAGCAGCCTGGCAGTCTCTGGCTCCCCCGATCTCTCTGCCGGTGTAGGGGGCAGGAACAGACGTGTGCATGTCGTTCTGCCTTGGCCTGGGAGTGTGTTCCCCCTGCCTGTCCCCCAGGCTCAGGGGCAAGGGTCCGGAGAGAGCACCACCCCGAAGCGCTTTTCTCTCGGGCTTGGTAGCATTGTGCGTGCCTGGCGGGAACAGCGGGCGGGAGTGCTTGCAAACCGGCCTTTGGAGGCAGCCAGGGAGGTCTTCCAGCGGGAGAGTGCCGGTTGTGCTCAGACGCCCCACAGGCCAGGGGCAGGACCCAGCAGTGTCCCTGCCCCTGGCAGCCTTGCCCAGACCCTCCTGGACTCCGGGGTTACTATCCCACCAAGGGGCAGGCTGCGGGGACTGGGTCCAGACATGCCCGGGCGCCTCCCCAGGCTCATCCCCGCTGGTGCCTTTCCCCTGGTCCTAGGCCTCGGTTGAGGCCTCCTTGGAGAGGAGGTTGCTGGCAGGGGCTGTTTCCACACTGCAAGGTGCTGGAGCTCAGAGGGCCTCGTCAGCGGGAAGGGACCAGAAAGGGGCTGGATGCCCAAGACGTCTTTGGCCCAGCAGCCTCAGGGCAGCAGGGAGAGGAAGAGGCCCAACTTGCCCCTAGGTCGGCTCTGCCCCTTCCCACACAGGCAGCCAACCCAGCAGCTGCCTGACAGACTCTGGCTCCCCCGAGCGCTCTGCCGGTGCAGGGGTCAGGAACAGACGTGTGCATGTGGTTCTGCCTTGGTCTGGGAGTGTGGACACACTGCCTGGACCCCAGGCTCAGGGGCAAGGGCCCGGAGAGAGCAACACCCCGAAGCGCTTTTCTACCGGGCTTGGGAGCATTGTGCGTGCCTGGCGGGAACAGCGGGCGGGAGTGTTGGCAAACCGGCCTTTGGAGGCAGCCGGGGAGGTCTTCCAGTGGGAGAGGGCCGGTTGTGCTCAGAGGCCCCACAGGCCAGGGGCAGGACCCAGCAGGGCCCCTGCCCCTGGCCAGCCTTGCCCAGACCTTCCTGGCCTCCGGGGGTACTGCCCCACCAAGGGGCAGGCTGCGGGGACTGGGTCCAGACATGCCCGTGCGCCTCCACTGGCTCATCCCCGCTGGTGCCTTTCCCCTGGGCCTAGGCCTCGGTTGAGGCCTCCTTGGAGAGGAGGTTGCTGGCAGGGGCTGTCTCCACACTGCAAGGTGCTGGAGCTCAGAGGGCCTCGTCAGAGGGAAGGGACCAGCAAGGGGCTGGATGCCCAAGACCTCTTTGGCCCAGCAGCCTCAGGGCAGCAGGGAGAGCAAGAGGCCCAACTTGCCCCTAGGTCGGCTCTGCCCCTTCCCACACAGGCGGCCAGCCCAGCAGCTGCCTGACAGACTCTGGCTCCCCCGAGCTCTCTGCCGGTGCAGGGCGCAGATCAGACGTGTGCATGTGGTTCTGCCTTGGCCTGGGAGTGTGGACACCCTGCCTTGCCCCCAGGCTCAGGGGCAAGGGCCCAGAGAGAGCACCACCCTGAAGCGCTTTTCTCCCGGGCTTGGGAGCATTGTCCACGCCTGCTGGGAACAGTGGGCGGGAGCGCTTGCAAACCGGCCTTTGGAGGCAGCCGGGGAGGTCTTCCAGTGGGAGAGGGCCGGTTGGGCTCAGAGGCCCCACAGGCCAGGGGCAGGACCCAGCAGGGCCCCTGCCCCTGGCCAGCCTTGCCCAGACCTTCCTGGCCTCCGGGGGTACTGCCCCACCAAGGGGCAGGCTGCGGTGACTGGGTCCAGACATGTCCGTTCGCCTCCCCAGGATCATCCCCGCTGGTGCCTTTCCCCTGGGCGTAGGCCTCGGTTGAGGCCTCTTTGGAGAGGAGGTTGCTGGCAGGGGCTGTCTCCACACTGCAAGGTGCTGGAGCTCAGAGGGCCTCGTCAGAGGGAAGGGACCAGCAAAGGGCTGGATGCCCAAGACCTCTTTGACCCAGCAGCCTCAGGGCAGCAGGGAGAGCAAGAGGCCCAACTTGCCCCTAGGTCGGCTCTGCCCCGTCCCAGACAGGCAGCCACCCAGCAGCAGCCTGGCAGTCTCTGGCTCCCCCGATCTCTCTGCCGGTGTAGGGGGCAGGAACAGACGTGTGCATGTCGTTCTGCCTTGGCCTGGGAGTGTGTTCCCCCTGCCTGTCCCCCAGGCTCAGGGGCAAGGGTCCGGAGAGAGCACCACCCCGAAGCGCTTTTCTCTCGGGCTTGGTAGCATTGTGCGTGCCTGGCGGGAACAGCGGGCGGGAGTGCTTGCAAACCGGCCTTTGGAGGCAGCCAGGGAGGTCTTCCAGCGGGAGAGTGCCGGTTGTGCTCAGACGCCCCACAGGCCAGGGGCAGGACCCAGCAGTGTCCCTGCCCCTGGCAGCCTTGCCCAGACCCTCCTGGACTCCGGGGTTACTATCCCACCAAGGGGCAGGCTGCGGGGACTGGGTCCAGACATGCCCGGGTGCCTCCCCAGGCTCATCCCCGCTGGTGCCTTTCCCCTGGTCCTAGGCCTCGGTTGAGGCCTCCTTGGAGAGGAGGTTGCTGGCAGGGGCTGTTTCCACACTGCAAGGTGCTGGAGCTCACAGGGCCTCGTCAGCGGGAAGGGACCAGAAAGGGGCTGGATGCCCAAGACCTCTTTGGCCCAGCAGCCTCAGGGCAGCAGGGAGAGGAAGAGGCCCAACTTGCCCCTAGGTCGGCTCTGCCCCTTCCCACACAGGCAGCCAACCCAGCAGCTGCCTGACAGACTGTGGCTCCCCCGAGCGCTCTGCCGGTGCAGGGGTCAGGAACAGACGTGTGCATGTGGTTCTGCCTTGGTCTGGGAGTGTGGACACACTGCCTGGACCCCAGGCTCAGGGGCAAGGGCCCGGAGAGAGCAACACCCCGAAGCGCTTTTCTCCCGGGCTTGGGAGCATTGTGCGTGCCTGGCGGGAACAGCGGGCGGCAGTGTTGGCAAACCGGCCTTTGGAAGCAGCCGGGGAGGTCTTCCAGTGGGAGAGGGCCGGTTGTGCTCAGAGGCCCCACAGGCCAGGGGCAGGACCCAGCAGGTCCCCTGCCCCTGGCCAGCCTTGCCCTGACCTTCCTGGCCTCCGGGGGTACTGCCCCACCAAGGGGCAGGCTGCGGGGACTGGGTCCAGACATGCCCGGGCGCCTCCCCAGGCTCATCCCCGCTGGTGCCTTTCCCCTGGTCCTAGGTCTCGGTTGAGGCCTCCTTGGAGAGGAGGTTGCTGGCAGGGGCTGTCTCCACACTGCAAGGTGCTGGAGCTCAGAGGGCCTCGTCAGAGGGAAGGGACAAGCAAAGGGCTGGATGCCCAAGACCTCTTTGGCCCAGCAGCCTCAGGGCAGCAGGGAGAGCAAGAGGCCCAACTTGCCCCTAGGTCGGCTCTGCCCCTTCCCAAAAAGGCGGCCAGCCCAGCAGCTGCCTGACAGACTCTGGCTCCCCCGAGCTCTCTGCCGGTGCAGGGGTCAGGAACAGACGTGTGCATGTGGTTCTGCCTTGCCCTGGGAGTGTGGACCCCCTTCCTGGCCCCCAGGCTCAGGGGCAAGGGCCCGGAGAGAGCACCACCCCGAAGCGCTTTTCTCCCGGGCTTGGGAGCATTGTGCGCGCTTGGTGGGAACAGTGGGCGGGAGTGCGTGCAAAACGGCCTTTGGAGGCAGCCGGGGAGGTCTTCCAGTGGGAGAGGGCCGGTTGTGCTCGGAGGCCCCAAAGGCCAGGGGCAGGACCCAGCAGGTCCCCTGCCCCTGGTCAGCCTTGCCCAGACCTTCCTGGCCTCCAGGGGTACTGCCCCACCAAGGGGCAGGCTGCGGGGACTGGGTCCAGACATGCCCGGGCGCCTCCCCAGGCTCATCCCCGCTGGTGCCTTTCCCCTGGGCCTAGGCCTCGGTTGAGGCCTCCTTGGAGAGGAGATTGCTGGCAGGTGCTGTCTCCACACTGCAAGGTGCTGGAGCTCAGAGGGCCTCGTCAGAGGGAAGGGACCAGCAAAGGGCTGGATGCCCAAGACGTCTTTGGCCCAGCAGCCTCAGGGCAGCAGGGAGAGCAAGAGGCCCAACTTGCCCCTAGGTCGGCTCTGCCCCTTCCCACACAGGCGGCCAGCCCAGCACCTGCCTGAGAGACTCTGGCTCCCCCGAGCTCTCTGCCGGTGCAGGGGACAGGAACAGACGTGGGCATGTGGTTCTGCCTTGGCCAGGGAGTGTGTTCCCCGTGCCTTGCCCCCAGGCTCAGGGGCAAGGGCCCGGAGAGAGAACCACCCCAATGCGCTTTTCTCACGGGCTTGGGAGCATTGTGCGAGCCTGGCGTGAACAGCGGGCGGGAGTGTTTGCAAACAGGACTTTGGAGGCAGCCGGGGAGGTCTTCCAGTGGGAGAGGGCCGGTTGTGCTCAGAGGCCCCACAGGCCAGGGGCAGGACCCAGCAGGGCCCCTGACCCTGGCCAGCCTTGCCCAGACCTTCCTGGCCTCCGGGGGTACTGCCCCACCAAGGGGCAGGCTGCGGGGACTGGGTCCAGACATGGCCGGGCGCCTCCCCAGGCTCATCCCCGCTGGTGCCTTTCCCCTGGGCCTAGGCCTCGGTTGAGGCCTCCTTGGAGAGGAGGTTGCTGGCAGGGGCTGTCTCCACACTGCAAGGTGCTGGAGATCAGAGGGCCTCGTCAGAGGGAAGGGACCAGCAAAGGGCTGGATGCCCAAGACCTCTTTGACCCAGCAGCCTCAGGGCAGCAGGGAGAGCAAGAGGCCCAACTTGCCCCTAGGTCGGCTCTGCCCCGTCCCACACAGGCGGCCAGCCCAGCAGCAGCCTGTCAGTCTCTGGCTCCCCCGAGCTCTCTGCCGGTGTAGGGGGCAGGAACAGACGTGTGCATGTCGTTCTGCCTTGGCCTGGGAGTGTGTTCCCCCTGCCTGGCCCCCAGGCTCAGGGGCAAGGGCCCGGTGAGAGCACCACCCCGAAGCGCTTTTCTCCCGGGCTTGGGAGCATTGTGCGTGCCTGGCGGGAACAGCGGGCGGGAGTGCTTGCAAACCGGCCTTTCGAGGCAGACGGGGAGGTCTTCCAGCGGGAGAGTGCCGGTTGTGCTCAGACGCCCCACAGGCCAGGGGCAGGACCCAGCAGTGTCCCTGCCCCTGGCAGCCTTGCCCAGACCTTCCTGGCCTCCGGGGGTACTGCCCCACCAAGGGGCAGGCTGCGGGGACTGGGTCCAGACATGCCCGGGCGCCTCCCCAGGCTCATCCCCGCTGGTGCCTTTCCCCTGGTCCTAGGCCTCGGTTGAGGCCTCCTTGGAGAGGAGGTTGCTGGCAGGGGCTGTCTCCACACTGCAAGGTGCTGGAGCTCAGAGGGCCTCGTCAGAGGGAAGGCACCAGCAAAGGGCTGGATGCCCAAGACCTCTTTGACCCAGCAGCCTCAGGGCAGCAGGGAGAGCAAGAGGCCCAACTTGCCCCTAGGTCGGCTCTGCCCCGTCCCACACAGGCAGCCAGCCCAGCAGCAGCCTGGCAGTCTCTGGCTCCCCCGAGCTCTCTGCCGGTGTAGGGGGCAGGAACAGACGTGTGCATGTCGTTCTCCCTTGGCCTGGGAGTGTGTTCCCACTGCCTGGCCCCAGGCTCAGGGGCAAGGGCCCGGAGAGAGCACCACCCCGAAGCGCTTTTTTCCCGGGCTTGGGAGCATTGTGCGTGCCTGGGGGAACAGCGGGTGGGCGTGCTTGCAAACAGGACTTTGGAGGCAGACGGGGAGGTCTTCCAGCGGGAGAGTGCCAGTTGTGCTCAGACGCCCAACAGGCCAGGGGCAGGACCCAGCAGTGTCCCTGCCCCTGGCAGCCTTGCCGAGACCTTTCTGGCTTCCGGGGGTACTGCCCCACCAAGGGGCAGGCTGCGGGGACTGGGTCCAGACATGGCCGGGCGCCTCCCCAGGCTCATCCCCGCTGGTGCCTTTCCCCTGGGCCAAGGCCTCGGTTGAGGCCTCCTTGGAGAGGAGGTTGCTGGCAGGGGCTGTCTCCACACTGCAAGGTGCTGGAGCTCAGAGGGCCTCATCAGAGGGAAGGGACCAGCAAGGGGCTGGATGCCCAAGACCTCTTTGGCCCAGCAGCCTCAGGGCAGCAGGGAGAGGAAGAGGCCCAACTTGCCCCTAGGTCGGCTCTGCCCCTTCCCACACAGGCGGCCAGCCCAGCAGCTGCCTGACAGACTCTGGCTCCCCCGAGCTCTCTGCCTGTGCAGGGGTCAGGAACAGACGTGTGCATGTGGTTCTGCCTTGGTCTCCGAGTGTGGACCAACTGCCTGGCCCCCAGGTTCAGAGGCAAGGGCCCGGAGAGAGCACCACCCCGAAGCGCTTTTCTCCCGGGCTTGGGAGAATTGTGCGCGCTTGGTGGGAACAGTGGGCGGGAGTGCTTGCAAACCGGCCTTTGAAGGCAGCCGGGGAGGTCTTCCAGTGGGAGAGGGCCGGTTGTGCTCAGAGGCCCCACAGGCCAGGGGCAGGACCCAGCAGGGCCCCTGACCCTGGCCAGCCTTGCCCAGACCTTCCTGGCCTCCGGGGGTACTGCTCCACCAAGGGGCAGGCTGCGGGGACTGGGTCCAGACATGCCCGGGCGCCTCCCCAGGCTCATCCCCGCTGGTGCCTTTCCCCTGGGCCTAGGCCTCGGTTGAGGCCTCCTTGGAGAGGAGGTTGCTGGCAGGGGCTGTCTCCACACTGCAAGGTGCTGGAGATCAGAGGGCCTCGTCAGAGGGAAGGGACCAGCAAAGGGCTGGATGCCCAAGACCTCTTTGGCCCAGCAGCCTCAGGGCAGCAGGGAGAGCAAGAGGCCCAATTTGCCCCTAGGTCGGCTCTGCCCCGTCCCACACAGGCGGCCAGCCCAGCAGCAGCCTGGCAGTCTCTGGCTCCCCCTAGCTCTCTGCCGGTGTAGGGGGCAGGAACAGACGTGTGCATGTGGTTCTGCCTTGGCCTGGGAGTGTGTTCCCCCTGCCTTGCCCCCAGGCTCAGGGGCAAGGGCCCGGTGAGAGCACCACCCCGAAGCGCTTTTCTCCCGGGCTTGGGAGCATTGTGCGTGCCTGGCGGGAACAGCGGGCGGGAGTGCTTGCAAACCGGCCTTTCGAGGCAGACGGGCAGGTCTTCCAGCGGGAGAGTGTCGGTTGAGCTCAGACGCCCCACAGGCCAGGGGCAGGACCCAGCAGTGTCCCTGCCCCTGGCAGCCTTGCCCAGACCTTCCTGGCCTCCGGGGGTACTGCCCCACCAAGGGGCAGGCTGCGGGGACTGGGTCCAGACATGCCCGGGCGCCTCCCCAGGCTCATCCCCGCTGGTGCCTTTCCCCTAGGCCTAGGCCTCGGTTGAGGCCTCCTTGGAGAGGAGGTTGCTGGCAGGGGCTGTCTCCACACTGCAAGGTGCTGGAGCTCAGAGGGCCTCGTCAGAGGGAAGGGACCAGCAAGGGGCTGGATGCCCAAGACGTCTTTGGCCCAGCAGCCTCAGGGCAGCAGGGAGAGCAAGAGGCCCAACTTGCCCCTAGGTCGGCTCTGCCCCTTCCCACACAGGCGGCCAGCCCAGCAGCTGCCTGACAGACTCTGGCTCCCCCGAGCTCTCTGCCGGTGCAGGGGGCAGATCAGACGTGTGCATGTGGTTCTGCCTTGTCCTGGGAGTGTGGACACCCTGCCTTTCCCCCAGGCTCAGGGGCAAGGGCCCGGAGAGAGCACCACCCTGAAGCGCTTTTCTCCCGGGCTTGGGAGCATTGTGCACGCCTGCTGGGAACAGTGGGTGGGAGCGCTTGCAAACCGGCCTTTGGAGGCAGCCGGGGAGGTCTTCCAGTGGGAGAGGGCCGGTTGTGCTCTGAGGACCCACAGGCCAGGGGCAGGACGCAGCAGGGCCCCTGCCCCTGGCCAGCCTTGCCCAGACCTTCCTGGCCTCCGGGGGTACTGCCCCACCAAGGGGCAGGCTGCGGGGCCTGGGTCCAGACATGCCCGGGCGCCTCCCCAGGCTCATCCCAGCTGGAGCCTTTCCCCTGGGCCTAGGCCTAGGTTGAGGCCTCCTTGGAGAGGAGGTTGCTGGCAGGGGCTGTCTCCACACTGCAAGGTGCTGGAGCTCAGAGGGCCTCGTCAGCGGGAAGGGACCAGCAAGGGGCTGGATACCCAAGACCTCTTTGGCCCAGCAGCCTCAGGGCAGCAGGGAGAGCAAGAGGCCCAACTTGCCCCTAGGTCGGCTCTGCCCCTTCCCACACAGGCGGCCAACCCAGCAGCTGCCTGACAGACTCTGGCTCCCCCGAGCTCTCTGCCGGTGCAGGGGTCAGGAACAGACGTGTGCATGTGGTTCTGCCTTGGTCTGGGAGTGTGGACCCACTGCCTGGACCCCAGGCTCAGGGGCAAGGTCCCGGAGAGAGCAACACCCCGAAGCGCTTTTCTCCTGGCCTTGGGAGCGTTGTGCGTGCCTGGCGGGAACAGCGGGCGGGAGTGTTGGCAAACCGGCCTTTGGAGGCAGCCGGGGAGGTCTTCCAGTGGGAGAGGGCCGGTTGTGCTCAGAGGCCCCACAGGCCAGGGGCAGGACCCAGCAGGGACCCTGCCCCTGGCCAGCCTTGCCCAGACCTTCCTGGCCTCCGGGGGTACTGCCCCACCAAGGGGCAGGCTGCGGGGACTGGGTCCTGATATGCCCGTGCGCCTCCACTGGCTCATCCCCGCTGGTGCCTTTCCCCTGGGCCTAGGCCTCGGTTGAGGCCTCCTTGGAGAGGAGGTTGCTGGCAGGGGCTGTCTCCACACTGCAAGGTGCTGGAGCTCAGAGGGCCTCGTCAGAGGGAAGGGACCAGCAAGGGGCTGGATGCCCAAGACCTCTTTGGCCCAGCAGCCTCAGGGCAGCAGGGAGAGCAAGAGGCCCAACTTGCCCTAGGTCGGCTCTGCCCCTTCCCACACAGGCGGCCCGCCCAGCAGCTGCCTGACAGACTCTGGCTCCCCCCAGCTCTCTGCCGGTGGAGGGGGCAGGAACAGACGTGTGCATGTTGTTGTGCCTTGGCCTGGGACTGTGGATCCCCTGCCTGGCCCCCAGGCTCAGGGGCAAGGGCCCGGAGAGACCAACACCCCGAAGCGCTTTTCTCCCGGGCTTGGGAGCATTGTGCGCGCCTGGCGGGAACAGTGGGCGGGAGTGCTTGCAAACCGGCCTTTGGAGGCAGCCGGGGAGGTCTTCCAGTGGGAAAGGGCCGGTTGTGCTCAGAGGCCCCACAGGCCAGGGGCAGGACCCAGCAGGGCCCCTGCCCCTGGCCAGCCTTACCCAGACCTTCCTGGCCTCCGGGGGTACTGCCCCACCAAGGGGCAGGCTGCGGGGACTGGGTCCAGACATGCTCGGGCGCCTCCCCTGGCTCATCCCCGCTGGTGCCTTTCCCCTGGGCCTAGGCCTCGGTTGAGGCCTCCTTGGAGAGGAGGTTGCTGGCAGGGGCTGTCTCCACACTGCAAGGTGCTGGAGCTCAGAGGGCCTCGTCAGAGGGAAGGGACCAGTAAGGGGCTGGATGCCCAAGACCTCTTTGGCCCAGCAGCCTCAGGGCAGCAGGGAGAGCAAGAGGCCCAACTTGCCCCTAGGGCGGTTCTGCCCCTTCCCACACAGGCGGCCAAACCAGCAGCTGCCTGACAGACTCTGGCTCCCCCAAGCTCTCTGCCGGTGCAGGGGACAGGAACAGACGTGGGCATGTGGTTCTGCCTTGGCCTGGGATTGTGTTCCCCATGCCTTGCCCCCAGGCTCAGGGGCAAGGGCCCGGAGAGAGCACCACCCCGAAGCGCTTTTCTCCCGGGCTTGGGAGCATTGTGCAAGTCTGGCGTGAACAGCGGGTGGGAGTGTTGGCAAAAAGGACTTTGGAAGCAGCCGGGGAGGTCTTCCAGTGGGAGAGGGCCGGTTGTGCTCAGAGGCCCCACAGGCCAGGGGCAGGACCCAGCAGGTCCCCTGCCCCTGGCCAGCCTTGCCCAGACTTTCCTGGCCTCCGGGGGTACTGCCCCACCAAGGGGCAGGCTGCGGGGACTGGGTCCAGACATGCCCGGGCGCCTCCCCAGGCTCATCCCCGCTGGTGCCTTTCCCCTGGTCCTAGGTCTCGGTTGAGGCCTCCTTGGAGAGGAGGTTGCTGGCAGGGGCTGTCTCCACACTGCAAGGTGCTGGAGCTCAGAGGGCCTCGTCAGAGGGAAGGGACAAGCAAAGGGCTGGATGCCCAAGACCTCTTTGGCCCAGCAGCCTCAGGGCAGCAGGGAGAGCAAGAGGCCCAACTTGCCCCTAGGTCGGCTCTGCCCCTTCCCACAAAGGCGGCCAGCCCAGCAGCTGCCTGACAGACTCTGGCTCCCCCGAGCTCTCTGCCGGTGCAGGGGTCAGGAACAGACGTGTGCATGTGGTTCTGCCTTGCCCTGGGAGTGTGGACCCCCTTCCTGGCCCCCAGGCTCAGGGGCAAGGGCCCGGAGAGAGCACCACCCCGAAGAGCTTTTCTCCCGGGCTTGGGAGCATTGTGCGCGCTTGGTGGGAACAGTGGGCGGGAGTGCGTGCAAAACGGCCTTTGGAGGCAGCCGGGGAGGTCTTCCAGTGGGAGAGGGCCGGTTGTGCTCGGAGGCCCCAAAGGCCAGGGGCAGGACCCAGCAGGTCCCCTGCCCCTGGTCAGCCTTGCCCAGACCTTCCTGGCCTCCAGGGGTACTGCCACACCAAGGGGCAGGCTGCAGGGACTGGGTCCAGACATGCCCGGGCGCCTCCCCAGGCTCATCCCCGCTGGTGCCTTTCCCCTGGCCTAGGCCTCGGTTGAGGCCTCCTTGGAGAGGAGATTGCTGGCAGGTGCTGTCTCCACACTGCAAGGTGCTGGAGCTCAGAGGGCCTCGTCAGAGGGAAGGGACCAGCAAAGGGCTGGATGCCCAAGACGTCTTTGGCCCAGCAGCCTCAGGGCAGCAGGGAGAGCAAGAGGCCCAACTTGCCCCTAGGTCGGCTCTGCCCCTTCCCACACAGGCGGCCAGCCCAGCACCTGCCTGAGAGACTCTGGCTCCCCCGAGCTCTCTGCCGGTGCAGGGGACAGGAACAGACGTGGGCATGTGGTTCTGCCTTGGCCAGGGAGTGTGTTCCCCGTGCCTTGCCCCCAGGCTCAGGGGCAAGGGCCCGGAGAGAGAACCACCCCAATGCGCTTTTCTCACGGGCTTGGGAGCATTGTGCGAGCCTGGCGTGAACAGCGGGCGGGAGTGTTTGCAAACAGGACTTTGGAGGCAGCCGGGGAGGTCTTCCAGTGGGAGAGGGCCGGTTGTGCTCAGAGGCCCCACAGGCCAGGGGCAGGACGCAGCAGGGCCCCTGCCCCTGGCCAGCCTTGCCCAGACCTTCCTGGCCTCCGGGGGTACTGCCCCACCAAGGGGCAGGCTGCGGGGCCTGGGTCCAGACATGCCCGGGCGCCTCCCCAGGCTCATCCCCGCTGGTGCCTTTCCCCTGGGCCTAGGCCTCGGTTGAGGCCTCCTTGGAGAGGAGGTTGCTGGCAGGGGCTGTCTCCACACTGCAAGGTGCTGGAGCTCAGAGGGCCTCGTCAGAGGGAAGGGACCAGTAAGGGGCTGGATGCCCAAGACGTCTTTGGCCCAGCAGCCTCAGGGCAGCAGTGAGAGCAAGAGGCCCAACTTGCCCCTAGGGCGGCTCTGCCCCTTCCCACACAGGCGGCCAACCCAGCAGCTGCCTGACAGACTCTGGCTCCCCCAAGCTCTCTGCCGGTGCAGGGGACAGGAAGAGACGTGGGCATGTGGTTCTGCCTTGGCCTGGGAGTGTGTTCCCCCTGCCTTGCCCCCAGGCTCAGTGGCAAGGGCCCGGAGAGAGCACCACCCCGAAGCGCTTTTCTCCCGGGCTTGGGAGCATTGTGCGAGCCTGGCGTGAACAGCGGGCGGGAGTGTTTGCAAACAAGACTTTGGAGGCAGCCGTGGAGGTCTTCCAGTGGGAGAGGGCCGGTTGTGCTCAGAGGCCTCACAGGCCAGGGGCAGGACCCAGCAGGTCCCCTGCCCCTGGCCAGCCTTGCCCAGACCTTCCTGGCCTCCGGGGGTACTGCCCCACCAAGGGGCAGGCTGCGGGGACTGGGTCCTGATATGCCCGTGCGCCTCCACTGGCTCATCCCCGCTGGTGCCTTTCCCCTGGGCCTAGGCCTCGGTTGAGGCCTCCTTGGAGAGGAGGTTGCTGGCAGGGGCTGTCTCCACACTGCAAGGTGCTGGAGCTCAGAGGGCCTCGTCAGAGGGAAGGGACCAGCAAGGGGCTGGATGCCCAAGACCTCTTTGGCCCAGCAGCCTCAGGGCAGCAGGGAGAGCAAGAGGCCCAACTTGCCCCTAGGTCGGCTCTGCCCCTTCCCACACAGGCGGCCAGCCCAGCACCTGCCTGACAGACTCTGGCTCCCCCCAGCTCTCTGCCGGTGGAGGGGGCAGGAACAGACGTGTGCATGTTGTTGTGCCTTGGCCTGGGACTGTGGATCCCCTGCCTGGCCCCCAGGCTCAGGGGTAAGGGCCCGGAGAGACCAACACCCCGAAGCGCTTTTCTCCCGGGCTTGGGAGCATTGTGCGCGCCTGGCGGGAACAGTGGGCGGGAGTGCTTGCAAACCGGCCTTTGGAGGCAGCCGGGGAGGTCTTCCAGTGGGAAAGGGCCGGTTGTGCTCAGAGGCCCCACAGGCCAGGGGCAGGACCCAGCAGGGCCCCTGCCCCTGGCCAGCCTTACCCAGACCTTCCTGGCCTCCGGGGGTACTGCCCCACCAAGGGGCAGGCTGCGGGGACTGGGTCCAGACATGCTCGGGCGCCTCCCCTGGCTCATCCCCGCTGGTGCCTTTCCCCTGGGCCTAGGCCTCGGTTGAGGCCTCCTTGGAGAGGAGGTTGCTGGCAGGGGCTGTCTCCACACTGCAAGGTGCTGGAGCTCAGAGGGCCTCGTCAGAGGGAAGGGACCAGTAAGGGGCTGGATGCCCAAGACGTCTTTGGCCCAGCAGCCTCAGGGCAGCAGGGAGAGCAAGAGGCCCAACTTGCCCCTAGGGCGGTTCTGCCCCTTCCCACACAGGCGGCCAAACCAGCAGCTGCCTGACAGACTCTGGCTCCCCCAAGCTCTCTGCCGGTGCAGGGGACAGGAACAGACGTGGGCATGTGGTTCTGCCTTGGCCTGGGAGTGTGTGCCCCATGCCTTGCCCCCAGGCTCAGGGGCAAGGGCCCGGAGAGAGCACCACCCCGAAGCGCTTTTCTCCCGGGCTTGGGAGCATTGTGCAAGTCTGGCGTGAACAGCGGGTGGGAGTGTTGGCAAACAGGACTTTGGAAGCAGCCGGGGAGGTCTTCCAGTGGGAGAGGGCCGGTTGTGCTCAGAGGCCCCACAGGCCAGGGGCAGGACCCAGCAGGTCCCCTGCCCCTGGCCAGCCTTGCCCTGACCTTCCTGGCCTCCGGGGGTACTGCCCCACCAAGGGGCAGGCTGCGGGGACTGGGTCCAGACATGCCCGGGCGCCTCCCCAGGCTCATCCCCGCTGGTGCCTTTCCCCTGGTCCTAGGTCTCGGTTGAGGCCTCCTTGGAGAGGAGGTTGCTGGCAGGGGCTGTCTCCACACTGCAAGGTGCTGGAGCTCAGAGGGCCTCGTCAGAGGGAAGGGACAAGCAAAGGGCTGGATGCCCAAGACCTCTTTGGCCCAGCAGCCTCAGGGCAGCAGGGAGAGCAAGAGGCCCAACTTGCCCCTAGGTCGGCTCTGCCCCTTCCCAAAAAGGCGGCCAGCCCAGCAGCTGCCTGACAGACTCTGGCTCCCCCGAGCTCTCTGCCGGTGCAGGGGTCAGGAACAGACGTGTGCATGTGGTTCTGCCTTGCCCTGGGAGTGTGGACCCCCTTCCTGGCCCCCAGGCTCAGGGGCAAGGGCCCGGAGAGAGCACCACCCCGAAGCGCTTTTCTCCCGGGCTTGGGAGCATTGTGCGCGCTTGGTGGGAACAGTGGGCGGGAGTGCGTGCAAAACGGCCTTTGGAGGCAGCCGGGGAGGTCTTCCAGTGGGAGAGGGCCGGTTGTGCTCGGAGGCCCCAAAGGCCAGGGGCAGGACCCAGCAGGTCCCCTGCCCCTGGTCAGCCTTGCCCAGACCTTCCTGGCCTCCAGGGGTACTGCCCCACCAAGGGGCAGGCTGCGGGGACTGGGTCCAGACATGCCCGGGCGCCTCCCCAGGCTCATCCCCGCTGGTGCCTTTCCCCTGGGCCTAGGCCTCGGTTGAGGCCTCCTTGGAGAGGAGATTGCTGGCAGGTGCTGTCTCCACACTGCAAGGTGCTGGAGCTCAGAGGGCCTCGTCAGAGGGAAGGGACCAGCAAAGGGCTGGATGCCCAAGACGTCTTTGGCCCAGCAGCCTCAGGGCAGCAGGGAGAGCAAGAGGCCCAACTTGCCCCTAGGTCGGCTCTGCCCCTTCCCACACAGGCGGCCAGCCCAGCACCTGCCTGAGAGACTCTGGCTCCCCCGAGCTCTCTGCCGGTGCAGGGGACAGGAACAGACGTGGGCATGTGGTTCTGCCTTGGCCAGGGAGTGTGTTCCCCGTGCCTTGCCCCCAGGCTCAGGGGCAAGGGCCCGGAGAGAGAACCACCCCAATGCGCTTTTCTCCCGGGCTTGGGAGCATTGTGCGAGCCTGGCGTGAACAGCGGGCGGGAGTGTTTGCAAACAGGACTTTGGAGGCAGCCGGGGAGGTCTTCCAGTGGGAGAGGGCCGGTTGTGCTCAGAGGCCCCACAGGCCAGGGGCAGGACCCAGCAGGGCCCCTGACCCTGGCCAGCCTTGCCCAGACCTTCCTGGCCTCCGGGGGTACTGCCCCACCAAGGGGCAGGCTGCGGGGACTGGGTCCAGACATGGCCGGGCGCCTCCCCAGGCTCATCCCCGCTGGTGCCTTTCCCCTGGGCCTAGGCCTCGGTTGAGGCCTCCTTGGAGAGGAGGTTGCTGGCAGGGGCTGTCTCCACACTGCAAGGTGCTGGAGATCAGAGGGCCTCGTCAGAGGGAAGGGACCAGCAAAGGGCTGGATGCCCAAGACCTCTTTGACCCAGCAGCCTCAGGGCAGCAGGGAGAGCAAGAGGCCCAACTTGCCCCTAGGTCGGCTCTGCCCCGTCCCACACAGGCGGCCAGCCCAGCAGCAGCCTGTCAGTCTCTGGCTCCCCCGAGCTCTCTGCCGGTGTAGGGGGCAGGAACAGACGTGTGCATGTCGTTCTGCCTTGGCCTGGGAGTGTGTTCCCCCTGCCTGGCCCCCAGGCTCAGAGGCAAGGGCCCGGTGAGAGCACCACCCCGAAGCGCTTTTCTCCCGGGCTTGGGAGCATTGTGCGTGCCTGGCGGGAACAGCGGGCGGGAGTGCTTGCAAACCGGCCTTTCGAGGCAGACGGGGAGGTCTTCCAGCGGGAGAGTGCCGGTTGTGCTCAGACGCCCCACAGGCCAGGGGCAGGACCCAGCAGTGTCCCTGCCCCTGGCAGCCTTGCCCAGACCTTCCTGGCCTCCGGGGGTACTGCCCCACCAAGGGGCAGGCTGCGGGGACTGGGTCCAGACATGCCCGGGCGCCTCCCCAGGCTCATCCCCGCTGGTGCCTTTCCCCTGGGCCTAGGCCTTGGTTGAGGCCTCCTTGGAGAGGAGGTTGCTGGCAGGGGCTGTCTCCACACTGCAAGGTGCTGGAGCTCAGAGGGCCTCGTCAGAGGGAAGGGACCAGCAAGGGGCTGGATGCCCAAGACCTCTTTGGCCCAGCAGCCTCAGGGCAGCAGGGAGAGCAAGAGGCCCAACTTGCCCCTAGGTCAGCTCTGCCCCTTCCCACACAGGCGGCCAGCCCAGCAGCTGCCTGACAGACTCTGGCTCCCCCGAGCTCTCTGCCGTTGCAGGGGACAGATCAGACGTGTGCATGTGGTTCTGCCTTGGTCTGGGAGTGTGGACCCACTGCCTTGCCCCCAGGCTCAGGGGCAAGGGCCCGGAGAGAGCACCACCCTGAAGCGCTTTTCTCCCGGGCTTGGGAGCATTGTGCACGCCTGCTGGGAACAGTGGGCGGGAGCGCTTGCAAACCGGCCTTTGGAGGCAGCCGGGGAGGTCTTCCAGTGGGAGAGGGCCGGTTGTGCTCAGAGGCCCCACAGGCCAGGGGCAGGACGCAGCAGGGCCCCTGCCCCTGGCCAGCCTTGCCCAGACCTTCCTGGCCTCCGGGGGTACTGCCCCACCAAGGGGCAGGCTGCGGGGCCTGGGTCCAGACATGCCCGGGCGCCTCCCCAGGCTCATCCCCGCTGGTGCCTTTCCCCTGGGCCTAGGCCTCGGTTGAGGCCTCCTTGGAGAGGAGGTTGCTGGCAGGGGCTGTCTCCACACTGCAAGGTGCTGGAGCTCAGAGGGCCTCGTCAGAGGGAAGGGACCAGTAAGGGGCTGGATGCCCAAGACGTCTTTGGCCCAGCAGCCTCAGGGCAGCAGGGAGAGCAAGAGGCCCAACTTGCCCCTAGGGCGGCTCTGCCCCTTCCCACACAGGCGGCCAACCCAGCAGCTGCCTGACAGACTCTGGCTCCCCCAAGCTCTCTGCCGGTGCAGGGGACAGGAACAGACGTGGGCATGTGGTTCTGCCTTGGCCTGGGAGTGTGTTCCCCCTGCCTTGCCCCCAGGCTCAGGGGCAAGGGCCCGGAGAGAGCACCACCCCAATGCGCTTTTCTCCCGGGCTTGGGAGCATTGTGCGAGCCTGGCGTGAACAGCGGGCGGGAGTGTTTGCAAACAGGACTTTGGAGGCAGCCGTGGAGGTCTACCAGTGGGAGAGGGCCGGTTGTGCTCAGAGGCCTCACAGGCCTGGGGCAGGACCCAGCAGGTCCCCTGCCCCTGGCCAGCCTTGCCCAGACCTTCCTGGCCTCCGGGGGTACTGCCCCACCAAGGGGCAGGCTGCGGGGACTGGGTCCAGACATGCCTGGGCGCCTCCCCAGGCTCATCCCCGCTGGTGCCTTTCCCCTGGGCATAGGCCTCGGTTGATGCCTCCTCGGAGAGGAGGTTGCTGGCAGGGGCTGTCTCCACACTGCAAGGTGCTGGAGCTCAGAGGGCCTCGTCAGCGGGAAGGGACCAGCAAGGGGCTGGATGCCCAAGACCTCTTTGGCCCAGCAGCCTCAGGGCAGCAGGGAGAGCAAGAGGCCCAACTTGCCCCTAGGTCGGCTCTGCCCCTTCCCACACAGGCAGCCAACCCAGCAGCTGCCTGACAGACTCTGGCTCCCCTGAGCTCTCTGCCGGTGCAGGGGTCAGGAACAGACGTGTGCATGTGGTTCTGCCTTGGCCTGGGAGTGTGTTCCCCATGCCTTGCCCCGAGGCTCAGGGGCAAGGGCCCGGAGAGAGCACCACCCCGAAGCACTTTTCTCCTGGGCTTGGGAGCATTGTGCAAGTCTGGCGTGAACAGCGGGTGGTAGTGTTGGCAAACAGGACTTTGGAGGCAGCCAGGGAGGTCTTCCAGTGGGAGAGGGCCGGTTGTGCTCAGAGGCCCCACAGGCCAGGGGCAGGACCCAGCAGGTCCCCTGCCCCTGGCCAGCCTTTCCCAGACCTTCCTGGCCTCCGGGGGTACTGCCCCACCAAGGGGCAGTCTGCGGGGACTGGGTCCAGACATGCCCGGGCGCCTCCCCAGGCTCATCCCCGCTGGTGCCTTTCCCCTGGTCCTAGGTCTCGGTTGAGGCCTCCTTGGAGAGGAGGTTGCTGGCAGGGGCTGTCTCCACACGGCAAGGTGCTGGAGCTCAGAGGGCCTCGTCAGAGGGAAGGGACAAGCAAAGGGCTGGATGCCCAAGACCTCTTTGGCCCAGCAGCCTCAGGGCAGCAGGGAGAGCAAGAGGCCCAATTTGCCCCTAGGTCGGCTCTGCCCCTTCCCACAAAGGCGGCCAGCCCAGCAGCTGCCTGACAGACTCTGGCTCCCCCGAGCTCTCTGCCGGTGCAGGGGTCAGGAACAGACGTGTGCATGTGGTTCTGCCTTGCCCTGGGAGTGTGGACCCCCTGCCTGGCCCCCAGGCTCAGGGGCAAGGGCCCGGAGAGAGCACCACCCCGAAGCGCTTTTCTCCCGGGCTTGGGAGCATTGTGCGCGCTTGGTGGGAACAGTGGGCGGGAGTGCGTGCAAAACGGCCTTTGGAGGCAGCCGGGGAGGTCTTCCAGTGGGAGAGGGCCGGTTGTGCTCAGAGGCCCCACAGGCCAGGGGCAGGACCCAGCAGGTCCCCTGCCCCTGGTCAGCCTTGCCCAGACCTTCCTGGCCTCCAGGGGTACTGCCCCACCAAGGGGCAGGCTGCGGGGACTGGGTCCAGACATGCCCGGGCGCCTCCCCAGGCTCATCCCCGCTGGTGCCTTTCCCCTGGGCCTAGGCCTCGGTTGAGGCCTCCTTGGAGAGGAGATTGCTGGCAGGTGCTGTCTCCACACTGCAAGGTGCTGGAGCTCAGAGGGCCTCGTCAGAGGGAAGGGACCAGCAAAGGGCTGGATGCCCAAGACGTCTTTGGCCCAGCAGCCTCAGGGCAGCAGGGAGAGCAAGAGGCCCAACTTGCCCCTAGGTCGGCTCTGCCCCTTCCCACACAGGCGGCCAGCCCAGCAGCTGCCTGAGAGACTCTGGCTCCCCCGAGCTCTCTGCCGGTGTAGGGGGCAGGAACAGACGTGTTCATGTCGTTCTGTCTTGGCCTGGGAGAGTGTTCCCCCTGCCTGGCCCGCAGGCTTAGGGGCAAGGGCCCGGAGAGAGCACCACCCCGAAGCGCTTTTCTCCCGGGCTTGGGAGCATTGTGCGTGCCTGGCGTGAACAGCGGGCGGGAGTGTTTGCAAACAGGACTTTGGATGCAGCTGGGGAGGTCTTCCAGTGGGAGAGGGCCGGTTGTGCTCAGAGGCCTCACAGGCCAGGGGCAGGACCCAGCAGGGCCCCTGCCCCTGGCCAGCCTTGCCCAGACCTTCCTGGCCTCCGGGGGTACTGCCCCACCAAGGGGCAGGCTGCGGGGACTGGGTCCAGACATGTCCGTGCGCCTCCCCAGGATCATCCCCGCTGGTGCTTTTCCCCTGGGCGTAGGCCTCGGTTGAGGCCTCTTTGGAGAGGAGGTTGCTGGCAGGGGCTATCTCCACACTGCAAGGTGCTGGAGCTCAGAGGGCCTCGTCAGAGGGAAGGGACCAGCAAAGGGCTGGATGCCCAAGACCTCTTTGACCCAGCAGCCTCAGGGCAGCAGGGAGAGCAAGAGGCCCAACTTGCCCCTAGGTCGGCTCTGCCCCGTCCCACACAGGCGGCCAGCCCAGCAGCAGCCTGGCAGTCTCTGGCTCCCACGAGCGCTCTGCCGGTGTAGGGGGCAGGAACAGGCGTGTGCATGTCGTTCTGCTTTGGCCTGGGAGTGTCTTCCAACTGCCTGGACCCCAGGCTCAGGGGCAAGGGCCCGGAGAGAGCACCACCGCGAAGCGCTTTTCTCCCGGGCTTGGGAGCATTGTGCACGCCTGCTGGGAACAGTGGGCGGGAGCGCTTGTTAACCGGCCTTTGGAGGCAGCCGGGCAGGTCTTCCAGCGGGAGAGTGCCGGTTGTGCTCAGACGCCCCACAGGCCAGGGGCAGCCCCAGCAGTGTCCCTGCCCCTGGCAGCCTTGCCCAGACCTTCCTGGCCTCCGGGGGTACTGCCCCACCAAGGGGCAGGCTGCGGGGACTGGGTCCAGACATGCCCGTGCGCCTCCACTGGCTCATCCCCGCTGGTGCCTTTCCCCTGGGCCTAGGCCTCGGTTGAGGCCTCCTTGGAGAGGAGGTTGGTGGCAGGGGCTGTCTCCACACTGCAAGGTGCTGGAGCTCAGAGGGCCTCGTCAGAGGGAAGGGACCAGCAAGGGGCTGGATGCCCAAGACCTCTTTGGCCCAGCAGCCTCAGGGCAGCAGGGAGAGTAAGAGGCCCAACTTGCCCCTAGGTCGGCTCTGCCCCTTCCCACACAGGCGGCCAGCCCAGCAGATGCCTGACAGACTCTGGCTCCCCCGAGCTCTCTGCCGGTGCAGGGGTCAGGAACAGACGTGTGCATGTGGTTCTGCCTTGGTCTGGGAGTGTGGAACCACTGCCTGGCCCCCACACTCAGGGGCAAGGGCCCGGAGAGAGCAACACACCGAAGCGCTTTTCTCCCGGGCTTGGGAGAATTGTGCGTGCCTGGCGAGAACAGCGGGCGGGAGTGTTGGCAAACCGGCCTTTGGAGGCAGCCGGGGAGGTCTTCCAGTGGGAGAGGGCCGGTTGTGCTCAGAGGCCCCACAGGCCAGGGGCAGGACCCAGCAGGTCCCCTGACCCTGGCCAGCCTTGCCCAGACCTTCCTGGCCTCCGGGGGTACTGCCCCACCAAGGGGCAGGCTGCGGGGACTGGGTCCAGTCATGCCCGGGCGCCTCCCCAGGCTCATCCCCGCTGGTGCCTTTCCCCTGGGCCTAGGCCTCGGTTGAGGCCTCCTTGGAGAGGAGGTTGCTGGCCGGGGCTGTCTCCACACTGCAAGGTGGTGGAGCTCAGAGGGCCTCGTCAGAGGGAAGGGACCAGCAAGGGGCTGGATGCCCAAGACCTCTTTGGCCCAGCAGCCTCAGGGCAGCAGGGAGAGGAAGAGGCCCAACTTGCCCCTAGGTCGGCTCTGCCCCTTCCCACACAGGCGGCCAGCCCAGCAGCTGCCTGACAGACTCTGGCTCCCCCGAGCTCTCTGCCGGTGCAGGGGGCAGATCAGACGTGTGCATGTGGTTCTGCCTTGTCCTGGGAGTGTGGACACCCTGCCTTGCCCCCAGGCTCAGGGGCAAGGGCCCGGAGAGAGCACCACCCTGAAGCGCTTTTCTCCCGGGCTTGGGAGCATTGTGCACGCCTGCTGGGAACAGTGGGCGGGAGTGCTTGCAAACCGGCCTTAGGAGGCAGCCGGGGAGGTCTTCCAGTGGGAGAGGGCCGGTTGTGCTCAGAGGCCCCACAGGCCAGGGGCAGGACGCAGCAGGGCCCCTGCCCCTGGCCAGCCTTGCCCAGACCTTCCTGGCCTCCGGGGGTACTGCCCCACCAAGGGGCAGGCTGCGGGGCCTGGGTCCAGACATGCCCGGGCGCCTCCCCAGGCTCATCCCCGCTGGTGCCTTTCCCCTGGGCCTAGGCCTCGGTTGAGGCCTCCTTGGAGAGGAGGTTGCTGGCAGGGGCTGTCTCCACACTGCAAGGTGCTGGAGCTCAGAGGGCCTCGTCAGAGGGAAGGGACCAGTAAGGGGCTGGATGCCCAAGACGTCTTTGGCCCAGCAGCCTCAGGGCAGCAGGGAGAGCAAGAGGCCCAACTTGCCCCTAGGGCGGCTCTGCCCCTTCCCACACAGGCGGCCAACCCAGCAGCTGCCTGACAGACTCTGGCTCCCCCAAGCTCTCTGCCGGTGCAGGGGACAGGAACAGACGTGGGCATGTGGTTCTGCCTTGGCCTGGGAGTGTGTTCCCCCTGCCTTGCCCCCAGGCTCAGGGGCAAGGGCCCGGAGAGAGCACCACCCCAATGCGCTTTTCTCCCGGGCTTGGGAGCATTGTGCGAGCCTGGCGTGAACAGCGGGCGGGAGTGTTTGCAAACAGGACTTTGGAGGCAGCCGTGGAGGTCTACCAGTGGGAGAGGGCCGGTTGTGCTCAGAGGCCCCACAGGCCAGGGGCAGGACCCAGCAGGGCCCCTGCCCCTGGCCAGCCTTGCCCAGACCTTCCTGGCCTCCGGGGGTACTGCCCCACCAAGGGGCAGGCTGCGGGGACAGGGTCCAGACATGCCCGGGCGCCTCCCCTGGCTCAACCCCGCTGGTGCCTTTCCCCTGGGCCTAGGCCTCGGTTGAGGCCTCCTTGGAGAGGAGATTGCTGGCAGGGGCTGTCTCCACACTGCAAGGTGCTGGAGCTCAGAGGGCCTCGTCAGAGGGAAGGGACCAGTAAGGGGCTGGATGCCCAAGACGTCTTTGGCCCTGCAGCCTCAGGGCAGCAGGGAGAGCAAGAGGCCCAACTTGCCCCTAGGTCGGCTCTGCCCCTTCCCACACAGGCGGCCAGCCCAGCACCTGCCTGAGAGACTCTGGCTCCCCCGAGCTCTCTGCCGGTGCCGGGGACAGGACCAGACGTGTGCATGTGTTTCTGCCTTGGTCTGGGAGTGTGTTCCCCCTGCCTTGCCCACAGGCTCAGGGGCAAGGGCCCGGAGAGAGCACCACCCCGAAGCGCTTTTCTCCCGGGCTTGGGAGCATTGTGCGTGCCTGGCGGGAAGAGCGGGCAGGAGTGTTGGCAAACTGGCCTTTGGAGGCAGCCGGGGAGGTCTTCCAGTGGGAGAGGGCCGGTTGTGCTCAGAGGCCCCACAGGCCATGGGGAGGACCCAGCAGGGCCCCTGCCCCTGGCCAGCCTTGCCCAGATCTTCCTGACCTCCGGGGGTACTGCCCCACCAAGGGGCAGGCTGCGGGGACTGGGTCCAGACATGCCCGGGCGCCTCCCCAGGCTCATCCCCGCTGGTGCCTTTCCCCTGGGCCTAGGCCTCGGTTGAGGCCTCCTTGGAGAGGATGTTGCTGGCAGGGGCTGTCTCCACACTGCAAGGTGCTGGAGCTCAAAGGGCCTCGTCAGAGGGAAGGGACCAGCAAGGGGCTGGATGCCCAAGACCTCTTTGGCCCAGCAGCCTCAGGGCAGCAGGGAGAGGAAGAGGCCCAACTTGCCCCTAGGTTGGCTCTGCCCCTTCCCACACAGGCGGCCAGCCCAGCAGCTGCCTGACAGACTCTGGCTCCCCTGAGCTCTCTGCCGGTGCAGGGTCAGGAACAGACGTGTGCATGTGGTTCTGCCTTGGTCTGGGAGTGTGGACCAACTGCCTGGCCCCCAGGCTCAGGGGCAAGGGCCCGAGGAGAGCACCACCCCGAAGCGCTTTTCTCCCGGGCTTGGGAGCATTGTGCTTGCCTGGCGGGAACAGCGGGCGGGAGTGTTGGCAAACTGGCCTTTGGAGGCAGCCGGGGAGTTCTTCCAGTGGGAGAGGGCCGGTTGTGCTCAGAGGCCCCACAGGCCAGGGGCAGGACCCAGCAGGGCCCCTGCCCCTGGCCAGCCTTGCCCAGACCTTCCTGGCCTCCGGGGGTACTGCCCCACCAAGGGGCAGGCTGCGGGGACTGGGTCCAGACATGCCCGGGCGCCTCCCCAGGCTCATCCCCGCTGGTGCCTTTCCCCTGGGCCTAGGCCTCGGTTGAGGCCTCCTTGGAGAGGAGGTTGCTGGCAGGGGCTGTCTCCACACTGCAAGGTGCTGGAGCTCAGAGGGCCTCGTCAGAGGGAAGGGACCAGCAAGGGGCTGGATGCCCAAGACCTCTTTGGCCCAGCAGCCTCAGGGCAGCAGGGAGAGCAAGAGGCCCAACTTGCCCCTAGGTCGGCTCTGCCACTTCCCACACAGGCGGCCAGCCCAGCAGCTGCCTGACAGACTCTGGCTCCCCCGAGCTCTCTGCCGGTGCAGGGGGCAGATCAGACGTGTGCATGTGGTTCTGCCTTGGCCTGGGAGTGTGGACACCCTGCCTTGCCCCCAGGCTCAGGGGCAAGGGCCCAGAGAGAGCACCACCCTGAAGCGCTTTTCTTCCGGGCTTAGGAGCATTGTGCCCGCCTGCTGGTAACAGTGGCCGGGAACGCTTGCAAACCGGCCTTTGGAGGTAGCCGGGGAGGTCTTCCAGTGGGAGAGGGCCGGTTGTGCTCAGAGGCCCCACCGGCCAGGGGCAGGACCCAGCAGGGCCCCTGCCCCTGGCCAGCCTTACCCAGACCTTCCTGGCCTCCGGGGGTACTGCCCCACCAAGGGGCAGGCTGCGGGGACTGTGTCCAGACATGCTCGGGCGCCTCCCCTGGCTCATCCCCGCTGGTGCCTTTCCCCTGGGCCTAGGCCTCGGTTGAGGCCTCCTTGGAGAGGAGGTTGCTCCAGGGGCTGTCTCCACACTGCAAGGTGCTGGAGCTCAGAGGGCCTCGTCAGAGGGAAGGGACCAGTAAGGGGCTGGATGCCCAAGACGTCTTTGGCCCAGCAGCCTCAGGGCAGCAGGGAGAGCAAGAGGCCCAACTTGCCCCTAGGGCGGCTCTGCCCCTTCCCACACAGGCGGCCAACCCAGCAGCTGCCTGACAGACTCTGGCTCCCCCAAGCTCTCTGCCGGTGCAGGGGACAGGAACAGACGTGGGCATGTGGTTCTGCCTTGGCCTGGGAGTGTGTTCCCCATGCCTTGCCCCCAGGCTCAGGGGCAAGGGCCCGGAGAGAGCACCACCCCGAAGCGCTTTTCTCCCGGGCTTGGGAGCATTGTGCAAGTCTGGCGTGAACAGCGGGTGGGAGTGTTGGTAAACAGGACTTTGGAGGCAGCCGGGGAGGTCTTCCAGTGGGAGAGGGCCGGGTGTGCTCAGAGGCCCCACAGGCCAGGGGCAGGACCCAGCAGGTCCCCTGCCCCTGGCCAGCCTTTCCCAGACCTTCCTGGCCTCCGGGGGTACTGCCCCACCAAGGGACAGGCTGCGGGGACTGGGTCCAGACATGCCCGGGCGCCTCCCCAGGCTCATCCCCGCTGGTGCCTTTCCCCTGGTCCTAGGTCTCGGTTGAGGCCTCCTTGGAGAGGAGGTTGCTGGCAGGGGCTGTCTCCACACTGCAAGGTGCTGGAGCTCAGAGGGTCTCGTCAGAGGGAAGGGACAAGCAAAGGGCTGGATGCCCAAGACCTCTTTGGCCCAGCAGCCTCAGGGCAGCAGGGAGAGCAAGAGGCCCAACTTGCCCCTAGGTCGGCTCTGCCCCTTCCCACAAAGGCGGCCAGCCCAGCAGCTGCCTGACAGACTCTGGCTCCCCCGAGCTCTCTGCCGGTGCAGGGGTCAGGAACAGACGTGTGCATGTGATTCTGCCTTGGCCTGGGAGTGTGGACCCCCTGCCTGGCCCCCAGGCTCAGGGGCAAGGGCCCGGAGAGAGCACCACCCCGAAGCGCTTTTCTCCCGGGCTTGGGAGCATTGTGCGCGCTTGGTGGGAACAGTGGGCGGGAGTGCGTGCAAAACGGCCTTTGGAGGCAGCCGGGGAGGTCTTCCAGTGGGAGAGGGCCGGTTGTGCTCAGAGGCCCCACAGGCCATGGGCAGGACCCAGCAGGTCCCCTGCCCCTGGTCAGCCTTGCCCAGACCTTCCTGGCCTCCAGGGGTACTGTCCCACCAAGGGGCAGGCTGCGGGGACTGGATCCAGACATGCCCGGGCGCCTCCCCAGGCTCATCCCCGCTGGTGCCTTTCCCCTGGGCCTAGGCCTCGTTTGAGGCCTCCTTGGAGAGGAGATTGCTGGCAGGTGCTGTCTCCACACTGCAAGGTGCTGGAGCTCAGAGGGCCTCGTCAGAGGGAAGGGACCAGCAAAGGGCTGGATGCCCAAGACGTCTTTGGCCCAGCAGCCTCAGGGCAGCAGGGAGAGCAAGAGGCCCAACTTGCCCCTAGGTCGGCTCTGCCCCTTCCCACACAGGCGGCCAGCCCAGCACCTGCCTGAGAGACTCTGGCTCCCCCGAGCTCTCTGCCGGTGTAGGGGGCAGGAACAGACGTGTTCATGTCGTTCTGTCTTGGCCTGGGAGTGTGTTCCCCCTGCCTGGACCGCAGGCTTAGGGGCAAGGGCCCGGAGAGAGCACCACCCCGAAGCGCTTTTCTCCCGGGCTTGGGAGCATTGTGCGTGCCTGGCGGGAACAGCGGGCGGGAGTGCTTGCAAACCGGCCTTTGGAGGCAGCCGGGGAGGTCTTCCAGCGGGAGAGTGCCGGTTGTGCTCAGACGTCCCACAGGCCAGGGGCAGGACCCAGCGCTGTCCCTGCCCCTGGCAGCCTTGCACAGACCTTCCTGGCCTCCGGGGGTACTGCCCCACCAAGGGGCAGGCTGCGGGGACTGGGTCCAGACATGCCCGGGCGCCTCCCCAGGCTCATCCCCGCTGGTGCCTTTCCCCTGGGCATAGGCCTCGGTTGAGGCCTCATTGGAGAGGAGGTTGCTGGCAGGGGCTGTCTCCACACTGCAAGGTGCTGGAGATCAGAGGGCCTCGTCAGAGGGAAGGGACCAGCAAGGGGCTGGATGCCCAAGACGTCTTTGGCCCAGCAGCCTCAGGGCAGCAGGGAGAGGAAGAGGCCCAACTTGCCCCTAGGTCGGCTCTGCCCCTTCCCACACAGGCGGCCAGCCCAGCACCTGCCTGACAGACTCTGGCTCCCCCGAGCTCTCTGCCGGTGCAGGTGTCAGGAACAGACGTGTGCATGTGGTTCTGCCTTGGTCTGGGAGTGTGGACCCACTGCCTGGCCCCCAGGCTCAGGGGCAAGGGCCCGGAGAGAGCACCACCCCGAAGCGCTTTTCTCCCGGGCTTGGGAGCATTGTGCGAGCCTGGCGTGAACAGCGGGCGGGAGTGTTTGCAAACAGGACTTTGGAGGCAGCTGGGGAGGTCTTCCAGTGGGAGAGGGCCGGTTGTGCTCAGAGGCCTCACAGGCCAGGGGCAGGACCCAGCAGGGCCCCTGCCCCTGGCCAGCCTTTCCCAGACCTTCCTGGCCTCCGGGGGTACTGTCCCACCAAGGGGCAGGCTGCGGGGACTGGGTCCAGACATGTCCGTGCGCCGCCCCAGGATCATCCCCGCTGGTGCTTTTCCCCTGGGCGTAGGCCTCGGTTGAGGCCTCTTTGGAGAGGAGGTTGCTGGCAGGGGCTGTCTCCACACTGCAAGGTGCTGGAGCTCAGAGGGCCTCGTCAGAGGAAAGGGACCAGCAAAGGGCTGGATGCCCAAGACCTCTTTGACCCAGCAGCCTCAGGCCAGCAGTTAGAGCAAGAGGCCCAACTTGCCCCTAGATCGGCTCTGCCCCATCCCACACAGGCAGCCAGCCCAGCAGCAGCCTGGCAGTCTCTGGCTCCCCCGAGCTCTCTGCCGGTGTAGGGGGCAGGAACAGACGTGTGCATGTCGTTCTGCCTTGGCCTGGGAGTGTGTTCCAACTGCCTGGCCCCCAGGCTCAGGGGCAAGGGCCCGGAGAGAGCACCACCCCGAAGCGCTTTTCTCCCGGGCTTGGGAGCATTGTGCGTGCCTGGCGGGAACAGCGGGCGGGAGTGCTTGCAAACCGGCCTTTGGAGGCAGCCGGGGAGGTCTTCCAAGGGCCTGTAGAGAGCACCACCCCGAAGCGCTTTTCTCCCGCGCTTGGGAGCATTCTGCGCGGGTGGCGGGAACAGCAGGCAGGAGTGCTTGAAAACCGTCCTTTGGAGGCAGCCGGGGAAGTCTTCCAGGGCCCGGTGTGAGCACCACCCCAAAATGCTTTTCTCCCGGGCTTGGGAGCATTGTGCGCGGATGGCGGAAACAGCAGGAAGGAGTCCTTGCAAACCGGCCTTTGGAGGCAGCCGGGGAGGTCTTCCAAGGGCCTGTAGAGAGCACCACCCCGAAGCGCTTTTCTCCCGCGCTTGGGAGCATTGTGCGCGGGTGGCGGGAACAGCGAGTGGGAGTGCTTGCAAACCGGCCTTTGGGGGCACCCCGGGAGGTCTTCCATGGGCACGGAGAGAACACCACCCCGAAGCGCTTTTCTCCGGGGTTTTGGAGGATTGTGCCTGGCTGGCGGGAACAGCGAGTGGGAGTGCTTGCAAACCGGCCTTTGGGGGCAGCCAGGGAGGTCCTCCATTGGCACGGAGAGAACACCACCCCGAAGCGCTTTTCTCCCGGTCTTGGGAGCATTGTGCGAGGCTGGCGGGAACAGCGGGCGGGAGTGCTTGCAAACCGGCCTTTGGAGGCAGCTTGGGAGGTCTTCCAAGGGCCCGGAGAGAGCACCATCCCGAAGCACTTTTCTCACGGAATTGGGAGCATTGTTCGCGGCTGTCGGGAACAGAGGACACGAGTGCTTGCAAACCGGCCTTTAGAGGCAGCCGGGGAGTCTTCCAAGGGCCCGAGAGAGACCACCCCAAAATGCTTTTCTCCCGGGCTTGGGAGCATTGTGTGCGGCTGGGGGGTCAGCGGGAGGGAGTTCTTGAAAACCAGCCTTTGGAGGCAGCCGGGGAGGTCTTCCAAGGGCCGGGAGAGAGCACCACCCCGAAGCGCTTTTCTCCCGGGCTTGGGAGCATTGTGCACGGCTGGCGGGAACAGCGGGATTGAGTGCTTGCAAACCGGCCTTTGGAGGCAGCCGGGGAGGTCTTCCAAGGGCCGGGAGAGAGCACCACCCCGAAGCGCTTTTCTCCTAGGCTTGGGAGCATTGTGCGCGGCTGGCGGGAACAGCGGGCATGAGTGCTTGCAAACCGGCCTTTGGAGACAAACGGGGAGGTCTTCCAAGGGCCCGTAGAGAGCACCACCCCGAAGCGCTTTTCTCCCGTGATTGGGAGCATTGTGTGCGGCTGGCGGGACAGCGGGAGGGAGTACTTGAAATCCAGCCTTTGGAGGCAGCCGGGGAGGTCTTCCAAGGGCCGGGAGAGAGCACCACCCTGAAGGGCTTTTCTCCTGGGCTTGGAGCATTTGCACGGATGGCGGGAACAGCGAGTGGGAGTGCTTGCAAACCGGCATTTGGGGGCAGCCCGGGAGGTCTTTCTTGGGCCCAGAGAGAACACCACCCCGAAACGCTTTTCTCCCGGGCTTGGGAGCATTGTGCGCGGGTGGCGGGAACAGCAGGCAGAAGTGCTTGCAAACCGGCCTTGGAGGCAGCCGGGGAGGTCTTCCAAAGCCCGGAGTGAGCACCACCCCAAAATGCTTTTCTCCCGGGCTTGGGAGCATTGTGCGCAGCTGGCGTGAACAGCGGGATTGAGTGCTTGCAAACCAGCCTTTGGAGGCAGCCGG